>NC_090450.1:288396505-288709005 GCF_031143425.1 Pleurodeles waltl
GCAAGGAGTCTCTGTGTAGAGAGAGGTTTGAGTGTAGGGAAGAATCCTTCTTTGGAATTATTGCTTAACATGCTTAGAGAACAAGATAAGGCCATAGGGGCCACATCTGTTGAAAAAGTAGCAAATGGTTCCCAATCTGATCCAGGGACTCCCCCAGGAAAAGATTCAGGAAAGAAACTTCCTAGCCTGCCCATTACTAGACAGTCTAGCATAGTTGGTAATGATGGAGAGCCTCACCATAGAAATAGTGTTGTCTCACATCATAGCAAAAGCATTTATTCTCACCATACTGGTAGTGATGTTTCTGTTAGCCAAGCTGTTAGGGTGGCTTCTGTAAGGGACAGGTCTCCTTCTGTTCATTCTTCTGTGTCTAAGAATGTCCCTCCCACCAACCATGATGACAGAATGTTAGAGAGGGAACTCAATAAGTTGAGAGTGGAACAAACCAGACTGAAGCTTAAAAAGCAACAGCTGGATTTGGATAGACAGTCTTTTGAACTAGAGAAAGAAAGACAGAAGTTGGGTTTAGATACCCATGGTGGCAGCAGCAGTATTCCCCATAGTCATCCTGCAAAGGAGCATGATTCCAGGAATCTGCACAAGATAGTTCCTCCTTATAAGGAGGGGGATGACATTAACAAGTGGTTTGCTGCACTTGAGAGGGCCTGTGTTGTACAGGATGTCCCTCAAAGGCAGTGGGCTGCTATCCTATGGCTATCATTTAGTGGAAAAGGTAGGGATAGGCTCCTTACTGTGAAAGAAAATGATGCTAATAATTTTACAGTTCTTAAGAATGCACTCCTGGATGGTTATGGCTTAACCACTGAACAATACAGGATAAAGTTCAGAGAGACCAAAAGGAGTCTTCACAAGACTGGGTTGATTTCATTGACCATTCAGTGAAGGCCTTGGAGGGGTAATTACATGGCAGTAAAGTTACTGATTATGACAGCCTGTATAACTTAATCCTGAGAGAGCATATTCTTAATAATTGTGTGTCTGATTTGTTGCACCAGTACTTGGTGGACTCTGATCTGACCTCTCCCCAAGAATTGGGAAAGAAGGCAGACAAATGGGTCAGAACAAGGGTGAACAGAAAAGTTCATACAGGGGGTGACAAAGATGGCAATAAGAAGAAAGATGGTGAAAAATCTCAAGATAAGCATGGGGATAAGGGTAAAACCAAAGATCCCACTTCAAATATTAAACACTCTTCAGGGGGTGGGGATAAAACAAATTCTTCCTCTTCTTCTCAACCTACACAATTTAAAAAGCCTTGGTGCTTTGTGTGTAAAAATAGAGGCCATAGGCCAGGGGATAAGTCCTGTCCAGGTAAACCCCCTGAGCCTACCCCCACTAATACATCAAGCTCTAGTGCCCCTAGCAGTAGTGGTACTAGTGGTGGGACTGCTGGCAACAGTCAAGTTAAGGGTGTAGTTGGGTTCACTTATGGGTCCATAGTAGAAACTGGGGTAGTCACTCCCAAGACAGTTTCTGTCACACCTAGTGGCATTGGCCTTGCCACACTGGCTGCTTGTCCCCTTACAATGGATAAGTACAGGCAGACAGTTTCAATAAATGGTGTTGAGGCCTTGGCCTACAGGGACACAGGTGCCAGTATCACTTTGGTGACTGAAAACCTAGTGGCTCCTGAACAACACATCATTGGACAACAATATAAAATTATTGATGTCCATAACTCCACTAAGTTCCTTCCCTTAGCTATAATTCAGTTTAGTTGGGGTGGAGTTACTGGCCCTAAGCAGGTGGTGGTATCACCTAGCTTACCTGTAGACTGTCTCTTAGGTAATGACCTAGAGGCCTCAGGTTGGGCTGATGTAGAGTTTTATGCCCATGCAGCCATGCTGGGCATCCCTGAGGAATTGTTCCCTCTCATTTCTAGTGAAATGAAAAAGCAAAGGAGAGAAGGCCTGAAAACTCAGGATCCCTCTCCATCAACAGGTATAAAGGGTATCACAGTATCCCCTAACCACCCTACCATTCAGGATACCATTCCTGTGGTGGGAGAAACCTCTCCTGGGGTGGCACCTGTTCCAAGGGAATCATCAGTTGGCAAAACTGTACTCCCTGAGGTGGAAGTACCTCTCTGTGGGATAACTAACATTGGTGAGAAAAAGAGCACCATTTTAGTTAACATGGAGCATCCCTCCAACCCTCCCAGAGAAACTTTAGTGCAGAAACCCTGCACTGCCTCACAACACTTAGGACAGCATCCCTGCCCTAGTGTGGAGCTCATAGGACAGCATCCCTGCCCTGCTCCAACTCAAGAGAAACAGCATCCCTGTTCTCTCTTCCAGCCATATGGACAAAGTTTTTGCCCAGCTATGGCTTTTCTGAGACAGCATCCCTGTCTGGCATTTCCATCATTACAAATAGGTTCAGTGGACAATTCCCACTGCTCTAAACTAAAACTTACTGAGAGAAACTCTGAAAATACATCTTCACATTGTTGCTTAGCTAAAAAACTTCAAACAGGGTGGTTTACATCCCCACAGGGAAGTAACCATATAGTGGATGATAAAGGGAGTAACCAGTCTATTGCAGAGCTACTCTCTACTTATCACCACTTAGACAATAAAGTCTCAACTGGCCAAGGTTAGCCTTATTGTCCTTCGTTTGGGGGGGGGTTGTGTGAGAAAGTAGCCTCTTTCTAGCCTTGTTACCCCCACATTTGGCCTGTTTGTGAGTGTATGTCAGGGTGTTTTCACTGTCTCACTGGGATCCTGCTAGCCAGGGCCCAGTGCTCATAGTGAAAACCCTATGTTTTCAGTATGTTTGTTATGTGTCACTGGGACCCTGCTAGTCAGGGCCCCAGTGCTCATAAGGTTGTGGCCTATATGTATGTGTTCCCTGTGTGGTGCCTAACTGTCTCACTGAGGCTCTGCTAACCAGAACCTCAGTGGTTATGCTCTCTCATTTCTTTACAAATTGTCACTGACAGGCTAGTGACCAATTTTACCAATTTACATTGGCTTACTGGAACACCCTTATAATTCCCTAGTATATGGTACTGAGGTACCCAGGGTAATGGGGTTCCAGGAGATCCCTATGGGCTGCAGCATTTCTTTTGCCACCCATAGGGAGCTCTGACAATTCTTACACAGGCCTGCCACTGCAGCCTGAGTGAAATAACGTCCACGTTATTTCACAGCCATTTTACACTGCACTTAAGTAACTTATAAGTCACCTATATGTCTAACCTTTACCTGGTAAAGGTTAGGTGCAAAGTTACTTAGTGTGAGGGCACCCTGGCACTAGCCAAGGTGCCCCCACATTGTTCAGAGCCAATTCCCTGAACTTTGTGAGTGCGGGGACACCATTACACGCGTGCACTACATATAGGTCACTACCTATATGTAGTTTCACAATGGTAACTCCGAATATGGCCATGTAACATGTCTATGATCATGGAATTGCCCCCTCTATGCCATCCTGGCATAGTTGGCACAATCCCATGATCC
Organism: Pleurodeles waltl; assembly: GCF_031143425.1. Taxonomy (NCBI): domain Eukaryota; kingdom Metazoa; phylum Chordata; class Amphibia; order Caudata; family Salamandridae; genus Pleurodeles; species Pleurodeles waltl. The sequence continues at coordinate 288,399,988 of NC_090450.1, forward strand.
CAGTGGTCTGTAGCACAGACCCTGGTACTGCCAAACTGCCCTTCCTGGGGTTTCACTGCAGCTGCTGCTGCTGCCAACCCCTCAGACAGGCATCTGCCCTCCTGGGGTCCAGCCAGGCCTGGCCCAGGATGGCAGAACAAAGAACTTCCTCTGAGAGAGGGTGTGACACCCTCTCCCTTTGGAAAATGGTGTGAAGGCAGGGGAGGAGTAGCCTCCCCCAGCCTCTGGAAATGCTTTGTTGGGCACAGAGGTGCCCAATTCTGCATAAGCCAGTCTACACCGGTTCAGGGGACCCCTTAGCCCTGCTCTGGCGCGAAACTGGACAAAGGAAAGGGGAGTGACCACTCCCCTGACCTGCACCTCCCCTGGGAGGTGTCCAGAGCTCCTCCAGTGTGCTCCAGACCTCTGCCATCTTGGAAACAGAGGTGCTGCTGGCACACTGGACTGCTCTGAGTGGCCAGTGCCACCAGATGACGTCAGAGACTCCTTGTGATAGGCTCCTTCAGGTGTTGCTAGCCTATCCTCTCTCCTAAGTAGCTAAACCCTCTTTTCTGGCTATTTAGGGTCTCTGTCTCTGGGGAAACTTTAGATAATGAATGCAAGAGCTCATCCGAGTTCCTCTGCATCTCTCTCTTCACCTTCTGCCAAGGAATCGACTGCTGACCGCGCTGGAAGCCTGCAAACCTGCAACATAGTAGCAAAGACGACTACTGCAACTCTGTAACGCTGATCCTGCCGCCTTCTCGACTGTTTTCCTGCTTGTGCATGCTGTGGGGGTAGTCTGCCTCCTCTCTGCACCAGAAGCTCCGAAGAAATCTCCTGTGGGTCGACGGAATCTTCCCCCTGCAACCGCAGGCACCAAAAAGCTGCATTACCGGTCCCTTGGGTCTCCTCTCAGCACGACGAGCGAGGTCCCTCGAATCCAGCGACTCTGTCCAAGTGACCCCCACAGTCCAGTGACTCTTCAGTCCAAGTTTGGTGGAGGTAAGTCCTTGCCTCACCTCGCTGGGCTGCATTGCTGGGAACGAGACTTTTGCAGCTACTCCGGCCCCTGTGCACTTCCGGCGGAAATCCTTTGTGCACAGCCAAGCCTGGGTCCACGGCACTCTAACCTGCATTGCACGACTTTCTAAGTTGGTCTCCGGCGACGTGGGACTCCTTTGTGCGACTTCGGGTGAGCACCGTTTCACGCATCCTCGTAGTGCCTGTTTCTGGCACTTCTCCGGGTGCTACCTGCTTCAGAGAGGACTCCTTGTCTTGCTCGACGTCCCTTCTCTCTGCTGGTCCAATTTGCGACCTCCTGGTCCCTCCTGGGCCTCAGCAGCGTCCAAAAACGCTAACCACACGATTTGCAGCTAGCAAGACTTGTTGGCGTTCTTGTGGCGGGAAAACACTTCTGCACGACTCTCCACAGCGAGAGGGATCCGTCCACCAAAGGGGAAGTCTCTAGCCCTTTTCGTTCCTGCAGAAACCTCAGCTTCTTCTGTCCAGTAGAAGCTTCTTTGCACCCGCAGCTGGCATTTCCTGGGCATTTGCCCATCTCCGACTTGCTTGTGACTTTTGGACTTGGTCCCCTTGTTCCACAGGTACCCTAGATTGGAAATCCACCGTTGTTGCATTGTTGGTTTGTGTCTTTCCTGCATTATTCCTCTAACACGACTTCTTTGTCCTTAGGGGAACTTTAGTGCACTTTGCACTCACTTTTCAGGGACTTGGGGAGGGTTATTTTTCTAACTCTCACTATTTTCTAATAGTCCCAGCGACCCTCTACAAGGTCACATAGGTTTGGGGTCCATTCGTGGTTCGCATTCCACTTTTGGAGTATATGGTTTGTGTTGCCCCTATCCCTATGTTTCCCCATTGCATCCTATTGTAACTATACATTGTTTGCACTGTTTTCTAAGACTATACTGCATATTTTTGCTATTGTGTATATATATCTTGTGTATATTTCCTATCCTCTCACTGAGGGTACACTCTAAGATACTTTGGCATCTTGTCATAAAAATAAAGTACCTTTATTTTTAGTATAACTGTGTATTGTGTTTTCTTATGATATTGTGCATATGACACTAAGTGGTACTGTAGTAGCTTCACACGTCTCCTAGTTCAGCCTAAGCTGCTCTGCTAAGCTACCATTATCTATCAGCCTAAGCTGCTAGACACCCTATACACTAATAAGGGATAACTGGGCCTGGTGCAAGGTGCAAGTACCCCTTGGTACTCACTACAAGCCAGTCCAGCCTCCTACAAAGTGGAGTCGTGTAAACTGGAGTCGTGCAGAGTATAGTGCAGTGGTGGTGAGTGGTGCATAGTTCAGTGGAGTGGTGTAGAGTTAAGTATTCAGGGTGTGGTAGTACACTGCCATTTCAGACAACAAATTTGCAATTGAAATAACCATTACATTAGCACAGACATACAGTTTTACTAATAAAAATATAAGGTGCACAGACAAAAATGTGTGGAAATTGTATCACCTAGTGTAATGATTTGTTTGATCATAAGAAAGTATTTGTTCCATGTGAGAAAGTAGCCTCTTTCTAGCATGGATACCCCACTTTTGGCCTGTTTGTGAGTGTGTGTCATTGTGTTTTTATTGTGTCACTGGGATCCTGCTAGCCAGGACCCCAGTGCTCATAGTTTGTGGCCTAATGTGTATGCCTGGGTAGTGCCTAACTGTGTCACTGAGGCTCTGTTAATCAGAACCTCAGTGCTTATGCTCTCTCTGCTTTTAAATTTGTCACTGTAGGTCATTGACTCCATTTACCAATTTCAATTGGCACACTGGACCCCCCTTGTAAGTCCCTAGTGTATGGTACCTAGGTACCCAGGGCATTGGGGTTCCAGGAGATCCATATGGGCTGCAACATTTCTTTTGCCACCCATAGGGAGCTCAGACAAACTCTTACACAGGACTGCCATTGCAGCCTGCGTGAAATAGTGCACAACCTATTTCACTGCCATTTTCACTGCACCTAAGTAACTTATAAGTTACCTATATGTATAACCTTCACGTGCTGGAGGTTAGGTGCAAAGTTACTAAGTGTGAGGACACCCTTGCACTACCAAAGGTGCCCCCACATAGTTCAGGGCCATTTCCCCGAACTTTGTTAGTGTGGGGACACCATTACACGTGCACTACAAATAGGTCAATACCTATATGTAGCTTCACAATGGTAACTCCAAATATGGCCATGTAACATGTCTAATTGTCCCCCCATTCCAATTATGGTATTGGGGAGCCAATTCCATGCATCATTGGGGCTCCACCATGGGCCCCCAGTACTGCCAAATCAGCTCTCTGAGGCTTGCACTGCAGCTACAGCTGCTACCACCTCACAGACAAGGTTCTACCCTCCTGGGGTCTGGGCAGCCCAGTCCCAGGAAGGCAGAACAAGGCATTTCCTCTGAGAGCAGGGTGTTACACCCTCTCCCTTTGGAAATAGGTGTTACAGGCCGGGGATGGGTAGCCTCCCCAAGCCTCTGGAAATGCTTTGAAGGGCACAGATGGTGCCCTCCTTGCATAAACCAGTCTACACCGGTTCAGGGACCCCTTCTTCCCTGGTCTGGAGGGAAACTGGACAAAGGAAAGGGGAATGGCCACTCCCCTGTCCATCACCAACCCTGGGGTGGTGCCCAGAGCTCCTCTAGGGTGTCCCAGACTTCATCCATCTTGCTTTGCAAGGTGTGGGGGTACACTGGAGGGCTCTGAGTGGCCAGTGCCAGCAGTTGCCGTCAGAGACCCCTCCTGATAGTTCCATACCTGATAGGGTAGCCAATCCCCCTCTCAGGGCTATTTAGGGTCTCTCCTGTGGGTTCTCTTCCGATTCTGCTTGCAAGTTTCCTTCAGGAATCCTCTGCAACAACTTCAGACTCTTCTGACCTCGGATCAACCGCAGCCTTCTCCAAGAAACGCTGTAACTGCAACAAAGTGTCTACAAGAGACTCTTTTCTTCAGCAACCTCAGCTCCAAGTCAGCAACTGCAACAGTTTCCAAGGTGTGCATGCTCTGGGGACTCCCTGTCTTCATTCTGCACCAGAATTACCGGAGAAATCTCCAGTGGAGTAACGGAGCCACTCCCCTGCTCCAAGCAGGCTCCTTTTAAGGGGGCGACCGGTACCCTGGGACTCCTCTCACAGTGACGACAGTGCTCCTAAGGACACAGAGGGTGGACATCATCGATATAGACTGTCCTGAGGTCCTGCTGATGCAATTTGGAGGAGGTAAGACCTTGCCTTCCTCGAGAACAATGGTACCCCTGTGTATTGTGTCTTCTTCGCCTCCTGAGGCCTCTGTGCACTTTTTGCAAAATTCCTTCATGCACTGCCTGGCCCAGGGCCCCAGCACTCCACCCTGCGACGCTCAACTTGCTGAGTTGTTCTCTGGTGGTGTGGAACCTTCTTTTGTTGTGGTGCATCAACCACATTTTGCACCTCCTTTGAACCCGGATACTGTGGCGTCTGGGGGTGCTAGCTGGCATCCTGAGGGCTCTCTAAAGTGCTGAGAGCCCCCTCTTCCTCCTCAGTGTTGAGGCCCCCATGTCCCTCTTGGGTTCATCCAGTGCCATTTTGATGAAAAACACACTTTTGTCGTAGCCAAGTCTTGTTGGCACCTTATAACACAGAATCTCATCTGCAACTATCTTGGGACATCTTTGCATCATGCAGGAACCCTCTGGCATCTTCCTAGGGTGCATTTCTGCAGTCTTCTACTAACCAGGGACTCTTCTTTTGCACCCTCTTTGGCAGGGGCTCCTGTCCTTCCCGAAACTTCTTTCGCCTTCTTGACCTGGTCCCCTTCTTTTGCAGGTCTTCAGGTCCAATAATCCAGCAGTTGTTCTTTGCAGACTTGGTTGGCTGCTGCAAAATCCCAAAAATGAGGTGCAGTGTGTCCTAAGGAAACTTGCAGTACTTTACTCCTGCTTTTCTGGGCACTGGGGAGGGGTAATTTACTTACCTTTACTGTATTCTTACTCTCCCAGTGATTCTGCACACACTACAGTTGTCTAGAGGGGAATTCGTGATTCACATTCCACTTTTTTAGTATATGGTTTGTGTTGCCCCTAGACCTATTTTCTCCCATTGCATTATATAGGATTTCATACTGTTTGCATTGTTCTATGACTATTTACTTGTCTAATTTTGTTTTCTAGTGTATATATTGTGTATAATACTTACCTCCAGAAGGCGTATTGTCTCTAAGATATTTTTGGTACATAGTATCTCAAATAAATACCTTTAGTTTTGATAGCACTGAGTATTGTCTTTACTTGTGTATAAGTACTGAGTAACTATAAGTGGTATTGCATGAGCTTTGCATGTCTCCTAGTTCAGCCTAAGCTGCTCTGCTATACATACCTCTATCAGCCTAAGCTGATAGAACACTACTACTTCACTAATAAGGGATAACTGGATCTGGTATAAGGTGTAAGTACCCAAGGTACCCACTACAAACCAGGCCAGCCTCCTACATTCCAACCAACTTAGAAATAACAAAAAAGTGCTGCATTTGTGTTTCAAAACCTTATAAATTCTAAAATACTTATGCAATTCATTTAAATGTTGTCTGGGCTAGAGAAATACTCTTTCTTTTCCCCAATATCCCGCAGGATTGTCACATAAATCCTCTCACTTTGAAATCACAGAAAAAAAGTGCCAGGAGACAGCACCTGACACCAGCTAGACAGCCTAAAACAAATAATGCCAGCAAATGGAAAGCAAGAAAAAAATGTGAGTTACAAATCACCAGCGCCAAACTGGAAAATCAAAGCAGCACTGGCAAATTTTGTCAGACCAGCATCCATATGGTATATAGCGAGGGAACCTGACCTAAACAATGGGGCTTGGGTGGGGGGAATCTCCCACCAAAAAAGTTTGGAAAAAATGGCAAAAACGCTGCCTTCTACAACACATTTTTCAGTATATATTCACTATATTAGTTTTTAAAGCTTAGTAAAGGATGACCTTACAGAGCACCAGGATACAGCAATCTTTTTTTAGGGCTCTTTAATGATTTCCCCACCATCACCCTCTATCAGTACCTCTCATCGCTCCATAGTCCCTCTCTTTCACGTATTTAACTTGTTTTGTAACGCCTCTCTTAGGGGTAGAGCATTGTACATCATAAACACATAGAGAGAGAATGAATCATACATGTGTAAATCAGAGTATAGAAAATGTTATATAACACAAAGGGGACTACAAGGTGTAGGGTTCACGTGTTATCCATACTAGTAGGCATTTTTTAGAGTGCTCGATCTTGGCAAGCATAAACTTAGGATTCAGAATCTAACAAAGTAGTTAGGGTTGACTTTACTAATAACAATTTATTTCTACCCAAACAAACCTTTTTAAGCAAAATTAGGATAATCACAAACTGGCAAAAAACATGACTTGCTAATAAGTACCATAACCTGTACCATCTAGCTTGCATGCAGCTCGATGATGGCATTTTGTAGTTCACTGAGCTAGATTATGATTCTAACTTATGAACAGCACAGTAACAAAATGAACTCTCTAACAAAAGCAGTACCCCACTGTAGGAAGTTGGCTCTGTATGCACTATTTCAAAGTAAGGAATAGTATGCACAGAGTCCAAGGGTTCCCCTTAGAGGTAAGATAGTGGCAAAAAGAGATAATACTAATGCTCTATTTTGTGGTAGTGTGGTCGAGCAGTAGGCTTATCAAAGGAGTAGTGTTAAGCATTTGTTGTACATACACACAGGCAATAAATGAGGAATACACACTCAGAGACAATTCCAGGCCAATAGGTTTTTGTATAGAAAAATATATTTTCTTAGTTTATTTTAAGAACCACCGGTTCAAATTCTACATGTAATACTTTGCATGAAAGGTATTGCAGGTAAGTATTATAGGAACTTTGAATAATCACAATAGCATATATACTTTTCAAATAAAACACATGTAGCTATTTTAAAACTAGACAGTGCAATTTTCACAGTTCCTAGGGGAGGTAAGTAATTGTTAGTTCTTGCAGGTAAGTAAACCACCTACGGGGTTCAAGTTTGGGTCCAAGGTAGCCCACCGTTGGGGGTTCAGAGCAACCCCAAAGTTACCACACCAGCAGCTCAGGGCCGGTCAGGTGCAGAGTTCAAAGTGGTGCCCAAAACGCATAGGCTTCAATGGAGAAGGGGGTGCCCCGGTTCCAGTCTGCCAGCAGGTAAGTACCCGCGTCTTCGGAGGGCAGACCAGGGGGGTTTTGTAGTGCACCAGGGGGGACACAAGTTAGCACAGGAAGTACACCCTCAGCAGCACGGGGGCGGCCGGGTGCAGTGTGCAAACACACGTCGGGTTTGTAATAGGAATCAATGGGAGACCAAGGGGTCTCTTCAGCGATGCAGGCAGGCAATGGGGGGGGGGCTCCTCGGCCACCACCTGGGCAAGGGAGAGGGCCTCCTGGGGGTCACTCCTGCACTGGAGTTCCGATCCTTCAGGTCCTGGGGGCTGCGGGTGCAGGGTCTTTTCCAGGCGTCGGGATCTTAGAGTCAGGCAGTCGCAGTCAGGGGGAGCCTCGGGATTCCCTCTGCAGGCGTCGCTGTGGGGGCTCAGGGGGGACAACTTTGGTTACTCACAGTCTCGGAGTCGCCAGAGGGTCCTCCCTGAGGTATTGTTTCTCCACCAGTCGAGTCGGGGTTGCCGGGTGCAGGGTTGCAAGTCTCACGCTTCTGGCGGGAAACGCTGCTGTCTTTAAGTTGCTCCTTTAGAAACAAAGGTGCAGTCTTGGGTGAACAGGGCCGCTGTTCTCAGGAGTTTCTTGGTCCTTTTAGAGCAGGGCAGTCCTCTGAGGATTCAGAGGTCGCTGGTCCTGGGGAAAGCGTCGCTGGAGCAGTTTTCTTCCGAAGGGGGGAGACAGGCTGGTAGAGCTGGGGCCAAAGCAGTTGGTGTCTCCGTCTTCTCTGCAGGGTTTTTCAGCTCAGCAGTCCTCTTCTTCTTAGGTTGGAGGAATCTGAGTTCCTTGGTTCTGGGGAGCCCCTAAATACTGAATTTAGGGGTGTGTTTAGGTCTGTGAGGGCAGTAGCCAATGGCTACTGTCCTTGAGGGTGGCTACACCCTCTTTGTGCCTCCTCCCTGAGGGGAGGGGGGCACATCCCTAATCCTATTGGGGGAATCCTCCATCTGCAAGATGGAGGATTTCTAAAAGTCAGAGTCACCTCAGCTCAGGACACCTTAGGGGCTGTCCTGACTGGCCAGTGACTCCTCCTTGTTTTTCTCATTATCTCTCCTGGACTTGCCGCCAAAAGTGGGGGCTGTGTCCAGGGGGCGGGCATCTCCACTAGCTGGAGTGCCCTGGGGCATTGTAACACAAAGCCTGAGCCTTTGAGGCTCACTGCTAGGTGTTACAGTTCCTGCAGGGGGGAGGTGTTAAGCACCTCCACCCAGAGCAGGCTTTTGTTTCTGTCCTCAGAGAGCACAAAGGCCCTCACCACATGGGGTCAGAAACTCGTCTCTCAGCAGCAGGCTGGCACAGACCAGTCAGTCCTGCACTGAACAATTGGGTAAAATACAGGGGGCATCTCTAAGATGCACTCTGTGTGCATTTTTTAATAAATCCAACACTGGCATCAGTGTGGGTTTATTATTCTGAGAAGTTTGATACTAAACTTCCCAGTATTCAGTGTAGCCATTATGGAGCTGTGGAGTTCGTTTTTGACAGACTCCCAGACCATATACTCTTATGGCTACCCTGCACTTACAATGTCTAAGGTTTTGCTTAGACACTGTAGGGGCATAGTGCTCATGTACCTATGCCCTCACCTGTGGTATAGTGCACCCTGCCTTAGGGCTGTAAGGCCTGTTAGAGGGGTGACTTACCTATGCCATAGGCAGTTTGAGGTTGGCATGGCACCCTGAGGGGAGTGCCATGTCGACTTAGTCATTTTCTCCCCACCAGCACACACAAGCTGGCAAGCAGTGTGTCTGTGCTGAGTGAGGGGTCGCTAGGGTGGCATAAGACATGCTGCAGCCCTTAGAGACCTTCCCTGGCATCAGGGCCCTTGGTACCAGGGGTACCAGTTACAAGGGGCTTACCTGGGTGCCAGGGTTGTGCCAATTGTGGAGACAATGGTACATTTTAGGTGAAAGAACACTGGTGCTGGGGCCTGGTTAGCAGGGTCCCAGCACACTTCTCAGTCAAGTCAGCATCAGTATCAGGCAAAAAGTGGGGGGTAACTGCAACAGGGAGCCATTTCTTTACACCCACTGAGCTATGCACATAAAATAGTGATCTGTAATCTTCATACTGCACATTCTTTGCAGCAGGCATATTAACCCTCTGTGCTACCTTACATAAGCAAAAACCCTGATCTTTCTCCAGCACGCACATTAATCACCAGAGTTACCTTTGCACATTTATTGTTGATGGAAAACTGTTGGATATACAAGGAACTCTGCAGTGCTTTTAAAACTGCTGCACTGCTAAAAGACTGACCCCTGGTAATAAAAGCAGCCCTCACCCTTCCAGCCTTCCAGTGAAACTCCTGATGCCCGGTGCCGCCAGTCCGACCTTGCAAACCACAATGCCAAAGGCATTTCAGGGTCAAGTCTCTGAATGTCCTCAACATTTCTTTAGCAAACCAGACAACTGTGCTGTCTGGTAGGGTGCAACCTAAAAAGGTTGGGGGCGAAGACACAGCCTTGCCTCAGTGACAATCTTTCTGATGTATCCAGTACCTCCTTAGCCCAATTTAGTTTCGGAGTTCTTGGGTTACAGAGAACAAACCAGCAGGGATCCTCAAAGCATTAGCTGTTGCATCTTCAAAGTGTGGGTGCAGGAAGGTAGCCTCTTTCTAGCCTTGTTACCCCACTTTTGGCCTGTTTGTGAATATATGTCAGGGTGTTTTTACTGTCTCACTGGGATCCTGCTAGCCAGGGCCCAGTGCTCATAGTGAAAACCCTTTGTTGTCAGTGTGTTTGATATGTGTCACTGGGATCCTGCTTGCAAGTTCCCCAGTGCTCATATGTTTGTGGCCTATATGTGTTCCCTGTGTGGTGCCTAACTGTATCACTGAGGCTCTGCTAACCAGAACCTCAGTGTTTATGCTCTCTCTTTGCTTTTAAAATTGTCACTGTAGGCTAGTGACTAATTTTACCAATTCTCATTGGCACACTGGAACACCCTTATAATTCCCTTGTATATGGTACCTCCGTACCCAGGGTATTGGGGTTCCAGGAGATCCCTATGGGCTGTAGCATTTCTTTTGCCAGACAATTCTTACACAGTACTGCCACTGCAGCCTGAGTGAAATAACGTCCACGTTATTTCACAGCCATTTTTCACTGCACATAAGTAACTTATAAGTCACCTATATGTCTAACCCTCACTTGGTGAAGGTTAGGTGCCAAGTTACTTAGTATGTGGGCACCCTGGCACTAGCCAAGGTGCCCCCACATTGTTGAGGGAAAATTCCCCGGACTTTGTGAGTGTGGGGACACCATTACACACGTGCACTACATATAGGTCACTACCCATATGTAGCGTCACAATGGTAACTCTCAACATACCCATGTAACATGTCTAGGATCATGGAATTGTCACCCCAATACCATTCTGGTATTGGGGGGACAATTCCATGCATCCCTGGGTCTCTAGCACGGGTACTGTCTTTCCAGGGTCTCCACTGCAGCTGCTGCCAACCCCTCAGACAGGTTTCTGCCCCCCTGGGCCATGGGCATCCCAGTCCCAGGAAGGCAGAACAAAGGATTTCCTCTGAGAGAGGGTGTTACACCCTCTCCCTTTGGAAGTAGGTGTGAAGGGCTGGGGAGGAGTAGCCTCCCCCAGCCTCTGGAAATGCTTTGATGGGCACAGATGAAGCCCATCTCTGCATAAGCCAGTCTACACCGGTTCAGGGATCCCCCAACCCTGCTCTGGTGCGAAACTGGACAGAGTGACCAGAGCTCCTCCAGTGTGTCCCAGACCTCTGCCATCTTGGATTCAGAGGTGTTGGGGCACAATGGACAGCTCTGAGTGGCCAGTGCCAGCAGGTGACGTCAGAGACCCCTCCTGATAGGTGCTTACCTCTTTCAGTGGCCAAGCCTCCTTTCTTAGTAGCCAAACCTCCTTTTTTTGGCTATTTAGGGTCTCTCCGCTGGGCTATTCCTCAGATAACGAATGCAAGAGCTCACCAGAGTTCCTCTGCACTTTCCGCTTCGACTTCTGCCAAGGATCGACCGCTGACTGCTCCTGGACACCTGCAAAACCGCAACAAAGTAGCAAGACGACTACCAGCAACATTGTAGTGTCTCATGCTGCCGGCTTTCTCAACTGTTTCCTGGTGGTGCATGCTCTGAGGGCTGTCTGCCTTCACCCTGCACTGGAAGCCAAGAAGAAATCTTCTGTGGGTCGACGGAATCTTCCCCTTGCCAACGCAGGCACCAAACTTCTGCATCTTTGGTCCTCTGGGTCCCCTCTCATCCTGACGAGCGTGGTCCCTGGAACACAGGAGCTGGGTCCAAGTGTCTCCTACAGTCCAGTGGCACTTCTGTCCAAAATTGGTGGAGGTAAGTCCTTGCCTCCCCACGCCAGACAGAAAAGCTGTATACTGCGTGATTTGCAGCTGCTCCGGCTTCTTTGCACTTTTCCAGGACTTCCATTGTGCACAGCCTAGCCTGGGTCCCCATCACTCCGTCCTGCATTGCTGAGTTGGACTCCGACGTCGTGGGACCCTCCTTTGTGACTCTGAGTCGACCGCTGTCCTCAGATCTTCTAAGTGCCTGTTCTGTTACTTCTGCGGGTGCTGCCTGCTTCTGTGGGGGCTCTCTGGGTTGATGAGCACCCCCTCTGTCTCCTCCTCCAAGGGGCGACATCCTGGTCCTTCCTGGGCCCCAGCAGCACCCAAAATCCTCAACCGCGACTCTTGCAGCTAGCCAGGCTTGTTTGCGGTATTTCTGCCTGGAAACCCTTCTGCAACCTCCAGCACGCTGTGGGACATCTTCCTTCCAAAGAAGAAGTTCCTAGCCCTTTTCATTGTTGCAGAATTTTGGCTTCTTCCACCCGGAGGCAGCCCCTTTGCACCTTCATCCGGGGTTTAGTGAGCTCCTGCCCTACCCCCGGACACTTTTGTGACTCTTGGGCTTGGTCCCCTTGCTTTACAGGTCCTCAGGTCCAGGTATCCGTCTTCAGTGTTTTGCTGGTGCTTGTGGTTCTTGCAGAATCCCCTATCTCGACTATACTGTCTTTCTGGGATAGTAGGGTAACTTTACCCCTACTTTTCATGGTCTTGGGGTGGGCTATTTTGGACACCCTTACTGTTTTCTCACAGTCCCAGTGACCCTCTACAACCTCCCATAGGCCTGGGGTCCATTCGTGATTCGCATTCCACTTTTGGAGTATATGGTTTGTGTTGTCCCTAGGCCTATATCTACCTATTGCATCCTAGTGTGATTCTACATTGTTTGCACTACTTTTCTTACTGTTACTTACCTGTTTTGGGGTTGTGTACATATCATTGTGTATATTACTTACCTCCTAACTGAGGGTATCCTCTGAGATACTTTTGGCATATTGTCACTAAAATAAAGTACCTTTATTTTTAGTAACTCTGAGTATTGTGTTTTCTTATGATATTGTGTTACATGATATAAGTGGTATAGTAGGAGATTTGCACGTCTCCAAGTTCAGCCTAAGCTGATTTGCCATAGCTACTTCTAACAGCCTAAGCTGCTAGAAACACCTCTATTCTACTAATAAGGGATAACTGGACCTGGCACAAGGTGTAAGTACCACAAGGTACCCACTATAAGCGAGGCCAGCCTCCTACAGTGGAGTCTCCACCTTAAGAATTTACAAATTGTACTGCCATCTTCAACTCTAAGTTTAAAAGTAGCATTTTTTAAATTAGTGTTAAAGTTGGAATTACAATGCTGCAATTCAATATTGAATGGTTATTGTTCTCTGATCCTCGCTTTAGGGAAGGAAAGGTAGCCAGGCACTGTTTAATAAGCACATGTGCAAGTGTGTGCGTGCTTGTCATTGAGTGCTGTATTTACAGCAGCCTAAAAGGGCTTACCTGTTTCTAGCCCAGGCCCGCTGTTCTGTGCGGTCTTCAGAGCCACCCCTTCAATGATGTGGTGAAGTGTGATTCTAAAAGGTAGCCCCGGATGCTTTGGGCCACAGACCTATCCTGCCCGTAGCTAAATGTCCATCATGGCTGCCTCTGACGTCAAGTTTACGTACAGTTAACTCAATGGGCATGATCCAGCACAGCACCAGGGCCTCATTCATGCAAACTGCCCAATGTAGCTTCACAGCCCAGTGACGTAACTGAGAACCCAGATGCTGCCATCCCAGATACACCCACAAGAGGATTCTAGGGACAATTCCCCGTGTTCCACAACCTAAGTGGAACACCCCAATGTCATTTGTTAGAATGAATGGAAGGTGTGTCTGGTAGGCATGGTCGGGGAATGGTGAAGTGGAACCTGTCTGTCCGAGCCTTTATTAATGCATATATCAAAGCCACACGTATGCTCTTAGCGCCTGTATTCCCCAGCAACATTACACTGGCAACGAGGGAGCCCTGCAGTGTCCCGACTCTCAGAGGAACCACGCTCCTGTCTCCCTGGAGCAACTGCGATCCCACCCGCCCGTTGCACATGCTTACTCAGTTGCCGAAGACTGGTGAAGGTGTGACCAGCCAGCCCAGAGCATCGCGCTGAAGTGACTTGACTTGCGCTCGCACACCGAAAATTGCTTGGTTCCAGGCAGCAGGGACTCATTGGAGGCCCCACCCAGCCTGGATTTGCTTACCACGTTCCTGCTTTTCAGTATGGATGAGTGCAGCGCCGTGCTGCTAGTTCTTCATACTCCAGGTCAGTGAGCCCAGCTGCAGATAGATTACCCCATACGCCATACTAGGCTTTATTAACAACAACAAAAACGAGTGAAAAGGGTACAGTGTTAACAAACTATACAACAGCAAAAGCAAACACGAAAGGAAAACAAAGAGAGTAAAGCGATATTAAAAGGACTATACCAAAAAGAATTAAAAAAATTAAGAAAAGAGGGCCAATAAAGAAGGGCCGCAAAGGGAAGACAGGGCATAGCCCCACCCTCACAGTCTAGACTAACCACACCAACCAACGTGAGCTCAACACTCGCTGCACTGGCATGCAACGAAACCACACCATAAGTGAACTGACGTCAAGCACTATGGCCACCATACCAGCAGTTAAACTGTTCATTATTGAGGGTGCATCATCAGCCCAGGCCTCCAGGTGGAAAGATTGTGTAGAGTGGGTCCTGCTGTTCTTTGAAGCTACAGACGTGGAGAATGCACAGAAGCAAGCAATGATCCTACCTATAGGGGTAAAAGACATTCATCGAACATCCAAGACTATCAATGAAGCCATCCCAAAGACTCACCTCATTCTGATCACAGCCCTCAATGCTCATTTCGAGCCCATGACCAACACCGACTATGAAAAGTTTGTTTTTCACCAAGCGCAGCAGAAAGCCGAAGAATCAATAGACACCTTCTACATGAGGCTGAAAGAATTAGCCAGCACGTGCTGAATCACAGATGAAAACGAGGAAACCAGAGGGCAGATCATACAAGGCTGTGCTTCGGCAAAATTGCGAGAAAGATTACTGGAGGAGTCAGGAAGGTCGCTAGCCGAAATAATGACGATGGGAAGAACTAAAGAACTGTCCAAAGCCCGGGCATTCCAAATAGAGGCAGCTTTGCATGGACCAATAAAAATGGAGCCAGTAAACGATATGACACTGGCGCCCCACGAGCCGAGACCCAAGAAAAGCATCACTGAATCCAAGACATGTGGCTACTGTGGAGGTCCCGCTCACCGCCCTGCAGACTGCCTAGCAAAGGGGAAGAAATGCAGAGGATGTGGAAAGCTGAATCATTTCATAAGAGTGCGGCGATCAACTAAAGGCCGCACCCTGAAGTCAACTGTCAACAGCGCTTTTGAAGCACAGTCACACCATAGCAATATGGATGACAATGGAGAACATTCCATACACTCCATTTTTGCCATAGGCACAGCTTTCCACACAGCACGCATATCTCTAAAATGCATCATTCAGGTGTGAGAATACTCCACCCCACCTGTAATGGACACCAGCGCTTCCATTAATATAATGTCCTCCAACACCTACCGGAAAATGGAGCAGCATCCAGATCTGACTCCCACCAAAGTTAAAGCATTCACATACTGACAATCAACTCTACAGGCTCTGCGAGGAAATGACAACCGCTACATACGGACAGTGATCTGTTGATCATCAGATATATGTCGTGGAAAAGGGCCATGGCATGCTATTAGCGTGCACAGCTTCAGAGTCCCTTGGCCTTGTGGTGTTTGCATTTGGAGTCCATGAGGAATAAGTAACAGAAATGCTAAGGGATTTCCAGGATGTTTTCAACAGCATTGGCTGCCTAAGAAACAAAGAGATCAAGCTGCACATTGACAAATCAGTCCAACCTATGGCCCTCCGTCATCGCCACATATCGTTCCATCTGAGGCTTCAAGTAGAGAGGGAACTTGACAAATTGGAAGCCATCAGCATCATAGAGAAGGTAACAGGGCTCACACCGTGGGTGTTGCCAATCATGGCCACCAGGAAGCCCAAGCAGCCCGGTGAGGTGGTCATTTGCATTGACATGAGGTTGCCCAATGCCATCAAGAGGGAAAGTCACCTCACCCCCACTATAGAAGACCTGATTGGCAAGCTAAGTGGAGCCTTTTGGTTCTCCAAGCTATATCTCCTGTCTGGATACCACCAACTAGTAACAGCAAAAGAATCATGATACATAACCACATTCTCAACGCACGTGGGGCTCAGACGTTACCATAGGCTGAACTCTGGGATATCCAGTGCCACAGAAGTCTTCCAAAATACCATTCCCAAGCTCCTTGCCGATCTCCCAGACATTATGAATGTCAGCGATGACATCCTTGTCCACGCCTGACTCCGTCACTCCACTGGAGATTCCTTCGGTTCTTCTGGTGCAGGGTGAAGACAGGCAATCTTCAGAGGGTGCACACCTTGGAAACTGTTGCAAATGCTGGCTGGAGCTGAAATTGCAGGTCACGGGAGTCTTCCTGGATTCTTTGTTGCAGTTACAGCGGTTCCTAGAGCAGTCTGCGGTTGATCTGACGGTCAGAAGCTGAAGCAGAGAATGCAGAGAAGTGAGTTGTTCTCCGGCGGCATGGGATCCTCTTGTGTAGTGCTGTGATGACCGCACGTTTCCCCTCCTTTGTCCTGGTGTCCTGGTACTCCTGTGGGTGCTGCCTGGTCTACTGAGGGCTCTCTTAAGTGCTGAGAGCCCCCTCTGTCTCCTCAATCTGAGTTGAGACCCCCAAGTTCCCCCTGGGTCCGGGCAGCTCCTCTCTGACGCAAACTGTGTATTTGCGTGAACCAAGGCTTGTTGGTGGAATCCAGCAACGCAAACAGCCTGCATCCAACAACTTGACGTGGGACATCTCTTGCATGAAGCAGGAACCCACAGCTATCTTCTTTGGTGCATTTCTGTACTTTTCTTCCTACTGGAGAATCCACTTTTGCATCTTCTTCCAGGTGGGCAGGGGCTGCTGTTCTTCCTGGACTCTTAATCAACTTCTGGACTTGGTCTCCTCTCTCCACAGGTCTTCAGGTCCAGGAATCCATTGTTGGTTGCTTGCAGTCTTGTTTGGTTCTTACATAATTCTTCATCACGACTTGTAGTGGGTTCTGAGGAAACTTGCTGTACTTTACTCCTGCTTTCCTGGGCTCTGGGGTGGGGTACTTTACTTACCAATGGTGTTCTCTTACACTCCCAGCACCCCTCTACACACTACACTTGCCTTGGTGGGAATTCGACATTCGCATTCCACTATTTTAGTATATAGTTTGTGTTGCCCCTATGCTTATTGCAATCTATTGTATTTTCTACTGTTTGCACTATTCTATGACTGTTTACTTACCTGATTTTGGTTAATAGTGGATATATTGTGTATAATACTTACCTCCAGAAGTAGCATTTCCTCTCAGATATTTTTTTTGGCCTTGTGTCACTAAAATAAAGCACCTTTATTTTTGGTAACACTGAGTATTGTCTTTTATTGTGTATGAGTACTGTGTAATTATAGTGGTATTGCAGGAGCTTTGCATATCTCCTAGTTCAGCCTTGGCTGCTCTGCTACAGCTACCATAGACAGCCTAAGCTGTTAGAACACTGCCTACATATCACTAATAAGGGATAACTGGACCTGATATAAGGTGTAAGTGCCTTAGGTACCCACTACAAACCAGGCCAGCCTCCTACCGTATTCGCAGATGGAGAAGGAGAAGGAGGCAATTGCAATCCATGGTCCACAAGCCTCTAATCCTCCGTTTTAGAGGGACTGCATCGAAGCCGCCCTGCGACTTGAGAAGTGAATGCTCCAATTACAGGAGTACAATTGCCAGGTTGAATACCGCCCAGGGTCCCACAACCCTGCAGACTACCTCTCTCGACACCGCAGGGCAGCTACGGAAGGAGAGAAAAAGGAAGCCAATGAGACAGAGGAATATGTGAAATGTGTTGCAGAGCAATCAAGACCTCTCCCTATCTCTACTGATACCCTTCGCCAGGCCACTTTGGAAAATTACTGCCTGCAGAAAGCATTAAGTGCCATCCGGACTAACCAATGGCACATCATCAGGTAGCAATGGTCGCAGCTTGACCCCAGTGCCAAGCGCATCATGGAAAGCTTATACAACATCTGTGAAGAGCAGACTGCCAACCCAGATGGATGCCTACTCAGGGGCCACTGTTTGGTCATCCTGTCTAGCCTCTCTGACCAAGCTGTCAAACTAGCCCATGCTGGGATCCAAGGCATGGGGAAGACTAAAAGCCATCGGAGGACAAAGGCGTGATACCCCTTGATGGATGAGAAGGTAGAATCACTTGTCAGGTCCTGTGAGTGGTGTCAATCTGTGGGGAGTCCCTGCCCTCCTGCCCCCATGGAAACTGAAAAAGGACCTAGCCAGCCGTGGTAGTCAACCAGATTAGATTTCAGAAGCCTCCCCGATGGCTAACACACATTGGTGCTTATCAGCAACTACTAGAAGTATCCAGAAGTGGAAATTCTACAATCGTTGACTGCCTGTGAAGTAATTTCCAAGTTGGAATAAATCATAGCTACACATGGCTTTAGGAAAGAGATGAAAACGGACAATAGACCCCCGTTTCAGAGTCAAGAGCTAGCCTCCTGCCTACCATTGATAGGGATCGTCCACAAGAAAATAACCCCCCATTGGCCTGAGGTTGAAAGATTCATGGGAACCCTTAACAAGGTCATCCGGATCGTGGCTGCCTGCCACCAACTTCTGGAGCTAATCGTTTATTCTTTCTTCTGAACTATCGACTTACCCCCCCATGCCACAACTGGGCATGCCCCAGGGCATCTTTCAATGGGGCGAGTGGTCCGAGACTCCATCCCGCATCACCCAACTTAGATGCTCAACCCTATTGATTATAAATACCTATGAGAGATGCAAATCCGCCAACAACAGAGCCAGCCGGAATAAAGAGCAAAGTATTCAGATCTCTAAGAAGGCGATTTGGTTCACATGAAGAATCGAGCCTCAGGGAGTAAGTTACGGTTGCCCTTTGAACGACATCCCTGGACCATTGTTCGACATCAAGGCTCCCTCGTTGTGGCCCGATGTGGCGCTGAGGAACTCGCCAGAAACATATCAGCTTTTAATCGCTATCACTTTGCGGATGTCCCGCCGACTGCAGAACTAATGGATCAAGCATTCCTCGAGAGCCTGCAAATTCAGTGGAGATCCCCGGGGCACTTCCCAGTCAGACAAATGCCTCTAGTCAGAGAGAAACACCCTGGCTGGATCATTCCCAGAGAGGGCAGCTAATTGTGCCTTTGCAACCCCAGCTAGATCATGCCACCTGCACAAGGTATACCCTACGGCAAAACCCCAACCCCTCCACCTGGCTGAAGGACTGCATAGCCTGAGATCACTCTTCCATCCCGTTGAGCCCAGCCGGCCTGCATCATCCTCCCGAGTAACTATAGTGTCTTCAGAGTTTGTTGGCTTTGTTTAAATTTAAGGAGGAATGTAGCATCTCAGCCCAGTGACGTGACTGGGACCCCGGAGGCTACCATCCTGGCTACACCCACAAGTGGATTCCAGGGACATTTCTGCGTGTTCCACGACCCAAGTAGAACACACCAATGTCACATGTTATAATTAATAGATGGTGTGGCTGGTAGGCGGGGTCGGGGAGTGGTGAAGTGGGACCTGTCTGTCCAGCACATGCTCTAACAATCAAAGTGGGTCTGAGCCTTTCTTAATGGTTATATCAAAACCAAGCGTATGCACCGACAGGCAAGCCCTTCTTTCTTCATGCAGTGTGTAAAACAATTGAAAGCACTAAACTGGGACATTTTTGCATGTTAAAGAAATGAGTTCAAGTTTAGTACTTAAACCTATTTCCACTGCTGCCACTAGCAAGCAACGTAACAAGTTAATATGCTAAAACAAAATGCTTTGGCATGATAACGAAATACTGCATTTCTTTAACATACAGAAGCTTTTCATTTTTGTGTATTTGATTGTATAATTCAATGAGTGCCATTTATTAGAAGTGGTAGCCTCTAGACGTGAACCTTTTTCATCTGCCACCCCAACAACTTGATGACGATGCCAGGGAATTGCACACTTGTATTGATTACAGAGTGAAAAATTTGAAAACGTCAAAGACCAATAACCACTACTCTTAATATCAGCGCTACTTGCCCAAGTCATGGGGTCTGTAATCTACCCCAAATTGGATCTCTAGGTTGCATGTGGTCTTGTCAGAGTCTGCAGGGTGATGCATGTAATTGTATGTTCTACATCACATCTGAACTTTTTGAATAACAGGTAATTCCCTTGGGATTCTAGAGTACCCTGATAGTGTTTCCATGCTTTGTGGGTGATGTTTCGCATGGTGAATTGGATGTCCTATGAGAGGATTCCAAAGACAGCATCCTTTTTTATTTCTTATCAACTGAGGATCAATTTTGACATGCAAAGGCACTTCTACAAAGACCTTGGTGGTAACGGTCTCACAGTCAACTTTTCAAATGGTAACCCGTCTGTCACTATAACGGTTCGCCCACCGTATTTAGACACTGGTGGTCCCATAGATGAAAGCCTGCATTTGAACTGCAGTTTCACCAAATAATACTGCCCACATCAATGGCGGAAGTGGGAAAGGGGGATGCCAGCAGAAACCCAGACACCTTTCCCACCGTGCAGATTTGGATGTGCCTAGCAGCTGAGAAAAAAGTGGCGGTCCGACCTCCATGTCTGAGTTGGCAGATTGGGGGGTGGGATCGGGTGAAAACTCATCTTTTTTACCAGTTCTCCCCCATCTTTGACTGAACACGACTAGACAACAGCTACCATCACTGATGTCACCGACCCACGGAGAAAACTCAACACCCTCCCCCGAGTGGCCGGACTTGAAGGTAGGGACGCTGTATTGCCAAGGTACGTTGGGTGGACAGTCCACGGGAGGTCGAGACCACTGCAGGCATATACGAGTGGGTCAGATACAGATGGGGACACACTGGTACACAACACATTATGGTGCCAGTATTCATTGGCCAATGAATGCTGGCACCACAATGATGGCACATTTACACCTGTCATCTGTGTCCATGTGTGCACATTGCCAGGGGACCTGTACATGCCATGTTTTGCTGCGAGTTGTATGTGTGAGACAATACGTGTAAGTGTGTATGTGATGGGTTTAGCTGGTTGAGGTGGAAGGAGCTGGAATGGGTGACGTGGGTGTGTCTTTATGTGTGTCACTTGCATATGAGGCCGATATTGTTGTGTATGTTGTGTTGCCATGTGACACATTCAGGTGAGGGTGGTGGATGTTGTTGTGATAAGTGTAGTTGTATGTGTGTGAGTGTGTGTAATGGAGTGTAGTTTTATTGGTTGTTGTAGGTGTGTCATCTGTGGGTGCAGTGTCAATGGTGTGTGTATGTTGTGGCATGGATGTATGCCAATGTGTGCTGTTGGCATGTATTGTTTGGGTTG
Organism: Pleurodeles waltl; assembly: GCF_031143425.1. Taxonomy (NCBI): domain Eukaryota; kingdom Metazoa; phylum Chordata; class Amphibia; order Caudata; family Salamandridae; genus Pleurodeles; species Pleurodeles waltl. Next base: position 288,421,040 of record NC_090450.1, read on the forward strand.
TGTCAGAATGGCAATGGGTTATTGCGTGAATGTGGTCTGTTGTGTAGTGTTTAGTGCAGATGTCACATATGGCTAAGCTAGAATGTGGGTGTGTCACTTACCTCTCTTCTATAGCCCCTGCCATTATACGAAGTCCATTGGGTCCTCCCGCAGTGTTGGTTCATCAGTAATCCTTCACCAGTCAATCTGCTTGCAGAGATGTGACATCTAAATACGGCTGGCGGAATACCATGGACTTGACAGTCTTCTCGGGTCCATGGCTGGCACAGCGTGGTAGTGTGACCACCAAGATCTAAATCAGGCCCCAATGGTACATAAGTGATTTGCAAAATGTAATCAAATGTCTTTTGCCCACTAACACTGTGACGTTCGTAGGATACTTTATCAATCCAATTGGGAGACGTGTGGATGAGTGGAATGTTTTCATGATCACTTGATGGCCATCCCCTTCATCTGTAAACACAATTCAGTGTTTTCTCGGTTTTGTTACAGAAATATCTTTATTTACCTGCAATGCAAATTCTGTACTTAACTGTAATAATGAATAGATACATATTAGCAATATCTTTATGTTATTAACTCAACATACTTTGATGTGGAAGTTGTAATTCAAAAAAGTAAACAAAGTCAACTGTCTTCCTTACAATTGTCTGTTCGAGAAGTCATTTTCCTCCACAATTGACAATTTGTTCTGCAGCAATACTTTTATTAAGTCTCATCTAAAGTTCTTAGCCAGGCCACTTTATACTCTAAGGTTGAGTTTCTGCCAAAATGTTTTTCTTTATTTTCTCCATGCTTGGCGGAAACCACTGATCTTTTTTCTGAAACGTATGATATAAAAAGTCTATTGTGCTGTGCAGGACTATTCCTTTTGTAATCTCTCCATGTTCCTGGTGACAGGAGGACTCCCCACATGGCCTAGCACACTAACCAAATTTAGGCAAAGGTCTGTAGAATAATCAGGTAAATAGAGTTGGTGATCTTTAAAAGTGATGGGGCATAAAACTGGCCTGGAGTTCACCCCATTTTTTTTCTAAATTTTCCTTGAGATTTGCCTACCTGTCAAGAATTATCTTCATGTGCCAATACCTACATTTTGTTATGGTAACCTGTGCCAATAATTACATACACTATTCTAGTGGCAGAATTTTACCACTGGGATTGACCAAATACCATGGATGGCCGTATGTCAAAAATTACCTCCAGTATTTCAGAGGCACCATTTTGTCATGGTTTGCTTTCCCCCAACCTGCCCCTCTGGCAACAAGTATGCCATGGCTGCCATCTCTAAGACAAATAATTGTCTCCAATATGCCAGCTGCAACATTGTGCCATTGGTGTCACTTTATGTATTTTGTCCTGTATTTCAGGGTCTGCATTTTGCCTTGGGTGACCTCTGTTATGCCACAGCCAAAGCCCCAGTAAAGCACTTTGCCACCGGTGCCCCATGCCAAGAATGTCCTCCAGTATGCATGCACCTGCATTTTCCACAGGGGCCATGCCAAGAATTACTTCTAGTAAATTTGGAATAGGTGCCCTCTCCTATGGAAATAATTATTTCCAGCAGCAGCATGTTACCTTGGCTGACTCCATAAGCCCAGAATGTTATTGAGTATGCCATGGCCAGTGGCAGTCTCATAATCATAAACACACACTCTTACAAACTCACACTCTCTAACTCATACTCATTTCCTCTTGTAGTCACTCTCATCCCCCTCTTTTACTTTAGCTCAGACCCCCCTCTCGCTAAACTCAATCTTACTCACATTTACTCACATAAAAACATACTCCTACTCACTGGTTCTCATACACGCACCTTTTCACACTTAATGACTCTGGGCCCTGGTGTAACTGCATCTACTGCACTGTTAATACCTACACACCTAATTCACTTCCATGCAGACTCACATTCTCCAACCACTCCCTCCTTTATAACACATTCCCACTCCTTCACCCACTCCCTTGCACTAACTTATTCATACAGTTTCTCAAACTCAGATTCCCACTCACTTTCACTCTCATTGACACTCCAACAAATTCACACACACTAGCTGAATCTTAGTTACTGTCAACCACTCACAAACACACTCCCACATACACACACATGCACAGAGAAACAACTCTTTTTCTACTTGCCTTATGTCCTTAAATGGCAACTTGGATGCTCCATGACAGCAGTAGTTCAGGAATCTGGGGCTGGGCATTAGAACCAGCAAGCCATGATTCCCAGTGAGGAGCCAGACAGAGCAGCAATACCTGGTTTGAAAAGGGGAAGAACCTCAATCCTTCTCCCAGCTTCTTGAGAGGACTGGAAGCACAGCCCAATGAGAAGCTAAGACACATTATTGTGACTCTGCCTGCCCTGTGTGGCTCCTCATTGCCCTAAGGGATGCACTGATGTGTGCTCTGACAGCCACATTTTTGCAGATATGTATGGTGCTGCCTGAGGCATGCACAGTATGTCTGCTAAATAAACTGGATTTTGCCTGTGTGAGTGGATTGTAGTATGCCCCTCTAGACATCCAGCTACAGAGTTCCGTATTTTAAAACAACACTCTGTAGCTGTATTGCACCTCAGCATCCTCAGCCCCTTCCTACTGTCACCAGGAGCTTGAGAGGGTGTATCTGCACAGTGACAGTGTTCTTGAAAACACTTAACTGGTGTTTTCATTAATGCTGCTCAGTTAAATCTTTAGCGCCAGAGGCAAGAGGCAATTATAGGAGGCAGGGCTTTACACCTTAGGCCTGATAAGGAGCTTCCGCTGTATAAAAGCAGCTGAAATTACACAAACATCTATCTTAGCATGAGCCTTGATTTACTAAAATGGCCTGCAAAGATCTGGTGTGGTTTACAGTTGCGGCTCGCGGGTCGCAGAGGGGGCGGGGCAGCTCGTGCAGAAATTCGGCCGGCCAAACATACATGCGCAGTGAGGGGGAGTGCTTAGCACTCCCCTTCATTGCGTGTCACCCCGTGGCCCGCCCCTTTTCTCCAAAAACTATAATAATCATTGTATATTATAGTTTTTGGGGAAAAGGTTTGCAGCTGCTGCTGCTGGCGGAGGGCAACGCTCCTCCTCCCTTATGGAGGAGCCACACCTGGCATTTTTGTTGCTGCAGAGATGCAAAATGTCTATGGGGCCTTGCTGTAGGACCTACAACGTCTCAAATAGCAACAGTTATATTTAGCTTTTTATCCTAATGCTCCAAGACTTATGCCAAACCCATTTCACTCTGCCTACAAGACAAGACAGCTGGGAGTTTCTCCTTCGGTGCCTGCACTTTCTTGTTCAATAAGCAGTGGATGGTGTAACTCAGTGGCCTAGCTCCAATAATGCTGATTGTTGGAAGAGTACTAATTATAGTGTTACAGAGTTAGAAATGAATAAAAATATATATATTTTTAAACATAACGTTATGTTTAGAGTGGTCATTTTAATGACTTAAACAATTATGTGTAAGCAGAAGAAGTAGTGTAAAACAGTAATAGAAAATTGAGTTGTTCACACACATATGCCCTTCTATTGTGAATTATGGTTCCATATTGGAGAACATGACTGAGTGTTCCTCTGAATGTTTCACTGAGGAAAAACACAAGTAGAAACGATCAGTCTGAGGCACTTGGTGTTATGCTCTGTAACCGGGGAGGGGTGAGCCCATAAATCCACTCTGAATTTACACAAATAATTTAGGGAATATAGTAATTTAATTTGAAGATTACATTCATACACATGGAATGTATAACATTATCATGCATGTGGTACACAATTTGTGCATTTGAATGAGTGAGGCCTACTATTTCCTCCATGAACTAACATGCACTTCCTCAGGACATGGAGTTATAAAAATTAATGTGTAGGAAACTACCATCTTGCCTGGCATGTTACCTCAATTTTTACTTGTATGTCAGTTGTTTTTGCCTGTCTCACTGGGATCCTTCTAGCCAGGGCTCCAGTGCTCATAATTGTGGCCTGAATGTGTGTTCCCTGGCCGAACATACATGCGCAGTGAGGGGGAGTGCTTAACATCCCCTTCATTGCTTGTCACCCCCGTGGCCCGCCCCTTTTCTTCAAAAACTATAATAATCATTGTTTATTATAGTTTTTGGGGAAAAGGTTTGCAGCTGCCGCTGCTGGCGTGGGGCAACGCTCCTCCTCCATTATGGAGGAGCCACACCTGGCGTTTTTGTTGCTGCAGAGATGCAAAATGTCTATAGGGCCTTGCTGTAGGACCTACAACGTCTCAAATACCAACAGTTATATTTAGCTTTTTATCCTAATGCTCCAAGACTGATGCCAAACCCATTTCACTCTGCCTACAAGACAAGACAGCTGGGAGTTTCTCCTTCGGTGCCTGCACTTTCTTGTTCAATAAGCAGTGGATGGTGCATCTCAGTGGCCTAGCTCCAATAATGCTGATTGTTGGATGAGTACTAATTATAGTGTTACAGAGTTAGAAATGAATAAAAATATATATATTTTTAAACATAACGTTGTGTTTAGAGTGGTCATTTTAAGACTTAAACGATTATGTGTAAGCAGAAGAAGTACTGTAAAACAGTAATAGAAAATTAAGTTGTTCACACACACATGGGCCCTTCTATTGTGAATTATGGTTCCATATTGGAGAACATGACTGAGTGTTCCTCTGAATGTTTCACTGAGGAAAAACACAAGTAGAAACGATCATTCTGAGGCACTTGGTGTTATGCTCTGTAACTGGGGAGGGGTGAGCCCATAAACCCACACTGAATTTACAAAAATAATTTAGTGAATATAGTAATTTAATTTAAAGATTACATTTCATACACATAGAATGTACAACATTATCATGCATGTGGTACATAATTTGTGCATTTGAATGAGTGAGGCCTACTTTTTCATCCATGAACTAACATGCACTTGCTCAGGACATGGAGTTATAAAAATTAATGTGTAGGAAACTACCACCTTGCCTGGCATGTTACCTCAATTTTTACTTGTATGTCAGTTGTTTTTGCCTGTCTCACTGGGATCCTGCTAGCCAGGACCCCAGTGCTCATAGTTGTGGCCTGAATGTGTGTTCCCTGTGTAGTGCCTAACCGTGTCACTGAGGCTCTGCTAATTAGAACCGCAGTGCTTATGCTATCTCTACCTTTAAAATTGTCACTGCAGGTTAGTGACCATTTTCACCAATTCTAATTGGCACACTGGAACACCCTTATAATTCCCTAGTATATGGTACCAAGGTACCCACGGTATTGGGGTTCCAGGAGATCCCTATGGGCTGCAGCATTTCTTTTGACACCCATAGGGAGCTCAGACCAATATTACACAGGCCTGCCAGTGCAGCCTGAGTGAAATAGCGTCCACGGTATTTCACAGCCATTTTCACTGCACTTAAGTAACTTATAAGTCACCTACATGTCTAACCCTCACTTATTGAAGGTTAGGTGCAAAGTTACTAAGTGTGAGGGCACCCTGGCACTTGCCAAGGTGCCCCCACATAGTTCAGGGCAATTTCCACGGACATTGTGAGTGCGGGGCCACCATTACACGTGTGCACTACATATAGGTCAATACCTATATGTAGCGTCACAATGGTAACTCCGAACATGGCCATGTAACATGTCTAAGATCATGAAATTGTCCCCCCATGCCAAATCTGGTATTGGGGTGCAAATCCCATGCATTCCTGGGGCTCCAGCTTGGACCACGGGTACTGCCAAACCAGCTCTCTGTGGTTTTCACTGCAGCTACCGCTGCTGCCAACCCACAGACAGGCTTCTGCCCTCCTGGGGTCAGGGCAGCCCAGTCCCAGGAAGGCAGAACAAAGGATTTCCCCTGAGAGAAGGTGTTACACCCTCTCCCTTAGGAAATAGGTGTCAAGGGCCTGAGAGGAGTAGCCTCTCCTGGCCTCAGGAAATGCTTTGAAGGGCACAGATGGTGCCCTCCTTGCATAAACCTGTCTACGCTGGTTCAGGGAACCCCCAGCCCTGCTCTGGCGTGAAACTGGACATAGGAAAGGAGAGTGACCACTCCCCTGTCCATCACCACCTGAGGGGTGGTGCCCGGAGCTCCTCCAGTGTGTCCTAGACCTCTGACATCTTGAATCCAGAGGTGTGAGGGCACAATGAGGCCTCTGAGTGGCCAGTACCAGCAGGTGACGTCAGAGACCCCTCCTGATAGGTGCTTCCTGACTAGGTGGCCAATTCTCCTCTGAGGTCTATTTGGGGTCTCTCCTGTGGGTTTTTCCTCAGATAACGAATGCAAGTGCTCACCAGAGTTCCTCTGCATCTCCCTCTTCGACTTCTGCCAAGGATCGACCGCTGACTGCTCCGGGACGCCTGCAAAACTGCAAAAAATAGACTACCAGCGACATTGTAGCGCTTAATCCTGCTGGCTTTCTCGACTGTTTCCTGGTGGTGCATGCGCTGGGGGCTGTCTGCCTTCACTCTGCACTGGAAGCCAAGAAGAAATCTCCTGTGGGTCGATGGAATCTTCCCCCTGCCACCCCAGGCACCAAACTTCTGCTTCACCGGTCCTCTGGGTCCCCTCTCATCTGGCAAGTGTGGTCCCTGGAACACAGGTGGTAGATCTAAGTGACCCCGACAGTCCAGTGATCCATCTGTCCAAATTTGGCAGAGGTAAGTCCTTGCCTCCCCTCGCCAGACAGTAATCCTGTGTACTGCGTGAACTGCAGCTGCTAGTTCTTCTGTGCACTTTTGCAAGAAATCCTTTGTGCACAGCACAGCCCAGGTCCCCAGCACTCCTACTGCATTGCTCAACTCGCTGAGTTGACCACCGGCTTCGTGGGACCCTCCTTTGTAGTGTTGAGACGACTGCCGTGCTCAGTTTTCTTGAACCCGTGTTCAGGTACTTCTGCAGGTTCTGCCTTCTCCTGCGTGGGCTCTCTGTGTTGCTGAGGGCCCCCTCTGTCTGCTCTTCTAAGTGGCGACCTCCTAGTCCTTCCTGGGCCCGGGCAGCACCCATTCTCTTCACCTTCGAACTTTGCAGCTAGTAAGGCTTTTTTGCGGTCTTCCTGCATAGAAACAACTCAGCATCCTCCAGCATTCGGTGGGACATCTTCTGTGTGAAGGAGAAGTTCCTGGCATCATCCGTTGTTGCAGAATCTTCAGCTTCTTCCACCCGGAGGCAGCCATTTTGCACCTTCATCCGGGGTTTAGTGGGCTCCTGCCCCCCCCGGACACTTTTGTGACTCTTCGACTTGGTCCCCTTCCTTTGCAGGTCCTCAGGCCCAGGAATCCGTCTTCAGTGCTTTGCAGTCAGTTGTGGTCTTTGTAGAATCTCCCATCACAACTTTAGTGTGTTTCTGGGGAAGTAGGGTCACTTTACTCCTACTTTTCAGGGTCTTGGGGTGGGGTATCTTGGACACCCTTAGTGTTTTCTTACACTGCCAGCGACCCTCTACACACTACACTAGGACAGGGGTCCCTAAGTGGTTCGCATTCCACTTTCTTAGTATATGGTTTGTGTTGCCCCTGGGCCTATTGCATCCTATTGTATTCTACAGTGTTTGCACTATTTTTCTAACTGTTTACTTACCTGATTTTGGTTTGTGTTTATATTTTGTGTATTTTACTTACCTCCTAAGGGAGTATATCCTCTGAGATATTTGGGCACATTGTCACTAAAATAAAATACCTTTATTTTTAGTAACTCTGAGTATTGTGATTCTTATGATATAGTGCTATATGATATAAGTGGTATAGTAGGAGCTTTGCATGTCTCCTAGTTCAGCCTAAGCTGCTCTGCTACAGCTACCTCTATCAGCCTAAGCTGCTGGAACACTACTAATCTAGTGATAAGGGATAAGTGGACCTGGCACAAGGTGTAAGTACCACCAGGTACCCACTTTAAGCCAGGCCAGCCACCTACATAATGTGTTTGATATCGTCATATTTTTGTGGGCCCTACTAAAAGGTCCAAGATTTGATTTTTCCACTCTGAGCAGAGTTTCATATAGCTCGATTATGTTGATTTGATATGAACAAGAAAAGACAGCACATACCAGGGCAGTTTCAATGGTTCCTTGAAACGAGAATTTAAGGCTTAGGGGTCATATTTACAAGCAGCTTGTGCTGCTGCTGTAACATTTTTTCTGACACAGTGGCAGCACATTCAGTGCTCCATAGTTACAAAGTGACGCATTATGCGTAATGCGTCATTTTTGTCTGTCCTGCACCATTTTTCACCTATGCTACAAACGGTAGGTGTTTGCCATTACATTCCAACGCAGAACTGAGACATCCATATCTAGTAGGTTATGGGAAAGTGGCACATTGTTGGCAAATGACATGCCGTGCATCAAAATTCCGGCACATTGGCAACACAGGTGTAAAAATGACACATTGGCACTGGTACATAGCAGAACATACCCAAAGCACTTTGGCAAGCTTGACTATGCCATGGAGCTACTCATACTTCAGCTAGGAGCAGGAAGAAGACCACCACCATTACAATGGAGTATCTTCAATGGCTAACTGACTTTCCATGCTAGTAAAGATTCACCACATTAATGGCATTGACATTCACAAGTATTACGAATAGTAAGTGTATCACTCGGTCCAGTATACTTGTATTTGTAGTACAGTGTCAGTCATACCAAAAATGAAAGTGCATGTATGCCAAACAATGTCAGTGCATGTCCCATACTGGTTGTATGAATCATTCAGGACACCTTACAACGGAGTAACAACCATGTGCTTAGCAGGACCCGTCCATAGTTTAGCAGACTTTTGAAGTCTTTAAGTCACACTTTCGCTATATCGACATGTCCGTAGGGAGATTGCTCTAATCCCACTATATGGTATGTAAGATCATACTTGTGTGCTGCATTTTGCGCAATATATGTTCGTGGACCAATATCTTATGGGATGACGGAAATGAGGACCATGAAGGGCAAGAGGATGATGATGAGGAACATGAGGACCAATACCAAAATGTACCTACAATTGCTTGGACACCGTGGAGAGACCAAATTGTGCAGAATGTTTTTGCAGATGCATGAGCCACATCATGGAATCACAAATATATGGACTACATGAAAAAAATGTACTAAAATGCCAATACATTTATGAACACTATGATTGTGTAAGCAATGTTACTTCATAGTCAGCGTAAACATCAAAACACTCACATCACACATGCTAGTAATTGGCACACAACAAAGGTATGTAGCAATGTGTAACAAACTCTGCTGGGCAACATCTTGTAAATCCAAAAATATGTGCAAGCCAACAACCTCTGCCAAATGCATGTCCACTGTGAAGACAGACACCAAACAAAGATAGCAGTTTGGACACATCATGGTAATGTGTACTGTTGCAGTGTATTAACTGTCAGACATCCTAACACAATCCAAATTGTGTGCTAATGTAAATAGTGTACAATGACTGTGTGTGTGTGTGTGTGTGTGTTGTACACCTAGCCATTTGTACAGCCTCATGGTGGTGGCGGATAGTAGAGTTAACTCATAGTCTGGTGACTGTGAACCGAGGCACATAGTATGTGCCTATGAACACAGTCCATCCTACGGAGTCTACATAAGCTACATCAATGTCTGCAGACACATATTAAATCTATTGTGACATCACACATATAAATGTGGAATTCGCAATTGTGCAAGAGCAAGATTAGCTACCTAGTACCAATTCTACCACACATACCCCACTAGGCAAATATGCAACTGGAACAAGCAGGGATGTATCTTACCATGTTGGTGTGTTGCACTCAGATGCAAACAATGGGCTCACTCCTACTGCTGCATTTATGTGTGATTGTAAAAACACAACACAAAGAGTTAGAATATAAAACACTTGCTCAGAAGCAATGACTAAATGCAAGGTGAATCCAGCCAAGGTACCATGCACTGATGCATTCCAGGTCATAGTGGCAGGATGTGTCAGTAACTGCCCAGTTGACCATTTTAAGTGAATACATACCCACATCCCAAGTTCAAGTTACCCTCAATGTAGCAATATAATGTGATGCATGTCAATGACAAGCATTTACTTCCTTGGACTAAATCAGACTTGTTTTGGACATGCAAGCTGGCCTCATGATCATCAAAATATTGGCAAAGAATTGAGGCAAACACTAATTTACATTGGCACTGTGCATGTGCCAAACAAATGGTTCAAGACCCAAGCCCATACAGCAGATGTGTGTGTACCACGAGATGATATGTAGGTTGTTAGTTATCACTCTATGATAACTGTTGGTCTGAACATAACAACAGGTGCTTAGCCACATCCATTACACATCTAGACAGTCAGTCTGTCCCATGGATGCCACATACACTGTAGACTGGCTGAATCAGCCTGTTTATGTCACTCCCTGAGTAGGCAATGCATCCAAAAGACATCCTAGGATACCAATGTATATAGATGCCGGCCCATGTACCACAGGCTGGTGCTGCTGGTGTCTCACTACTTTTAGACCTCAGGTGGCTCAGATTTCTCAACCACATCCATGATGCCCCTCTGTCACCCTGTGTGGCTTATCATGGCCTCATAGCTCTGGAGTAAACCAATGCACCTCAATAGGCTGTCTTGGGTTACTCTGTGCCGTGGGTGCATTGCAGGGGTCTTGCAGGGGTTTTTGCAAGGCAACACCCATGGATATTCAGGGTGACTCATGTAAATTTATGGATGTAAACCTGGTGCCATAGAAAAGACTTATGCTTTCACCCAATCTGATGTCAAGTTGCATCATAGTTATCTCTGCTTCTTCCTGCACATAAACTGTCCATGGAGTGTTACTGCTTGTTCTATGTACATGTAAATGGACAATCTAAGGAGAAGTTAAACAATTTCTACTTTTTACGCCTCTTCTGGGGCTATGTAAGGTTTTTGGGTGGCACCAGGTTTACATAAGTCTGATAATGCTGCGTCATTGTCAAACTCCATGGGTGTTGCATGTGAACACCCACTGCAAGGCTCATGCAACACCTCATGGATGCAGAGTAAAGCAATGCAGTACTTTACGCTGCCTTGTCGTACTCAATAATCATGAGGTCATGGCAAGCCATGCATGGAGGCTTTGCATTGCGCTATTAGTATGAGTAAGAGACCTGCCGCCCCCAAAATTTGAGATAAGTGACTCTCCTGCAGGGCAGGACCATTTTATATGAGCCCCATAGTGTAAACCACGCTAGATCACTCATGGCTATATTTTATACCATTTTACAAAATGTTTGCAACACTGTTGTTGCGCATCAATGACACAAAATGCTATTAAAGAATAAAAAAAGCCAGGCAAGGGGCAATTTGCACCATCTTGTGCATGCTAGTAAAAAAATGTAATTCAAGTCTGCTGCTTTTGCTGCATTGTATTACGTTTCATTCTGCAAGGCATTCCATGGGGAGAACATGGGTTTTCCATTGCTTCCACCCATGGATTTCATGCAATCCCAGATTTACAAAGGTTTGTACACCTGGGATTGCATGATTTCTCCATGCCTCATAGAGGATCGAATAACAAAGAGAAAAATATTTTTAGGTCCTTGTTATTTCCACTATTTACTTTTGCAGCATTCATCAGCACACATAGAAAGGGGACTATGTTTGGAGACATTGCTATCGGGCAGGAAGGTAATCCTTCCTGCACAAAAACAATTCTATTAGCAATGCAGGCACCCTGGCACAATGGAGCAAGGGTGCCTGTATTGGTGTTAGGCTGCCTGAAGGGCATCAGCGCAAAGAGAGAGCAGAAATGCTTTATATTTTCATGAATACGGGGCTGTCTGTCCTCTCCCTTTCATGCAACGCAACACATCAACTTGGCTTGCAACCCTGCGTTGTGTCAAAGATTAGATAATCGGCCTCTTAATATGTCAGGCAATTTGAAATTGCTACTTTCTGTGTACCAGTATTCATACCAGGGGCCGTATTATAGAAGTACCCCTGGGGCTCAACAAGTGTTTGCACCTGCTTTGAGCACGCCTGGAGTGTGAGAAAGTAGCCTCTTTCTAGTATGGTTACCCCAATTTTTGGCCTGTTTGTCAGTGTTTGTCAGTGCGTTTTAACTGTCTCACTGTAATCCTTCTAGCCAGGACCCCAGTGCTCATAGTTTGTGGCCTACATGTCAGTATGTTTCACTGTTATGTCAGATTGCTTGACTGTGTTACTGGAGTCCTGCTAACCAGAACTCCAGCACTTATGATCTCTCTGATTCCAAATTTGTACTTACATACTGGTAATTCAGTATTCCACTCCAAATTGGCATGCTAGACCCCCCTTATAATTCCCTAGTATATGGTACATAGGTACCCAGGGCATTGGGTTCCAGGAGATCATTATGGCTGCAGCATTTCTTTTGCCACCCATAAGGAGCTCATACAAACTCTTCTTCAGGACTGCCATTGCAGCCTGAGTGGAATAATGCAAGCACTATTTCACAGCCATTTTCACTGCACCCGGTAAATTTGAAGTCACCTATATGTATGACCTTCATTTCCTGAAGGCTAGGTGCAAAGTTGCTGTGTGTGAGGACACCCCTGCACCAACAGAGGTGCCCCCTCATTTTCCAGGACCAATTTCCCGGACTTCGTGAGTGCAGGAAGGCCATTATATTTGTGCATTACATATAGGTCGATACATATATGTTGCTTCACAATGGTAACTCCGGATATGGCCATGTGAGGAGTCTAGGATTGAGAAATTGTACCCTCATTCTGATTCTGGTACTGGGGGGCTAATTCCATGCACCCTGGGGGCTCTACCATGGACTTCCAGTACTGCCATACCAGCCTTCTGAGGTTTTCACTGCAGGCCCAACTGCTGCCACCTCACAGACATGCTTCTGCCCTCCTGGGGTTTGAGAAGCTCAATCCCAGGAAGACAGAACAATGCATTTCCTTTAGGAGAGGGGTGTTACATCCTCTCCCTTTGGAAAAAGGTGTTACAGGCATGGGAGGGGTTTCCTCCCAGAGCCTCTGGCAGTGCTTTGAAGGTCACAGATGGTGCCCTACTTGCATAATCCAGTCTACACCAGTTCAGGGGCCCCCAGTCCCTGCTCTGGCAAGAAAATGGACAAAGGAAAGGGGAGTGACAACTCTTCTGTCCATCACCACCCCAGGGGTAGTTCCCAGAGCTCTTCCAGAGTGTCCCTGGGTTCTGCCATCTTGTTTTCAGGATGGTCAGGGAACTCTGGGAGCATCTGAGTGGCCAGTGCCAGCAGGTGACTTCAGAGACCCCTTCTGATATGTCCATTCCTGGTTAGGTGACCAATCCCCCTGTGAGGGCTATTTAGGGTCTCTCCTGTGGGTGTTTCCACAGATTTGGTTTTACAAGATTCCAGCAAGATTCCAGCAGGACTCCTCTGCAACCTTTTCTTTACCTTCTAACATCGGATCAACCACAGAACTGCTCCAGGAACTCTACAACTGCAACAAAGTATCCAAGAAGGCTACTGCATCTCTGTAACTTCAGATCCTGTCAGTAGCTGCAACAGTTTCAAGGTTGTGTACACTCTGAGGACTGCCTGTCTTCATCCTGCACCAGAAGGACCAAAGGACTCTCCCGTGGAGTGATGGAGTCACTTCCCTGCTTCAGCAAGCACCTCTCTGCAGCCACAACAGTACTCTGGGTCCCCTCTCCTGATGACGAACGTGGATTCTGGAACACTGGTGGTAGACCAAAGTGACCCAGACTGTCAAAAGGTCCCACTGTCCAAATTTGGTGGAGGTAAGAGCTTGCCTCCCCGAGCCAGATAGTACCCCTGTGCACCACGTCTTTTGCAGCTCGTAGGGCTTCTGTGCTTTTCTACAAGAAATCCTTCATGCACAGCATAGCCCATGTCCCCATCACTCTATCCTGCGATGTTCAGCTCCCTGAGTTGTTCTCTGGCGGCGTGGGATCCCTTTGTGTAGTGCTGTGACTACTACGATTTGCAACTCCTTTGTCCCTGTGTCCTGGGACTCCTGTGGGTGCTGCCTGGTCTTCTGGGGGCTCTCTGAAGTGCTGAGAGCCCCCTCTGTCTCCTCAGTCTGAGTTGAGACCCCCAGGCTCCCCCTGGGTCTAGGTAGCGCCTTTTCTTGCCAACTGTGACATTTGCGTGAGCCGAGGCTTGTTGGCGGAAGCGAATGACGACAACCAGCCTGCATCAAACGACTTGACGTGGGACATCTCTTGCACCAAGTAGGAACCCACAGCTGTCTTTTTGGTGAATTTCTGACTTTTTCTTCCAATCAGAGGATCCACTTTTGCACCTTCATCCGGGATAGCATGGGCTCCTGTTCTTCCTGGACTCTTCATCTGTTCTTGGACTTAGGGCCTCATTATGAACTCGGCGGGAAAACCGGCCAAGTTCGTTGAAGACCCTGCTGGCCACATTACTAACATTCCTCTGGGCCTGTGCATTGACGGCAATGTAGCAGTGCGGTGGGTGCAGCAGCACCCGTCGCACATATCACTGCCCGTAAACTGGGCAGTGACACGCCTGACTGGGCTGTGCACAGGTGCCCCCTGGGGCACCCACTCTGCCAGTCTTTCCCTGGTGGGGTAAACCGCCAGGGAAAGGCTGTGGGAAAACAGGTACATTATCCGGCAGCCAGTGCTGCTTGTAGCGCTGCCCTGTCGGATATGTAACTCCGCCACCACCAGGCTCCCTGGTGGCTGTAGCCTGGCAGTGGCAGGGTTACGCCTGGGGCGGTCTTGCTATGCACACTATATGGTGGTCCAGACAGCCATGCCGTAGGTGATAATTACCGTCTCCGCCGGCATGGCGGTCCGGACCGCCATGTTCAAAATGACAGCCATAGTCTCCTGTCTCCACAGGTCTTCAGGTCCAGGAATCCCTTGTTGGTGTCTTGCAGTCTTGCTTGGTTTTTGCATAATGCTTTACCATGACTCCTATTTTGCTCTGAGGAAATTTGCTGTACTTTACTCCAGATTTCCTGGGCTCTGGGGTCAGGTACTTTACTTACCTTTGGTGTTTTCTTACACTCCCAGGGCCCTTCTAAACACTACTCTTGCCTAAATGGGGAACTGACTTTCGCATTCGACTGTTTTAGTATATGGTTTGTGTTGCCCCTAGGCCCATTCTAGCATATGGTGATTTTCACTCTTGGCACTATTTTGTGACTGTGCACTTACCTGATTTTGGTTGCTAATGTATATTTTGTGTATAATACTTACCTGCTAAGGGAGTATAGCCTCTGAGATATTTTTGGCCTTGTTTCACTAAAATAAAGTACCTTTATTTTTGGAAACACTGAGTATTGTCTTTCTTGTGTGTGAGTACTGTGTGACTATAGTGGTACTGCAAGAGCTTTGCAAGTCTCCTAGTTCAGCCTTGCCTGCTCTGCCTACAACTACCTCTAGACAGGCTGGCTTCTAGACACTGACTACATTTCACTAATAAGGGATAACTAGACCTGGTATAAGGTGTAAGTAACTGTGGCACACACTACAAACCAGGCCATCCTCCTACATGGAGTACTTTGGATTCACAGAAGAAGCTGCAGAAACTTGTGCAGCCCATTATGTACTACCAATAGCGCTGGTGCACGTATATCGCCAACGCTATCACCAGAGGGGTTTCCCTCCAGCAAGGGGATGTGTAATATCCCATAAAAGTGGAGAAAGGTTACAGCCTGTACAGTGAAACTTAGGACGGCTTTGAAAAAGCTGCTTTGCTTTACACTTGAATGCGCTTCCCCCAGGGCAGTGCAAGTTTGCGAGACCCAAGGGGAAGCACATTCATTGTAATAGGATCCAGTCTCTCAGTATGACCAAGGCGCACCTCTTGTATGTGTAATAGGGCCCCAGTAATGCAAGAAGCCATGCATATCTGCACTGTCAACATACACATGCAACACATTTAAAGAAATCAAGCATGTCACCTCATAAATCCACAGGCAATACATTGATCCATGGAATTCTTTACAGACATTGCAGAACACACAACTCTATTTAACATACATTTGGACCTGCAACATTTTAAACAGGCGCATTAGCTTAATGTGTGACACATTGCACCTGTCATGTCAGCCAGATGTTACACATCCAAGCCGACGCATCAAAATTACAACATTGTGCATTGTCATGGATTGTGTGAAAATCACGCATTGCCTATTTTTTCATGGATGTGTTTAAAAAATGTTGCATTTGTTGAAAACGTGACACATCTTTCCAGGAAATTATGCAGTGGCTCTGCCAGGCTGCAAACCAGGAAGTGTGAAGTTACTTTCACATTTCCTTCCTCTTTGTTAGCTGGAGGTTGTATCTTGTTGTTGCTGGATGGTAATGAGCTGTGTATTGGTCTTGTTCATGTCTGTGCTGTCCCTGTTGGTCCCTAAAGTCTGTTTTGTATATTGTAATTGTTATTTGTATTATTTAGTCCAGTGTATTGTCTGGTGTCTGTATTTTCAGAGTTCTGTGTTGTTAGGGGTAGTTGGGTGGGGGTCTTAGGTAGTTTATTGTTATTTGGTGATTTATTTTCGGGTAGGGATATGTCTGGGAAGGGCAGAGCGCACAGCATGCCTGAGCAGGAGTTCAAGGGGTTCCTGTGGCTGATAAACCACTATCCCCACAACGTGATTGCCAGTGGGGTTCGGGTAATCTAGGGCTACCCAACTCAGGACTGGAAAACGAGGTGGGAGAAGGTGCAGCAGCACATGCAAAGGATTTTGAGGGTGGATCGTATGATGCATCAGGTCAGGCATCGCTGGGCAGATATGGTCAGCTAGGAGTTGAAGTTGGAGGGGGGCTGTAGGTAAGTATACATATCCTATGATTTTATAGCTGAGACTCCTTTACCTGATTTTAAGTCTATGACTCTAATGGTCACATAAGTGTTTTGGTCAGAATGCCATGCCTCCACCTATGTTGATAAGAAGCATGCCGCAGAGAGTAGGAGGCTGGCCTGGCTTATAGTGGGTACCTGATGGTACTTAAAACTTGTGCCAGGTCCAGTTATCCCTTATTAGTAGAGTAGTAGTGTTCTAGCAGCTTAGGCTGATAGAGGTAGCTATAGCAGAGCAGCTTAGGCTAAACTAGGAGACATGCAAAGCTCCTACTATACCACTTATATCATATAGCACTATATCACAATAAACACGATACTCAGAGTTACTAAAAATAAAGGTACTTTATTTTAGTGACAATATGGCAAAAGTATCTCAGAGGATATATGCCCTTAGGAGGTAAGTAAAATACACTAAATATACACACAAACCAAAATCAGGTAAGTAAACAGTTAGAAAAGTAGTGCAAACACTGTAGAACACAATAGAATGCAATAGGAGACAATAGGCCTGGGGCAACACAAACCATCGATTCCAGAAGTGGAATAAAACCACAAATGGACCCCAGGCCTCATGTAGTGTGTAGAGGGTCACTGGGAGTGTAAGAAAACACTAAGGGTGTCCAAGATACCCCACCCCAAGACCCTGAAAAGTAGGAGTAAAGTTACCCTACAACCTCAGAAAGACAGTAAAGTCGAGATAGGGGATTCTGCAAAGGCAACAACTGACTGCAAAGCACTGAAGACAGATTCCTGGACCTGAGGACCTGCAAAGGAAGGGGACCAAGTCCAAGAGTCACGCAAGTGTCCAGGGGGGGCAGGAGCCCACTAAACCCCGGATGAAGGTGCAAAAGGGGCTGCCTCTGGGTGGAAGAAGCCGAAGATTCTGCAACAATGGAAGCTGCCAGGAACTTCTCCTTTGGTCAGAAGATGTCTCATGGCATGCTGGAGGATGCAGAGCTTTTTCCATGCAGAAAGACCGCAAACAAGCCTTGCTAGCTGCAAGAGTCGTGGTTGAAGATAATGGGTGCTGCCCGGGCCCAGGAAGGACTAGGAGGTCGCCTTTTAGAGGAGGAGGCAGAGGGGGTGCTCAGTCACAGAGAGAGCCCACGCAGAAGCAGGCAGCACCAGCAGAAGTACTTGAACAGGCGTTCAAGAAATCTTAGCACGACGGTCATCTCAACACAACAAAAGAGGGTCCCGTGAAGTCGGTGGTCAACTCAGCGAGTTGAGCAATGGAGGACGGAGTGCTGGGGACCTGGGCTATGCTGTGCACAAAGGAATCCTTGCAAAAGTGCACAGAAGCCCTAGCAGCTGCAGATCACGCAGTACACAGGATTACTGTCTGGCATGGGGAAGCAAGGACTTACCTCCACCAAATTTGGATAGAAGGACCACTGGACTGTCGGGGTCACTTGGATCTAGCTCCTGTGTCCCAGGGGCCACGCTCGTCAAGATGAAAGGGGACCCAGAGGACCGGTGATGCAGAAGTTTGGTGCCTGAGTTAGCAGGGGGAAGATTCCGTCGACCCACAGGAGATTTCTTCTTGGCTTCCAGTTCAGGGTGAAGACAGACAGCCCTCAGAGCATGCACCACCAGGAAACAGTCGAGAAAGCCGGCAGGATTAGGCTCTACAATGTTGCTGGCAGTCATCTTGTTACTTTGTTGTGGTTTTGCAGGCATCCTGGAGCAGTCAGCGGTCGATCCTTGGCAGAAGTCGAAGAGGGATATGCAGAGGAACTCTGGTGAGCTCTTGCTTTCCTTATCTGAAGAGCAACCCACAGGAGAGACCCTAAGTAGCCCTCAAAGGAGGATTGGTTACCTAACCAGGTAAGAACCTATCAGGACAGGTCTCTGATGTCATCTGCTGGCAGTGGCCACTCAGAGGTCTCCACTGTGCCCTCACACCTCTGCATTCAAGATGGCAGAGGTCTGGGACACACTGGAAGAGCTCTGGGCACCACCCCTGGGGTGGTGATGGACAGGGGAGTAGTCACTCCCCTTTTCTTTGTCCAGTTATGTGCCATAGCAGGGGCTGGGGGATCCCTGAACCAGTGTAGACTGGCTTATGCAAGGAGGGCACCATCTGTGCCCTTCAAAGCATTTCCAGAGGCTGGGGGAGGCTACTCCTCCCCAGCCCTTAACGCCTATTTCCAAAAGGAGAGGGTGTAACACCCTCTCTCAGAGGAAATCCTTAGTTCTGCCTTCCTGGGACTGGGATGCCCAGACCCCAGGAGGGCCTAAACATGTCTGAGGGTTGGCAGCAGCAGTAGTTGCAGAGAAAACGACAGAGAGCTAGTTGGCAGTCCCCGGGATCCATGGGATTGGCACCCCAATACCAGATTTGTCTTGGGGGGACAATTCCATGAAGATCAAGTTACATGGCCATGTTCAGAGTTACCATTGTGAAGCTACATATAGGTGTTGACCTATATGTAGTTCACTCGTGTATTTGTGTCCCCGCACTCACAAAGTCTGGGGAAATTGCCCTGAACAATGTGGAGGCACCTTGGCTAGTGCCAGGGTGCCCTCACACTTAGTAACTTTTCACCTAACCTTCACCAAGTGAGGGTTAGACATTTAGGTGACTTATAAGTTACTTAAGTGCAGTGTAAAATGGCTGTGAAATAACGTGGACGTTATTTCAAGCAGGCTGCAGTGGCAGTCCTGTGTAAGAATTGTCTGAGCTCCCAATGGGTGGCAAACGAAATGCTGCAGCCCATAGGGATACCCTTGATCCCCAATGCCCTGGGTACCTAGGTACCATATACTGGGGAATTATAAGGGTGTTCCAGTGTGCCAATCAGAATTGATGAAAATGGTCACTAGCCTTCAGTGAAAATTTCAAAAGCTGAGAGAGCATAACCACCTGAGGTTCTGGTTAGCAGAGCCTCGGTGATACAGTAAGGCACCGAACAGGGAACACATATAGGCCACAAACTATAGGCACTGGGGTCCTGGCTAGCAGGATCTCAGTGACACATATCAAACACACTGACAAATAGGATTTCCACTATGAGCACTGGGGTCCTGGCTAGCAGGGTCCAAGTGAGACGTAAAAACACCCTGACATATACTCACAAACAGGCCAAAGGTGGGGGTAACAAGGCTAGAAAGAGTCTACCTTCCTACACAGAGGCATTTTAACATTGGCTTGGAATGAGCTCACACAGACCATGTAGTGCATGCCAGCTCCACCAGCACTGTTCAGGTAGTGTTGTCACTGGGCATTCTGGATCATTACTGACTCACAAATGTGTGTGCCAAACTCTATGGGCCTCATTTTCAAATGTTTGGTGCAGAGCAGTTCAGCAAGGCTTCTTGCTGCACTGCTCTGTGCCAAAAAGAAAGGGCAGGAATATACAGCATTAATGACATACGGGTACTGTCATTTCTGCCTCTGCACGCACACAAATTGGTGCTTATGCCAACACAGTCACCCTTGCACCATGGTGCAAGTGTGTCTGCATTGTTAGTTTGATCGTTTTTGTGCAGGAAGGGACAACTTCGGGCATTAAAAACAATCAGTTGACACGTTTTCCACTTTCTATGTATGCTGCAGAATGCAGCACACATACAAATCAGAAAAAAACAATGAGAAATAAAGATGTTTCTCCTTGTTACGCCTCTTTTGGGAAAGCATGTAGTTATGAGGTTGTAGGTTTACAGATTCTTGTCAGTCATGGAATGTGTCAAAACCCATGTATTTTGCTGAGGTAAAGCCACTACAATGCACATGGAAGTCCTCCTTGATGTGGAGTAAGGCTTCGTAGTGCTACGTTCATCCTTGACTTACTCCATATTTATGAGGCCATGCCAAACCACACAGGGTGCCTTTGTATCATCTCATTGAAATGATTGACACGGCTGCACCATTGGAGCGTCAAAAAAGATGATGCTCCAGAGGCACAGGTCTCTTGTAAGTGAGGGCCAATGTATGTTACAGGTAAACACAGTCACATGTAATTATGTATAAATGTTTGACAGGCTGTGTGGGGCACATCTGAACATTTATCATACATGTTGGTGTCAATATGTTCCCAATTCCTCATTGTACCTGTACAGGGCATTAATGGACAATGTCTGTTTACTGTGCAGCATTGACGTACTGAGCTCAGTGAAGGCAAGGAATAAGCATGGCTACTGTAAGATGTGTATACCATTAGCATGGGCATGTATAGATATGAGAAATACACAGCTATTGTAATACCTTGCAGAGTGTGGCATGTCAAATCATTAAGGTCACAGACCCATCAAAGGCAGGCATCCTTGTGCCATTTTGCAAGTAGTGCTGTATTTGTACTTGGTCCTCAATCTGTGCACCGGATTCCTGATTAGGCACATCATATCTTTGTAGACTTCAACCTGCCTTACCTGTGTGTATCATTTTCTGTGTCATCTGTGCCGTATGCTTCGTGTTCAAGGTCCAGACTTACATAGAAAATTGCTAATTCAATGTACTGTGTTTCTTATGTCCGCAGTGTATGTGTTCTACATCCACAGTGCAATGTAGCATGTTATGTATTGTAGGTTGACAATGGCTGAGGTGGACAGCTTCAAGGATCCGGATGCTACTAGTGAGTTTCACCTGTATGGTTACTGTGTTGTGTAAGGATTGTGTGTGATGTTGGATAATGTTTGCATGTTCAATGGGCATCCCAATTCCAATGGAATAATTTGTTCCAGAAATGGTACATCATAAATGAAGTATGTTAAAGTTGCATGTGCATTAGATAGCGACTAATGCCAAGTTGTATGGATTGTCAATCTATGCAGGCCCACATGATAGATGGGGTGACAGAGGAGCCATGACCAAAATGCCATAGTCTGTTCAAGTATATGGGAGCGGATTTATAGCTGAACGTGGCTTGGGATGGTTAACCTTCTAAATGCATGTCAGATGCACATTGCTACTGTAATCATCCACATTACATTCTTTGCACATTTTGTATGGCAGGTCCAGACAGGATGAGACACTTCACACCTCAGTGAAGACAGCATAGGTTAGGTTAGCTGGCCCAGATGTCAGCATTCCACAAATGATAATGCAGTTAATGGCTTCACTTAAGCGTCTAATACCCCATTTTCCATGTTGGATACATAGTCATATCTTTGCACTGTATTCTTACCAAAAATGCCAAGATGTGTTTGACCAAAGGCATGTCTGCATGGCGTTGCCCTCTGACAGTCCATTACACAAATCACCTTCTGGTGGTGTTACCCACAACAGCTTGCAACAAAAATGTCCCCCAGGATTACACTTTGGCTAACAGTTGCTAGTTACATCACAAGAAACTTGTGTATGTGAGATGTACAGCATGCATGCACACATCTATCACATGGATCAGCTGAGTGAAGATGCGCATCGAGGTGACATTAATAGCTGAAATGTAGGGACAGACATGTAGAGGGACACATGCTATTACTTTAACTGCATGTGATGGGCCATGGAATGGTCCTCCAGGTATTTACAGTAGTCAGTTTGGAGATGAATCCAACATCTCTGTTTGATGTGAGTTAGCTAGGCAGCCTCCATTCACATTTCAAATACCTGAAACATAGTGAGTCTATGTATCAATGTGTCTGTATTTTTGTCCTTGCCACATCAGGTACACATTATGGTGGTCATTCCAACCTCGGCGGTAAAATGCGCTTACCGCCAGACAGAAGACCGCCATAACACCGCAGCGGTCGCGGTAAATCACCACGGTCATTCTGACCCACAACAGGCAAACCGCCAAAATACCGACATCCACAAAAGTCCGCCACACCAAAGGTCAGCGATAAACTGGCGATGACCAAACCTCCACCGTCACGCCAACAGAAATACGCCCATGCCATTACGACCCACGAATCCACGCGGCGGTCTTTCAACCGCGGTATTCTATTGCCGGTACACACCGCCGCGGTCGAAATACACATACTCGTACAAAACACTACCACATTGGCCAATTCGAAATACACACACCTTATACACATACACACACCACTCCCACACACCCAATACAATATAAAACACACACCCACATCACCCACAAACTTCCACTCCTAGAGATTCGTGAACACGCACCGAAAAAAGACATCCGACCACCCAGACGCCCAATTCACTCTCACCCTGCAATATTAGCACGCACTTCACACAACACAACAATACACATCACCACACTTAGCACCACACAATCCATCCCACACATCACCCACACCACCCCATGGCACCTCAAAGACACCCCAGGTTCTCAGATGATGAACTCAGGGTCATGGTGGAGGAAATTGTACGAGTAGAGCCCCAGCTGTTCGGGACACAGGTGCAGCACACCACCATTGCCAGGAAGATGGAGCTATGGAGCAGAATAGTCGACAGGGTCAACGCTGTGGGACAGCACCCAAGAAATAGGGACGACATCAGGAAGAGGTGGAACGACCTACGGGGGAAGGTGCGTTCCATGGTCTCAAGGCACAACATCGCGGTACAGCGGACTGGCGGCGGACCCCCACCTCCTCCCCCAGAATTTACAACATGGGAGAAGCAAGTCTTGAACATCCTGCATCCTGAGGGCCTCGCAGGAGTCGGTGGAGGAATGGACTGTGGTAAGTCTCATCTTCACTACTTCATCCCCCCCACCCCACCTGCATGCCAACTCATACCCCCACCCTCACCCCCAACCCCATCACAACTACCCCTTGCAAATGTCTCACCATCACAACCCACCCATCCCAAAACTTAGCCCTGCATGCGGCCCCAAAGCATGGACACCCATCACCAAAGCATGCCCAATGCACATACCCATCACCCCCCCCCCAAAACACCGTCACAACAGCCCCCACAAAGGAATCCCAGCACTGGGGTACACGGGCACCCACCCATTGCACGCCATTGGCACACACAGAAGCAATAACCATACTTTTATACCCCTGCAGGACCCGAACGCCAGGTCACCGCGCGCAGGAGGGTCCACAAATGTCCACTCCACCCCCAGAAGAGGCCCACAGTGATGACCGCAGCTCTGTCTCCCTGGATCTAGCTGCCCAGCCCGGTCCATCGGGGACCTCGGGACATTCGGTTCCCCTCAGACAGTCACAGGCCACAGCAGACCTTCCCCCCTCTGGGAACACCAGCACAGCACCCACCCAGCGGGCCCATACCTCTGTCCCCAGGACACGTCAATCAGCGGTGTGTCCACCACTACAGGGAACCCAGGTTAACCCACCACCCCAACAACAACAGGGACCTGGGGGCAGTGGTAGTGGGCACACGGTCCAGGGGACAGAGGCCCAGGGAAACAGGGGAACTGGGAGGGCTGCTGTGCGACAGGGGGGGGACAGGCCAAGGGAACCCACTCTCCACGAGGCCCTCTCCTCCATCATGGGAGCATACCACCGCTCCCAGGAGACGATGGCGACGGTCCTGGCTAGGTTTCAGGAAATCCAGCTTCTGCAGGAGCAACAGTATATGGGGTTCAGGGAGGAACTAAGAAACATCAGTTCCGCCATGGGTACCATCGTAGTGGCCCTGAATGAGTTAATCACCACATTGCGGAACACTGTGGCACCTCAAAGGGCCCCTGTCACTAGCATGGACCAAGAACTGTCTACCACCTCCGCCGGCGCTAGTGGACAGGAGGCCCCGACACAAGACCAACAGGCCACCAGAACCCCACCCCCTGCAGAAGGAGAACCACCCCGCAAGCGGGCCCTGAGATCCAGGAAGAAGACAGAGTAACATGTCAAGACCCCCGCCAGCAAAGGATACCGCCCTGATTGTCATCCCACTGTCCCACATTGTCACCCTGTCCAACTTTAAACTGCCCCTGCTCCACTTTCCACAGGTATTTGGACAATGCACCTGTGATACAGATAGTCTGGACTCTGCCATGGACAATCCTCCACCATCACCCCTCACCGATTTGCAACCACCCATCCAAATTAGAGCACTTGAATAAACACACTTATTGCACATAAACAATCTGGAGTCTGTCTGTGATTTTAACAAATGTATTAGACATGACAGTGCCAAAATGTTTATTCACATTGTGATGCCAACAAACCGCTGTCACACAGCTGTAGTCCATGGGGAAATAAAGCAGATGTCACGCAGTGGGGCCCACAGCTCTGAAAATGGAAGGGAAAGTCACAACACTGTTACCATACACTGGGGGAAAAAGTCAGACAGTAGAGAGGTAGGAGTCTTTAGGTAAATGTAATATGCCGGTGTCTACTCTTACCTGTGTGTCATTGAAAATACTGCTCTATTACTGTGTTCCTGTTGTCTATGTCATCCTCTTCGGCTTCCTCCTCTTCACTCTCCACAGGCTCCACAGCTGCTACAACACCACCATCTGGACCATCCTCCTGCAGAAAAGGCACCTGGCGTTGCAAAGCCAGGTTGTGAAGCATACAGCAGGCCACGATGATCTGGCACACCTTCTTTGGTGAGTACATTAGGTATCCACCTGTCATATGGAGGCACCTGAACCTGGCCTTCAGGAGGCCAAAGGTGCGTTCGATCACCCTCCTAGTCCGCCCATGGGCCTCATTGTAGCGTTTCTCTGCCCTGGTCCTGGGATTCCTCACTGGGGTCAGTAGCCAGGACAGGTTGGGGTAACCAGAGTCCCCTAATAGCCACACCCGGTGCCTCTGGAGTTGACCCATCACATACGGGATGCTGCTATTCCGCAGGATGTAGGCGTCATGCACTGACCCAGGGAACTTGGCATTAACATGGGAGATGTACTGGTCAGCCAAACACACCATCTGTACATTCATGGAATGATAACTTTTCCTGTTCCTGTACACCTGTTCACTCCTGCTGGGGGGTACCAAAACCACATGTGTCCCATCAATGGCACCTATGATGTTGGGGATATGTCCAAGGTCATAGAAATCACCCTTCACTGAAGGCAAATCCCCCACCTCAGGGAACATGATGTAGCTCCGCATGTGTTTGAGCAGGGCAGACAACACTCTGGACAACACCTTGGAAAACATGGGCTGGGACATCCCTGATGCTATGGCCACTGTTGTTTGAAATGACCCACTTGCTAAGAAATGGAGTACTGACAGCACCTGCACTAGAGGGGGGATCCCTGTGGGTTGGCGGATGGGTGACATCAGGTCTGCCTCCAGCTGGGCACACAGTTCATGTACAGTGGCTCGGTCAAGCCTGTATGTCAGAATGACATGTTGTTCCTCCATTGTCGACAGGTCCACCAGCGGTCTGTACACGGGAAGATTCCTCCATCTCCTCGCATGTCCCAGTGGACGGTGCCTAGGAAGGACAACAGCGAGCACAGAGTCAATCAACCCACAGGTACGTTCCCACAGCTTGCACACAACACGATTCACTATGCATTGAATGGTTTGTATGAGTGTTGAGGAAAGGCCTAGGTATGTGTGACGCAGTAGAAATTAAGCCATGTGGGCCCTTGAAATGGCGGCTGCCTGACCTGTGAAGTGTGACAATGGGATGTGAGGTCAATGCGCTGTCGTGGCACACCGTGGCGGTAGGCGGTCGAAGACCGCGGCGCAAAGCCGCATTGGTTAACATTGAAGCCTATGGGTTTCACGAGCCAATGACGATGTGCGCCGGCGGTCGCGGTACGCACCGCCGCGGGCGTGACCGCCATTTTCTATCAGCTTAATCACTCGATACCTGATCTTCCACAGGAGAGGACCTACACTGCAAGTGCTGCTGTGATCTCGGTCTGGAAGAGACAATGGCTGCTGCGACTGGGGAAAGGGCCCCTGCCTTCACTTCTGAAGAATTGGAGAAACTCGTGGATGGGGTCCTCCCCCAGTATGCGCTACTCTACGGTCCTCCAGACCAACAGGTAAGTACACTGGGACCATACTTTGTGGCCAATGCCTGGGTTGAGTCAGGTGGTTGAAAGATGGTGGGGAGGGGAGCAATTGAGGCATGCATCAGACGACAGATGAGAGCATGTGCCACATGGCAAGGGTGGGGATGGGGGGCCACTCACATCGAGCATGCAGAAGGTGATGACAATTTTTCTCTCCCTGTACATGTCACATAGGTCAGCGCCCACCAGAAAGTCGCGATTTGGCGTGCCATCGCCAAGGACGTCCGGACCCTGGGGGTCCACAACAGACGGGGCACCCACTGCCGGAAGAGGTGGGAGGACATCCGACGCGGGAGCAGGAAGACGGCGGAGGCTCTGCTGGGGATGGCCTCCCAACGTAGGAGGGGTGCCAGTCGTCAATTGACCCCCCCTGATGTCCCGGATACAGGCGGTGGCCTACCTCGATTTGGATGGGCGCGTGAGGACATCACAGCAGACACAAGGGGGTGAGTACAAATACATTCTGCTGACTTTGCGCGCAGTGGAGGTGTCTGGGTGGGGGAGGAGGGCTGTGGGTATCCCTAGGCAGGGCGATTTCTGTAGGCTAGGCCTCTCCGTAAGGCATGGCCCTGTGCCCCCGCCCCCCACCTCTGTAGGGTGCCAAGTACAGGTATCCACGGCCCTGTGTCATCTATGTGTGCAGTTGTCGTCCATAGGCTTGTAGGCCATGTCCCACGGATTGCGTAGTGGAGCCCAAGTGCGCGGCGTAGTGCAGGGGCCTTCTGTGTCTGTCTTGTCCGCCAACGGTAGCGGTAATCCATGCACTCAACATGTCTTTATTTCTCCTCCCCCCCTTTTTTGTGGTCTTCCTGTTCATGTGAGCATTAGCATCATCAGGCGGAGGAGAAGTGGCATCGGAGCACGAGGGAGCTGCATCTCACATGGCCATGGCGGGCCATGCAACTGACTCGGATTTCACCAGTGAGACGGAGGGCGAGGGGAGCTCCACAGCGGGGACTCGTGCTGATGTCAGTGGCAGCGACTCGTCCTCTGAAGGGAGCTCCCTTGTGGTGGTGGCAACATCCGTGCCCCCGCAACAACAGGTACAGCCGCCACCCAGCGCACCAGCACCGCCCTCCCAGCAGCCCCTCAGCGTTTGCCCCATGCCCGCTCACCCAGGAAGGGGGGCATCTCCTTCACCCCAGGCACCTCAGGCCCTGCCCCTGTCACCCCTGCTGCCCTCAGTGAGGAGGTCATTGACCTTTTGAGGACCATCATTGTTGGGCAGTCTACCCTTTTGAATGCCATCCAGGGTGTAGAAAGGGAGGTGCACCGGAGTAATGCATACCTGGAGGGCATTCATTCGGGTCAGGCTGCCCATCAGCGATTGTTCAACACTCTGGCCTCAGCACTGACGGCAGCAATTGTCCCTGTCTCTAGCCTCCCCCTCCAACTTCCTCCACCTAGACCCAATCCCCTGTACCTCTGCCTATCCCAGACACACCTACAGACCAGCCTGCACACACCTCAACACCCAAGGGAAGCTCATCCAGACATAAGCACCACACATCACACAAGCATTCACACAAGCAACATTCACATGCAGACACAGCAACACCCACTGCCTCCACTGTGTCCCCCTCCTCCTCGTCTCCCTCCTCCCTCCCTGTGACGTCTCCACTCACACTTGCATGCACAACATCTTCAGCCACTACGTCCATCACCAGCACACCCACCAGAACACTCCGCACACGTGCAGTCACCACCCCCACTACCATTTACACGTCCCCTGTGTCCTCTCCCAGTGTGTCTGTCACCCCCTCTTCCAAACCACACAAACGCAGGCAGCCACCCACCCAACAGCCATCCACCTCACGACAGCCTCCAGCCCAAGCACCTGCACCCAAAGACACCAGACTTCACACTCCTACAACCACATCCTCTTCCTCCACTCCCATACCCACTACACCTAGCCGTCCCTCTCTTTCCAAATTGATTTTCCTTTCCAAACTTGACCTCTTTCCAACAGCTCCCCCACCCCGTCCATCTCATAAGACTGCAATCAGCACCTCAGCCACCACCAAACCAGGACTAATCAGGACTATTGTCCAAGGACTGTGGAGTCCCCCACCCTCAAGGGCAACTAGTTCTGCTAGGAGCCAAAGCACGGCCAGCCCACCCCCGGAAAAACACCCAAAAATTACCAGTGCCCGGCGCGAGAGGCCAAGGACACCAGGGACCAAAATCCCTACCCTGGCTCCGGATGGAAGTGGGGTGCCACCTGGCACACCGCCAAAGGTGGGAAAGGGCCACAGACGACCAGGGAAGGGTGGGAAGGGCAGCATGCCCGACAAGTCTGGCAGCAGGCCAGCTGCCCAGGAGGGCCCCACCAGCCCCATCCCAGGTGTGCATGAGGACACCCAGAGGCCCTGTACGGCAGCCCAGGAGGGCCCCGCCAGCCACAGCCCAGCTGCCCAGGAGGGCCCCGCCAGCCACAGCCCAGCTGGGCAATGAAGGAGCGCCCAGCCAAAGCCCAGCTGGGCAATGAAGGAGCGCCAACTCAAGCACCACTGAACATGGCAAGGACCGCCAAGGCAAGCACCGCTGAACAGGGCAAGCACCGCTGAACATGGCAAGGACCGCCAAGGCAAGTACCGCTGAACAGGGCAAGCACCGCTGAGTAGGGCAAGGACCGCTGAACAGGGCAAGGACCGCCAAGGCAAGCACCGCTGAACATGGCAAGGACCGCCAAGGCAAGCACCGCTGAACAGGGCAAGCACCGCTGAACAGGGCAAGGACCGCTGAACAGGGCAAGGACCGGCAAGGCAAGCACCGCTGAACAGGGCAAGGACCGCCAAGGCAAGCACCGCTGAACATGGCAAGGACCGCCAAGGCAAGCACCGCTAAACAGGGCAAGCACCGCTGAACAGGGCAAGGACTGCTGAACAGGGCAAGGACCGCCAAGGCAAGCACCGCTGAACAGGGCAAGGACCGCCAAGGCAAGCACCGCTGAACATGCCAAGGACCGCCAAGGTAAGCACCGCTGAACAGGGCAAGCACCGCTGAACAGGGCAAGGACCGCTGAACAGGGCAAGCACCGCTGCACTGGGCCCTTCATCTCAAGCACCACTCCGCTTGGCCGTTCATCTCAAGCACTGCTCCGCTGGGCACCGCCGTCTCAAGAACCGCTGAACTGGGCCCTTCATCTCAAGCACCACTGCACTGGGCCCTTCATCTCAAGCACCGCTGCACTGGGCCCTTCACCTCAAGCACCGCTGCACTGGGCCCTTCATCTCAAGCACCGCTCCGCTGGGCCCTTCATCTCAAGCACCGCTCCGCTGCGCCCTTCATATCAAGCACCGCTGCACTGGGCCCTTCATCTCAAGCACCGCTGCACTGGGCCCTTCATCTCAAGCACCGCTCCACTGGGCACCACCGTCTCAAGCACCGCTGAACTGGGCCCTTCATCTCAAGCACCGCTGCACTGGGCCCTTCATCTCAAGCACCGCTGCACTGGGCCCTTCATCTCAAGCACCGCTCCGCTGGGCACCGCCGTCTCAAGAACCGCTGAACTGGGCACCGCCGTCTCAAGCACTGCTGAACAGGGCACCGCCATCTCAAGCACCGCTGAACTGGGCCCTTCATCTCAAGCACCGCTGCACTGGGCCCTTCATCTCAAGCACCGCTCCGCTGGGCCCTTCATCTCAAGCACCGCTCCGCTGGGCCCTTCATCTCAAGCACCGCTCCGCTGGGCACCGCCGTCTCAAGCACTGCTGCACTGGGCCCTTCATCTCAAGCACCGCTGCACTGGGCCCTTCATCTCAAGCACCGCTGCACTGGGCCCTTCATCTCAAGCACCGCTCCGCTGGGCCCTTCATCTCAAGCACCGCTCCGCTGGGCCCTTCATCTCAAGCACCGCTGCACTGGGCCCTTCATCTCAAGCACCGCTGCACTGGGCCCTTCATCTCAAGCACCGCTGGCCCATTGGCGGAAGGGGCAGTGCCGCATCTGTGTCGGGCAGGGCTGCACGAAGCACTCTGGGCACCAGTCCCCCTCCAGAACCAGTGGACACTGTCATCCACTTGAGAGACTGTGGCTTTGCACTCCCCAGGCTGTAACAGTGGGCAAACCACCCACTGTAGAGACTTGAGAGACTGTGGCTTTGCACTCCCCAGGATGGTACAGTGGGCAAGCCACCCACTGTATGGACTTGAGAGACTGTGGCTTTGCACTCCCCAGGATGGGACAGTGGGCAAACCACCCACTGTATGGACTTGAGAGACTGTGGCTTTGCACACCCCAGGATGGTACAGTGGGCAAACCACCCACTGTATGGACTTGAGAGACTGTGGCTTTGCACTCCCCAGGATGGGACAGTGGGCAAACCACCCACTGTATGGACTTGAGAGACTGTGGCTTTGCACTCCCCAGGATGGGACAGTGGCCATGGAGGCCCCTCGTGGATCTGGCGTCGTGTACTCATGTGGCTGAGGTGCCCCCCCTTCCCTTCCCCCTAAGGTGCCTGTAGTTTTTCTATCTGATGCCCCGGCAGTGTTCTCTCCATTGGTGTCAGGTATCCTGTGTGGGCCTTGCCCATGTGATTTGGGCCCAGTGGTCCACGGACAATGACTGCTAAAAGTATCGGACTTTTAATATTTATGTATATATTAGTTTTAAATGTGTGATATTTTTATATGCCGATAATACAATATATTCGACTGTTTATGATCATTTCATTTTGTCTTTGCATTCTTCCGGGGGATTTGGGGGTTGTAACAGTGATGTATTGCTATGCATTGATGTGTGTGTTGTAGTGGGTGAGGGTGGTGGTGGGTGTGAAGCGTATGTGTGCCCGTAATATTTTCTCCTCCCCCCTCCCCTGTGTCGTAGGTGCAGTACTCACCGTAGTCTTCTGCGCCGGCGTTCGTGCTCCTGGTAGAGGAGCAGGAAGACAATAGCTGGTAGGATGTGTATTTCGGGTTCCATGCTGTCCAGATTCCTCGTGGGGCGTATGGAGGTGAGCGTTTTCCGTTTGAAATGTCTGTTTCCGCCGTGTTTTTATCGGCGGGGCTACCGCCCTGGAAAAGGTGGCGGATTGGTGGGTTGTGATAGGGTGGGCGGTACATTGACTCCCGCCTGTCTGTTGGCGGTGACCGCCGCGCTGTTTGTTTGTCCCGCCGTGGCGGTCGGAGTGTTAATGTGGCGGTCTCTGTTGGCGGTTTCCGCCAGGGTCAGAATTCCATTTTTTTAACCGCCAGCCTGTTGGCGGGTTAGCCGCCGCTTTAACACCGACCGCCAGGGTTGGAATGACCCCCTATGTGTTGAGTCACAATATATGTACTTGCCTAACATTTCTCATGGCCTACCTAGGTTAATGGCTATGGACTCAAGCCCGTTCCAGGCTGCAGAAGGAACACAAATGACCAATGTGAGAAAGTAGCCTCTTTCTAGCATGGTTACCCTCACCTTTGGCCTGTTTGTGAGTGTGTGTCACTGGGATCCTGCTAGCCAGGCACTGCTGGCACTGGCAACTCAGATGCTCCCAGAGATCTCTGACTATCCTGAAAAGAAGATGGCAGAACCCAGGGGCAATCTGGAGGAGCCCTGGGCACCACCCATGGGGTGGTGACGGACAGGGGAGTGGTCACTCTCCTTTCTTTTGTCCAGTTTTGTGCCAGAGCAGGGACTGGGGGTCCCTGACCTGATGTAGACTGGATTATGCAAGGAGGGCACCATCTGTGCTCTTCAAAGCATTTCCAGAGGCTTTGGGAGGATACCCCTCCCATGCCTGTAACACCTGTTTCCAAAGGGAGAGGGTGTAACACCCCTATCCTAAAGGAAATGCATTGTTCTGCCTTCCTGGAATTGAGCTGCTCAAGCCCCAGGAGTGCAGAAGCTTGTCTGTGAGGTGGCAGCAGCTGGGGCTGCAGTGAAAACCTCAGAAGGCTGGTATGGCAGTACTGGGGGTCCATAGTGGAGGCCCCAGTGTGCATGGAATTGTAAAACCAATACTGTAATACTGGAATCAGTATTGTGGTACAATTCCCAGATGTTAGACACCTTACATGGCCATATTCGGAGTTACCATTGTGAAGCTGTACATAGGTATGGACCTATGTGCAGTGCACACTTGAAATGGCATCCCCGCACACACTAATTCCAGGAAAATGGTCCTCGATGACATGGGGGCACCTCTTCTAGTGCAGCGGTGCCCTCACACACAGGTACTTTGCACCCAGCCTTCAGGGTCTGAAGGCCTGACATATAGGTGACTTATAAGTGACCTGGTGCAGTGAACATGGCTGTGAAATAGTGCATGCACTATTCCACACAAGCTGCAATGGCAGTACTGTAGAAGCCTTTGTATGCGCTCCTTTTGGGTGGCAAAAGAAATGCTGGAGCCCATAAGGATCCCCTGGAACCCCAATGCCCTGGGTACCTATGTACCATGTACTATACATACAAGTCCAATTTATGATTGACTGTGTAGGGGTTATCATATCTGCTCGGTTGTGTTAGGTATATGCAGTAGGCTTTGCTAGCAGTGTTTGTAGACATGTGTGACTAGGTGAAAGACCTATGGAGAGGAATCTGTCATGTTTGGCATGAAATCACATAAGGGATCTACATAGTTGAGCACTGTAAGTGGCACTCTTGATGTGAGTGAATAGACAGGCCAAAACAGGTATTCACATACTGTTGGTCTGTGTGTGTAACTCATGTGACATGCATTGGAGTTTTTGTGATGTCAAACCATTGTCACTAATCAGGAAGATTCGGGGTCTTACACTGATGATAGCCCCTTACACACTCAATCTTGCATCATTTGCTTCTCACAGCAGTGTTGTTTACTGGCTATTATCTATGAATGTGCTCCCCACCAGACTTCATTCATCATTAACAATGACTGGATACTGCTTGTTGTACCATGTTTGTGACCTAGTGTAACTACTTGCTAGTATACATACACATAGGGTTTACCAAATATATTTCTCTCCGGCTGTGTAGCTTATCCATGGCTCCATTTCACCCATGACCCTTGGGGGAGTACTTTGTGTCTTTGGCTCACAAAAACCACCATGTTCTACTTGGTCCGAACTCCAACAGACATACAACAGAGGTTGAACTCAGTGCATTTATTTACAGGTGCAAAGATTTGTACGATCACATACACAGTTCTTACGGCAACAACCTCAAAGGTTTTTTTAAACCATTGGATGTCCAGAAAGAGTCAATGAGGGGTAACTGCATGGGACATGTGAAGGAGAGGAGTGTTTCAGCACGGGAAGACAATTAATAAATTGCCAATAGAGAAGCTAGGCCACATTGACAGTCCACAAAGGGTGAGATCAACAGGTGGGACAGCAAATTGAGGACAATACCAGGTGGGAAGTAAATTGGCTTGGTCATCGGCACTGGACAAAGGAGGAACTGTCAATTTGGCACAGAGAAATGCTACTGGGCAGTTTTACGTTGGAAAGAGGTGAAGTCCACATCTTTCTCCTCTGATGTGTGTGGTGATTCCAATGATGGGTGTGTTGTAGGTGTCGAGGTGATGGAGGCACACACACACATCAGGGGCTGAATGTGGAGCCTCAGTGTGCTGCAGCATTTTTCTGTGTTAACAAGTGAGATAGCACTGCACTGAGAAGGGCCTGCTGGTTTGCCAGCACAGCACAAACATTGCAGTGGTAGCCACCCAGTGTGGAAATGTATGTGTCCTACTTCTGCTCCATGGACTCCAGGATATTGTGGAATGCCTTTAGCTGTTTAGCAACCTCACTGGTGCCACTTTGGCTGGTGCCACTTTTGCCAGGGCAGTTGTTCGTGCCTCTACCTCATGACACCAGCGATGTCAGCCAGGGACCGTTAGAGTCCACAGAGCCGAGGGTAGGTGCCTCATAGAAAGGCTGAGGTGTCCTTATTGGTACTGAGGCACCCACAGACTGCCCCTAGGGTGCCCACCATGGTCCCCATCCCCACCTGCACCACACCTAGCATCTCCCTCTGGACTCCTACTGCGTGACATTGAAATTCTTCTTGGGGGTCCTCGAAGTCCAGAGCTGGGGTGGCTGGCAGGTGGTATTTGTTGGGTGATGGATGGATCCTTTGGAGACCCCGCAAAGCTGTCAGCCTTTCCCACAACTGGAGATGGTGTGTTAAAGGAGGCCAGGAACTTGCCAGAGGGTGTCTTGGTCAAGGGCTGGCAGGCTTTATTCTGAACCAGATCACCATCTTAGACATGCAGCTATTCAGGAGGTGTAGGTACATCCTCTGCAAAAGGAGAGAGAAATGTTAATGCTGTCCATTGTTAGATGTTGATGTGAGTAATCAGATTGACAATCTGACATGCTAATATTTGACTTTCAGTACAACATTGATGCATAGGATGTCTGTTACACGGAGGTATAAAGTCCAAGTTCAACTGTAGTTGCCTTTCATATGGTAGTATCTCTATATTCTTTATACAGCCACTGTGTGACAAGGCAAAGTTTTTATCTCATGGCACATATTGCAACACAATTACAAAGGTCACTGGGCCTACCATTTCTGGATGCATGAGAAGAGGTCAGGCCCACATCTGCCAAGGAGATTTGCAGTGCTTTTCATGACACCTATAGTGATTGTGTTTTAACATACTGCCACCACTACTGTTCATGTTGCACCTAATCCCCAGGGTGCCTGCATTCCATGTGGCCAGTATTTCGCTCACTGCTCCTGTGCAGGTGGTGTGGGGCTGATCATGAATTTGTAATGATCCTGCCATCTGACTTTCACAATGTACAATATGACACTGTGCATGCACATTGAACATTCATGAGGCCAAGGTTTGATTTTGTAACACATATCCTGCACAACTACACACCAAACAACCTTGCTACTCTGCAGGTCTGAATGAGGGCATGCACTTACCATGTATTTCATATTCCTGTCAAGTCATTTGATTTGAGTGGATATACTTTTGGCTTCATCATTGTAGACAATGGGCACTGTGTACCAAAACTGAGGTTATGGGCTGTGTCACACTACGTAGGTTGTTAGCACTGACACTCATCCCAGTTGATAATTGCCATACCTGTGTACCTGCATAGTATGGCATATCCTTTGACTCAGTACCACTCACTTGTTCATGTATATGCTTCTCTGCCACTCCTCATTTTGTGCCAGTGACTCAACTTAATGCCACACAGTGATGTAACTCAGATCATACATTGAACAACACAAACAATATGTGTGGCCATATCCAAGGTACTGACATGTCTGTCTGTTATTGAGGGCTATGGGTCAAGCTGTACCTCACATGGTAGTAGCGCTGGAACTGGTGACATGTATATACCCAGTGTAGGAAAGTACCATCTTGCCTGGCATGTTACCCCCATATTTCACTGTATATATGTTGTTTTAGTGTATGTGTCACTGGGACCCTGCCAGCCAGGGCCCCAGTGCTCATAAGTGTGCCCTGTATGTGTTCCCTGTGTGATGACTAACTGTCTCACTGAGGCTCTGCTAACCAGAACCTCAGTGGTTATGCTCTTTCTGCTTTCCAAATTGTCACTAACAGGCTAGTGACCAATTTCACCAATTCACATTGGCATACTGGAACACCCTTATAATTCCCTAGTATATGGTACTGAGGTACCCAGGGTATTGGGGTTCCAGGAGACCCCTATGGGCTGCAGCATTTCTTTTGCCACCCATAGGGAGCTCTGACAATTCTTACACAGGCCTGCCACTGCAGCCTGAGTGAAATAACGTCCACGTTATTTCACAGCCATTTACCACTGCACTTAAGTAACTTATAAGTCACCTATATGTCTAACCTTCACCTGGTGAAGGTTGGGTGCTAAGGTACTTAGTGTGTGGGCACCCTGGCACTCGCCAAGGTGCCCTCACATTGTTCAGGGCAAATTCCCCGGACTTTGTGAGTGCGGGGACACCATTTCACGTGTGCACTATACATAGGTCACTACCTATGTATAGCGTCACAATGGTAACTCCGAACATGGCCATGTAACATGTCTAAGAGCTGGCATTGGGGAGAAAATTCCATGATCCCCCGAGTCTCTAACACAGACCCAGGCACTGCCAAACTGCCTTTCCCGGGGTTTCACTGCAGCTGCTGCTGCTGCCAACCCCTCAGACAGGGTTCTGCCCTCCTGGGCTCCAGCCAGGCTTGGCCCAGGAAGGCAGAACAAAGGACTTCCTCAGAGAGAGGGTGTTACACCCTCTCCCTTGGGAAAAAGGTGTCAGGGCTGGGAAGGAGTAGCCTCCCCCAGCCTCTGGAAATGCTTTGATGGGCACAGATGGTGCCCATCTCTGCATAAGCCAGTCTACACCAGTTCAGGGATCCCCCATCCCCTGCTCTGGCGTGAAACTGGACAAAGGAAAGGGGAGTGACCACTCCCCTGACCTGCACCTCCCAGGGGAGGTGCCCAGAGCTCCTCCAGTGTGCTCCAGACCTCTGCCATCTTGGAAACAGAGGTGCTGCTGGCACACTGGACTGCTCTGAGTGGCCAGTGCCAGCAGGTGACGTGAGAGACTCTTTCTAATAGGGTCTTACCTGTGTTGCTAGCCTATCCTCCTTCCTAGGTAGCCAAACCTCCTTTTCTGGCTATTTAGGGTCTCTGCTTTGGGGAATTCTTGATATAACGAATGCAAGTGCTCATCAGAGTTCCTCTGCATCTCTCTCTTCACCTTCTGTCAAAGGATCGACCGCTGACTGCTCAGGACGCCTGCAAAACCGCAACAAAGTAGCAAAGACGACTACTGCAACCTTGTATCGCTGATCCTGCCGCTTTCTCGCCTGTTTCCTGGTGGTGCATGCTCTGGGGGTAGCCTGTCTCCTCTCTGCACCAGGAGCTCTGAAGAAATCTCCTGTGGGATGACGGAATCCTCCCCCTGCAACCGCAGGGAACAAAAGACTGCATCACCGGTCCTCTGGGTCCCCTCTCAGCACGACTAGCGTGGTCCCTGGAACTCAGCAACTCTATCCAAGTGACTCCCACAGTCCAGTGACTCTTCAGTCTAAGTTTGGTGGAGGTAAGTCCTTGCCTCCCCACGCTAGACTGCATTGCTGGGTACCGCATGATTTGCAGCTTCTCCGGCTCCTGTGCACTCTTCCAGGATTTCCTTTGTGCACAGCCATGCCTGGGTCCCCGACACTCTAACCTGCAGTGCACAACCTTCTGAGTTGTCCTCCGGCGTTGTGGGACTCCCTTTTGTGTCTTCGGGTGAGCTCCGGTTCACTCCTCTTCCAAGTGCCTGTTCCGGTACTTCTGTGGGTGCTGCCTGCTTCTGTGAGGGCTCCCTGACTTGCTGAGTGCCCCCTCTCTTCTCCTCATCCAAGTGGCGACATCCTGGTCCCTCCTGGGCCACAGTAGCATCCAAAAACCCTAACTGTGACCCTTGCAGATAGCAAGGCTTGTTTGTGGCCTTTCTGCATGGGAACACTCCTGCAAGCTTCTACACGACGTGGGACATCCATCCTCCAAAGGGGAAGTCTCTAGCCCTCTTCGTTCTTGCAGAATCCACAGCTTCTACCATCCGGTGGCAGCTTCCTTGCACCCTCATCTGGCATTTCCTGGGCATCTGCCCACTCTCGACTTTGTCCGGAAATCCACTTTGGTTGCTTTGCTGGTGTTGGTCTTCCTTGCAGAATTCCCCTATCACGACTTCTGTGCTCTCTGGGGAATAAAGGTGCACTTTACACCTACTTTTCAGGGTCTTGGGGTGGGCTATTTTTCTAACCCTCACTGTTTTCTTACAGTCCCAGTGACCCTCTACAAGCTCACATAGGTTTGGGGACCATTCGTGGTTTGCATTCCACTTTTGGAGTATATGGTTTGTGTTGCCCCTATACCTATGTGCTCCTATTGCAACCTACTGTAACTTTACACTGCTTGCATTACTTTCTTTTGCTATTACTGCATATTTTTGGTATTGTGTACATATGTCTTGTGTATATTTGGCATCCTCATACTGAGGGTACTCACTGAGATACTTTTGGCATATTGTCATAAAAATAAAGTACCTTTATTTTAAGTATATCTGTGTATTGTGTTTTCTTATGATATTGTGCATATGACACTAGTGGTATAGTAGGAGCTTTGCATGTCTCCTAGTTCAGCCTAAGCTGCTCTGCTATAGCTACCTTCTATCAGCCTAAGCTGCTAGAAACACCTCTTCTACACTAATAAGGGATAACTGGACCTGGTACAGAGTGTAAGTACCCCTTGGTACCCACTATAAGCCAGGCCAACCTCTTACACCCAGGATTACAACATGAATGTGGCACAGCAACCTCAGTCTCTAACCATTGCTGACGCCTGCCCTTTGTGGTGATAGACTAGTTTTTCATATCTCTTGACAGAATGCTATTTCACATCTTCCTACTGAGAAATTCATGGCATGGTGAGACAATTATCCTTCAGACTCTCCCTGTCACATGCTACATATTTACCCAGGACAACATCACATGTAGGATGTTGTACCCCAGTGGGCTCTCTCTGTCACCCCTTCCAAGCTGAAACACAAGTGTGACACTGTCAGACACAGCAGTGCATATGTATTAGTTAGGCTACCTTGCAGAACACATATCCATTCTGACCTCCTTGCTATGCCATGTCTCCACATTCAGACACAGTGGGAAACTCCTCAGCCAACACTCACAATGTGCTGCACAGCCTTGGACCTACCTGGGCCACACACCAGTTTAGTATCAGGTTGTATAGGGTTCAGCTGTCAATGCATGATGTGTTGTTCCAGTCCAAGTGGCATATTTTCATGTAGCTTCCGCGCCGGTGGTCACTTTTTGTGACACACAGGCAGAGCAGTCTGCAGACCCATATCTACAAGGCTATGCAAAGCAACTTTGCATGGCTGTTCGTGGCCTTGTAGATATGGAGAGAGGCAAGGAAGTGCAAGTCGCCGTGTTGCATAAATCTGCATCAGGGGGGCATACCATAGGCATGCACTGGGTTTTCCCATGCAAAACTCATGGATTTAGTTGCATTCCCTGATTTACAAGGATAGTTAAACCTGGGAAGGCGACAAAATCTTACACCTCCCAACTGAGGCGTAACAAGGGTATATATATTTTTCTTCCTGTTTTTTTCCTCCTTCAATGTGTGCTGCATTCTGTCACACACATAGGAAAAGGACAAAGCCAGGCATGATTGTTTTGTGCAGGAAGGTGTCCCTTTCTGCACAAGGGCAATCCTGTCTGCGACACAGGCATCCTGGCAACATGGTGCAATAGTGTTTGCATCACTGCTGGGGAGCCCAGTGTGCACCAGTGCAGAGGGAGAGGACAGGAATGCACATTATCTAGTAGGTCTGGCCCATTCCTCCCCTTTGCATGTGGCACAGGGCAGCGCAACAAGGTGACGTGCAGGGCTGCCCTGCACCACTTAACTTGTGATTGGGGCCCCGTGTTTCTTTTTATTTGTATTGTGGGACTTGGAGTCCTGGTGACTCATGTTGTGCATTCCACTACACGTGTCAGTATACAAAGGTGGACCTGGACTGGTGGTGCACTGCACACATTTAATGGAGAACCGTGACAGAGCATGATTGAACTGTGCAACATGTAAATGGGCAATGTAACTGACATTTCTGTTCCATTTAATGGGACATGAGACAGATTTATGCCTTTTGCCCTGCACACAGCGACATAGCTTGCTGCACTGCACAACATTACCTTTTTGTCCACATTGCCCCTTGTTAATATTTACCCTGTGGCTGTGGTTGTCTGTGTGTGCTGCACTGTCGTGTCCTGTTACTCCAGCCACCATCTCATTTGGGATGACAGCTGCCACCCACTCCCCCAAGGCATCCAGCTCCTCATGGGGAAATGGACTCCCTCCTCTGGTCTGCATTGCTACCTTCACGTTGCTGGCCAGTTTTTCCATCATCCGGTACTTATAATAATGCCAGCACTTCTTGCAGTGGTGACAGTCCTCTTCGCTTGTACTACACTGTTGATCTTGTTGATTATGGAATGCCAAATGGCCTCTTTCCTCCCTAGTGGCAATTTAGAGGTGACAAAGAGCTGATGTTGGTGTTCTGTCACCTCAGTGATCAAGATGTCATTCTGCTCCTCATTGAAGTCGCACTTCCTCTTCCTCTGGGAGTCTGTGTGAACATCTTGGCTGATGCTGGGGTTGTTGTCCTGGCTTCTGCTACCTGCTCCACAGCTACCTTCTATAGAGTGTGCTATTTTTTTTCAATCGAAACATAATTTTTTGTACTTTTATTACTCATTCTGCGCTCAAAAGTGACACAGAGTTGATTAGCGCGACTTCACATGCTGCAAGTTAGCCCTGCATCACTTATGCAGCAGAAGCGCCAGATTTCCCTGCAACATGGCACACACGGATGCATCATTTTTTTTCATGCAGCCAGGATCCTTATGCCATGGAGCGCCGTATTGTAAATATGACGCATCTATGGTGGAGTATTCTGTTGAACCGAAGCGCAAGTTGTTTTGATGATCTGTGCATCAAATACTAGAACCAAGTGGTAAGTCACTACTTACCTTTCATCTATCCATTGACTACTATGAAGCCAGAAGTCATATAAGTTACAAGTATTTATGGAGTGGCAAGAAAGGTGGACCGGTTTCAGGAGGGTTGGTGCCGAGGCGTTTTCTGACTCCAGTCCCTATATCGTAATGGCATGTGGAACAGCGGTATGCTTCTTGGGCTTGGCATAATTATTGAGTAATGCCCGTGGACAGTCGTTAGTAGCTAAAGAGGGCTTTTAGGTTAATAATTTAGGGATGTGGGATGAAACTTAATTGAAATACATTTAAATGCATTCTAATAAGAATACTGCATGCTGATTTTCTAATCATTATTATGGTTAATCTGATACACAGGATTTCTGTGATAATACTAAACATTTTGCAACAAGAAATCAGTACTTGTGTGGGCACATATTTTGTGGAATAAAGTGGGGCTCCACCAAATCCTCTGATGATGATAGATCTTGAATCTGGTTGTCGGACTGCTGACATTCTTCACCACAAGGGCATATCTCCGTGGGATGGGTGAGAGGCACCTGCCAGTTTTCCTTTTTTCTGAAAAGCTGGTTATGACTGTTAGGCCATAAGGAAATCTATTAGGTAAGGCCCTAAATTAAAAGGGTTAACAAAAAAAATATTTAAACATAAGGCTGTGCTGCAGGTCAGACTTCCAGGGCCATGGATAGTGCTTTGATGGTGAAGTCTAAAATGGAAGGCAGAAGAGAGTTCATTCTCCAGGTGCCCCTGGGGTGTCCAAGACAAGTCCTGGCCACGGCCTAGACTTTTAGACTCCTCAGACAGCCTACATTTTTAGGATGTTGCTTTTATGGTGATACGTGGCATGCATTGCAGAAATCCTTACATACCTTGTATAACCCTAATGTTGTCTTGTCATAACACTTGGCTGCAGGCAAGGCTTTCAGTTTTTTAAATCATGCTTTGACAGTGCTGTTATTTTTCGATGGCAAAGTCTGAACACAACCTTGAATGTTCAGTTATGGTGGGATGGGCATAACGCTTGGCTGCAAGTCTGAATTCCAGGCTCATTTGTGGAATACTGATGTTGATGCTTGATATGCACGGCCGAAGGTCTTGCACAGCCCTGACTGTTCCTTGGTGGTGTGATGAGATTACAGCCTGACCGCAGGACAGACTTTAAGGCTCACAAATAGTGCTCTGCGAGTGATGTTCGCTTGGTATGGCTGTTAATGCGTCCCTTTATGATATTTTTTTACACATCAGGACTCGTTTTAGGCCAATGAATCTTTTTACCCAGTTGAGAGACACCTTAGGACGAGATAGCTAATCAATATGTCAATCAATACTTCAATAATGTCATCAATATTTATCACAACAATACACTTCACTTTGGTCAAAGTCATTAATCAATTCAAGACTCTACCATGACCTTGCAGCCATGAATAACCACACCAGTTTAATAGAATTTTATAAGTTTTATTCCCTATTAATTACAATCTAAAAGCAGATGCGTTAATCTTAAAACACCAAGAAACATAATAGCATAGTCACGATATGGCAACTTTGGTAAGATTTCATTAAAGCGAGAACCACAAACATCAGAACATAACACGGCGTGAACATAGATCAATTTAGCAGAGTGTAAATAATGCATCAGTTCAACAAAGCATAGATTCAGTCGGTTGTCTGTTTGCATCAGTTTAGTGAACACCTGTCCTGACCACTGATTAGCATTAGCATGTTGGGCTTCATGCAAAACAATTTAGAACACTAATTTGGAAAACATCTAACTAAGGTCTCTGTCAAAAGTAAGCAGTTGGTACCTAGAAAGGAAAAGCAAACAGACATTACAACTGCATTGTCATAATTACCCTCCAAAGTTTAGGTCAGCACACAGGTTCAGTCTTCGTCTTCAGGACATCAGTCAATTCGCCATCAGTCAGAACACAGCTCCGGAACAAAAAGGCACTTCCCTCATAAAGAGGTAAAGTGTAACATGGACAGATCTAAGGGAGAGGAAGGTTTTAAGTAAAGCAACAAGTCACCACTCAGAGTGACAAAGTTTCTGGATAAAATCAATAGCATTCCCTACCTAATTCTAAATTACTCCCCGTGACATGGGTTTTTATCCTTTTTTCGTTGTACATTCCCCCAAAATTTTATTGGGCATTTGTTATACCCCACTATCTTTAACCTATCAGAAAACACATTAGGTCACCTAACTCTTCACCCCATATTATTTTACAAGTCTTTGATTGGTCTCTATAATTGATGTCTTCAGAGGTGGCACGTCCGGTATGATTTCATCTTTCTGTAATTCTTTGCACATCTTTTGGTCGGTAACTTCATTGTCTTCACCGGTTTGAATGACCTTGTACATTACATTAATCTACACTGTTTCATTTTGTTTTAAACATTTATTCTGCAAGTAAGGAAAAGCTATGAGAACGGATCTAACATGGTTACATTCGTCTTCTAGTTTGGAGAAAAAAA
Organism: Pleurodeles waltl; assembly: GCF_031143425.1. Classification (NCBI taxonomy): domain Eukaryota; kingdom Metazoa; phylum Chordata; class Amphibia; order Caudata; family Salamandridae; genus Pleurodeles; species Pleurodeles waltl. Next base: position 288,464,578 of record NC_090450.1, read on the forward strand.
AAACATACGGGGTCATGTCCTTCTGTGAATCAGCACACTGCAAGATAGAAAAATACATTTAATATGAGAGCCAAGCAGCTAAGCTTCGGCTCATGCTAATTTAAGGCCTATGAGGATTTCATCACAGATTCAATAACACAATCATTAGTACAAACTTATTTGAACATAATATAAACATTTTAGTCATCATTATTAGTCTACGTATACATTAGCGGCCACTCCCCGTGGTCACATTTCAGGTATATGTTTAAACAAAATTACTAATACAGTTTTATGCGGCAGTATCACACATCAATTCATAAACATTTTTTATGTTAATATGGATTATATAAGATACGCCCTCTCAGTCCCTCCTCTGATGACGTTTGTTATCACACAAACCTTTCCCTTTGACCTTTCACCTTAATTTTTCACCTTGCGCATAATGCGAATTTCAACATCTTGTCCCTTGTGTGAACTTTCCCAAATTTCATTAAACATTTTCTCCCTTTCACTTTCCTCATTCCTTTTATTCCTCTTCGTCCAGTTTCTTTTAATTTTATCATTAATTTTGCATGCTCCCCATAATCCTAATAGACAGGCCAGAACAATTAATAGACCCCCTAAAATGTTTGCAAGTACCCCATTCCAAATATTGCTAAACCAGCTTCATACTCTGGCAATTCCTTTTCCTAATTTCTCCCACACTCCAGGTTCCTTCAAATCCTTCAAATCTGCACTATCTTTAGTTAGGTTAGTAAGCATACCTCTAATCTTTTTACTATTGTCCGGTATATATGAGCAACAATGACGCTCATTGAGCATCTTGCAGACTCTGCTGCTCTTTGCTAAAAAAATGTCTAAAGCAAGCTGATTTTGAAGAGTCATAGCTCTTTCCGCAACAAGTTCAGTATCCATCAGGAGTATAGCCCCTGTAAAATTTGTCAGCATGTTATCCACAATAGTAGACAACTTTCGAATCTTTATGGAGTTTAATATACCCCTACTGAAGGAATTATGGCTCCAAATATGTCCCCAACTACAGCAGCCGCTGTCTCTCCTTTTTGTCTAGCATGTTGTAATTCAGACTTTTTAGGTATTTGCTTTAAATCATCAATCTGGTAAATCTTTGAGAAAACTATTCCCAAATAACTTGTCCCATACCATCCCTTAGGGAGACGGTAATAAGCATTAAGTCCACAGATATAATAGATCCCAGGGAGCGCTGGGTCCTGTCCATTTAACATGAATGTCCATTGACTCTGAAACAAAAACACGTCTGCATTCACTCGTTCCCACAAATAAAGTGTCATGTTCAGATTTCGGCCTATATATACAAAGCCTTCCTACATGCAATGCATCTATAGCTAGTTTGCCTTGCGTCTTTATTGCAGTGTAAGCATAATCATTTGCATATGTGCGTTTCTCTAGCCCTTTTTCTAATCTCTCTTTCAATGCTTGCGTCTATCATCAGTGTGATCTAAAAAGCTTTTCTCTACAGGTGTCAATAAGCAAGTCAGATTATTGCGGTATGCATAAGCTGTCCCAAATGTAAGCGTTGGTTCAAAGAAACCTCTAACTAATTGTATACTATGCTCCTTGGCTAACTTGTTCAGAAATTCAATCACAGGCACAAAGGAAAACACTACATCCAAATTTGAATAGAAGTATTGCACATGTTCTTGATTATAGAATCTTGTTAGTAGTAAACTACAACTCATCCCGTACGTTAGTGGCAAGCTATGATAGGTGACCCCTTCTTGCACTGATGAAGGAATCTTTGTGCACACATAACAGTTTTTCGCATCCATTGTTGCAACATACTCATTCAGCAAGCGATAGAAGACATTAGTGGAAAGTTCCCCTTTTGAGTTAGTTCCCTCATGCAAGTGTCTTGCATCCTGCTCAAACTTTTCCCACGGTGTTAGTGTTGTAGTCTCAGGTTTTGAAGTATTGTTAGTCACTTTCTTATCCAACCACGGCATTCCCACAATCACACCTACAATTATTATTGCACACACAATACCTAGTATAAGACTTAACAAACCACACACCTTACCCCTTTTGTTACTATCTCTATTATAAGCCATGTCTGTAAAGAATCAGATAGCAGACCAATAATCAACTTGAGGACGATATAAAACTTTTTCTTTTTTTTCCTTTCTTTTTCTTGATGCAAAAGTATCTTTCTCTCTGCGTGTATTTACAGCGTTTCACTCACTCCAGGACCCTTTTGTCAAATCAGGTTAGCAGCTTGTCATAATCAGGTTTTCAAAGTCAAATTCAGGTTATCAGTGTCACATCCGGTAATTTATAAGTCTCTTTCTCAGTTTTTTTTTCCCAGCTTTCTATTTTCTTTTCCAAATTTCAGTTTTAACACAGTCTCTTTCTTTTAATTTATTTTCAGGTACCGTAGTATTGGCCAGGTACTTCTCGATCAAAACAGAACACTAAGAATTCTTGTTGCCATTCAGATGTTGTTGCATATGCCCACTCAGGACCTGCGTACCTTCTATTTGCGGTTCTCTTTCTTTTCAACCTGCGTTCACTTTGTAGTTCTCCTTCACTCAGATCTTCTGTTCTTGTGGTATTGGTTTCTTCTGTTATATGTTTCACTTGGTACGACCTTTTCTTTCGCAGCCTGCTTCTCTGGCCAGTTATCTCCCTTATGTGTCTTTTCCCTGCTTGTCCTTTCAGGACGCTGAACAGCAGCCTCCTCTTGTGCTATGGTGTTTTCTCTTGATGGACCTACAACTGGATCAGGGGATGCCGGTGTACATTAATCTCTCTCTACTATTTCCCCTTCGCCTTCTTCTTTTGGATCTGTAACGGGCTCTAGCTCTAACCCGTATCCGTCTGCTTCTGGGAGAACCTCTCCTTGATTTAGTTCTCCTGCTGCCTCTACTGAGATAGGCACATTGTCACCTCTCTCGAACTCGTTTACTGTTTGAGGGACTAGACTGTTCTCAGTGGGCTCTCCAGCAGTCTCAGTTCCCTCTTGGCTATTTTCAGGCCCTGAGACTTCCCTCTCTGGAACAGTTGAGTCGGAAACTTCAAGTTCCTCATCAGTTGGACACGTTACCTTCTTTGTGTGACTGGCATGTATCCAGTTTGGAACGCCTGCACATTTCACAGCAGTGGTTGTTGTCAATATTACTTGATATGGCCCCTTCCAGTGCAGCTTCAAACACGACTTTCTCACATGCTTCTTGATAACCACCCTGTCACCGGCTTGCAGGGTGTGACCTGGATCACTGATCGGTGGCAATGTTTTAGCTTCCACCTGGTGAGAAAAAGAGCGAACCACATCAGCCAAACCTTTGAAGCAGTCCAACACTATATCATCCGTGATATTCACAAGAGCATTTGCAGGTACTCCGGGTAGCCTCATAGCTCTGCCCATAAGAATCTCATGGGGTGATAGTCCTATCTTCTTATCAGGGGTGTTTCTCATCGACATCAGCACTGAGGGCAATGCATCTGGCCATTTCATATTGGTAGCTGCGCACATCTTCGCCATTCTCGACTTCAAGATACCATTCATTTGTTCTACTAGTCCTGATGCTTCAGGGCGGTAGCTACAATGCAGTTTCTGTTTGATGTCTAACGCAGTACACAAGAGCTTAATCACCTCTTTGTCGAAGTGTCTGCCCCTATCTGATTCTATAGAGACCGGAAACCCGAACCTGGGTATTAGTTCCCTAAGCAGCAGCTTTGCAACTGTGAGACTATCGTTTCTACATGTGGGGTAAGCTTCAATCCAGTGGCTGAAAACACACACAATCTCCAACACGTACTTCAATCCTCCACAAAGAGGCATCTCAATGAAATCCATTTGCATCTTGCTAAATGGACCGCCAGCTCTCCCTATGTGGCTCAGAGTTACCACAGTCCCTTTTCCGGCATTCATCTGTTGACAGATGATGCACCTATGACAAGTAACCGCTGCGGCATGCCTAAATTTTGGGTTAAACCAATCGATCTTGAATGACCTTATCATTGCATCTCTCCCAAGATGTGCCTGTCCATGGTAAAGCCTCGCAAATTGTGACAGAAGACTGTTTGGCAAAACCAGTTTCCCCTCCTCTGAGACCCATAAGTCGTCAGCTTTTTGTACACATTGCATTCTCTGCCAGGAGCATTTTCCTCTTTGCTAGCACGACCCTGTAATGTTTTTAGCTCATCTAGTATATCAACCACCCTTAATGCAAGGTTCAAACATGTGTCATTTTCGGTTTGCAGTAACAATTCCCACTGATCCTTGAACGATATACAGTTCAATGCGCAAAATCTTGCGACTTGATCTGCATAGCCGTTTCCCATGGACACAAAGTCTTGTGACTTAACATGAGCATTGCATTTCACCACGGCAATTTCAAGAGGTAACTGAATCACATGTAACAAATCCTTAATTTGTTCACCATTTTTCACAGGAGAACCAGAAGAGGTCATGAAACCTCTTTGTGACCACAATTGGCCACAATCATGTACAATTCCAAATCCGTATCTGCTGTCAGTATAGATAGTGACTCTCAGATTTTCAGCTGCGTGGCATGCCTTAGTAAGGGCAATTAATTCTGCCACTTGTGTGGAATACACTTTTCGAGCCAGGAAGCTTCAGTGATACCAGCTATGGTACATACAGCGTTACCGGCTCTCAACATTCCGACTGAGTCTCTCAAACAGGATCCATCAACAAAGATAATGCAGTCATTTTCTTTTAACTGCGTATCTTGAATATCAGGTCGGGGCTTGGTACATAGTTCTGTTACCTCAAGACAGTCATGCTCCACTTCCTCTTCACTATTAATCTCGATACTCTCAACAGGAAGTAGAGTTGCCGGGTTTAATACAGTACATCGCTTTAGTGAAACATTAGGCGACCCCAAAATAATTGTCTCATATCTGGTAAGTCGGGCATTTGTCATGTGCTGAGTTTTGGTACGAGTCAACAAAATTTCAACTGAATGTGGAACCATTGCTGTCAAGGGATGTCCCATCACTATGCCTTCACACTGCGTGAGGCTTTGACCAACAGCTGCGACTGCGCACACACAACCCGGTAAGGCTGCTGTGACGTGGTCCAAGGTAGCTGAAAAATATGCTACAGGGTGATTTGCACATCCTGTGTTACGACAGACAAAGAACAAGCATCACGTTCATGACAAAACAGTCAAAAAGGTTTCGTGTAATCAGGCATACCCGAAGCTGGCGCCCTGCACATGCACTCTCTCAGTTCCATGAATGACTCAAGCTCTTATTTGGATAATGCTATGGTATATGGTTCATCCTTAATCTCCTTGCCTGTCAACTTTATCAATGGTTTTGAGATAATTTAAAAGTTGGGTATCCACTGGCGACAGTAACCCACCATTTCCAAAAACATCCTGACACCTCTTTTTGTTGTCGGGGAGTTCATCTGCAAAATAGCCGTTACCCTTTCCTTTGATATTCTCCTGGACCCTTTCTCAATCAAGTGTCCTAAGTACTTCACCTCTTTCTGACAGTACTGCAGCTTCTTTGGCAACACTTTATGTCAGTTCTTTCCTAAATGAATCAGTGAGGCAATTGTGTCATACCTACAGTCATCTTTTGTCCTGGAAGCAATCAGCAAGTCGTCAATGTACGGCACTAGAGTTGAACTGAAAGACAATATTAAGGATTCTAGGTCCTTTTTCAATATCTTATTGAAGATGGACGGTGACTCAGAAAACCCTTGAGGAATTCTGCACCAACTTTCCACCTTGTCCAGGAATTTAAAACTGAATAAAAACTGTCTGCCCTCATGAAGAGGCACCGAAAAGAAAGCTTGTGACAAATCTACAACGGTGAACCATTCAGCATCGCACAGAACCTGAAACATGATCACTGCTGGATTTGGCACTATGGGGCAACACTTCACCACAATCTTGTTTATTTTCCTCAAGTCCTGCACAATTTGAACCTTCCCACAAGGCTTTTTCAGACCCATTATCGGTGAATTACATGGGCTGCTCAATATTTCCTTCAAGACTCCCTGTTTTACAAAGTCTGCAATTATCTGCGACACCTGGATAAGAATATCTTGTGCCATGTGATATTGTGGCACCTGGGGAAACACCGCATTTGGTTTCACTTGTACTTTAACTGGTTCCAATCCTTTTATCAGTCCCACTTCCTTTCCTGTCAAATCCCACACTTTCTCTTGTCACCGTTTCCTGTATCTCGGCTGGTAAGTCGATCACTGTAAGCATCGGGAATAAAGTTATCAAAGGGTAATCTTCATTTGCGGTTTCTGCTTCTAACTCTGAGAACTGACCATCATCCCCTTCATCATCACTGTTTGTCTGCCCCTCAATTCCATCATTGGAACATATAATCGAGCATTTCGTCTTACACAGTAAGTCTCTTCTCAGTAGGGACACAGGACTCGAATCACAGACTACAAACTTGTGCAGTCCCTGGAAGTTGCCAATCTCAACTTGCACTGGATCTGTAATTGGATTTGTCAAGTACTGGTTTGCTACTCCGACCACTCTCATTGTATGCCCCGAAAGTGGCAATTTCGGAACCTCTGCACTCCTGACTGTGGAGCGTGTAGCTCCAGTATCAACCAAGAATGAAACCTTGTGACCCATAACCTTTCCCTCTACATAGGGTCCCCTCTGATCTACTTCTAGGGACGCTGCAAGTCTGCACTCTTCAGTGTCTGAACTGTCATCCGACCATTCCTCATTCATTCCATCTTCACCACGCAATGGGAATTGCTGTACTGTATTATTTCGGCTCATCACTTGACCTGTGACCTGCTGAGGCAGCATCACCTATTGCTGTCCCATTGGAGCCAATGGTAGTTGCATTTGCTGTCTAGGTACCATGGGAACCTGCTGTTGTACTTGCTGCATTTGCGCTGGTTGGACACGCGGCATTTGCATTTGCTGCATAAGCTGTAGCCCTTGCACCTGAACCATGTTATTTTGGAAGTTCGGGTTTTGATTTCTCAACTTTGGACCCCTCATATTTTGCAATGTACCGACATTAGTGCTTTGTTGAATGACACCATCCTGCACCACATTTGGGCATTTCCGCTTCCAATGCCCCACGCCCCTGCACGCGTGACATGGTGACATCTGTTTCATCCCTTGTACATCATTTTGAACTACAACAGTATTCAAGTCTGGACCCCGATTCACAAAACCTCGACCTCAGCCTCTTGGTTGCGCCTGAATCACACCGTTCCCTTGCGGTTGCTGCTGTATCATCTGCTGAATTCCATTTCCCTGCATTCCTGCCTGCGCAGCCCTTATCTGCATCACCATCACTTTCTCCTTTAGTTTTCTCTGCTTCAGCTTGATCTCATCACTACAGTATTTAGCATACTGCAACACCTCATCAATCGGCTTCGCTTGCCAACAGATCAAATGATTCTTAATCATCTGGCTAACCTCTTGTCTCAGCCCTTCAACAAATCTGAACACGAGATGGTTCATGTCTTTCGGCTCAATGGTCTCAGTACCACTGTAATGTTTGAATGCCTTCAACAACCTCTCATTGTAAGCATGTATTGATTCCTTAACCTCCTGTGAGGTCCGGTCGATTTTCTGCCAATCAGTCACTTTCGGCGACACTTTCTGCTTCAAAAACTCAATTACTTTGTGATAGTACTTCATCACCTCTTCAGAGGGTGCTCCTGTCGCCTTATCCCTTGCTGGCTCCTGCGTCGGCCAGTCTACTCCTCTCTTGCACTCAAGCAATAGGTCGGGCAGAACAATGATCTCAAACAAGGTATTCAGGTCTTCCCAGAGACACTTTGCAAGCTTCACAAACCTATCTGTTCGTTGATACCATTCGATCGGTTTCTCCCTCAACCTGGGATAATCATTTGTAAAAGATAAGATGTCTCCCCTGAACCACGGTACATGAATTAGAACCCCACCAGCTGTTTCTCTCATTGGTAGCATCTTTACTGATTCCGTATCTGGTGAAGTTTTTGCTTTACTCGATCCGGGACTGTCACTTTTCTCCTTATCTCTTCTCTTTGCCCATCTGCCTTCCCACTTTTCTAACGCTCCACAGATTTGCGCACTTTGCAGTATTTCCTTTAAATGCGCTTTCATTCCAGCAGACTTCATATGCTCGAAGTCTTTTGAATCAAAGTCTAACCTGTATCTTCTTTTCAAATGTTTAGTATTCTCAATATAAATATTGTATTTGTCTGCCAGGTTCGCTAATTTCTGATGTACCTTGCCTGCTTCTTTAGTAATCTTAGGGCACAGATATCTCAATACTGCTTCGGTGTATGACTCTAATCTGTTTACCCCCACTGTAGTCTTTTGTGACGCATAGGCCCTCTCTAACCACTCATTTAATTGTTGTACCGTAAAGCCTTGCAATGAAATGTTCCCTGCGTGCATCATTGGAGACTGTGAAGCATTCGTACTTATTGTCTGTGGGGTTAGCACTCCTAGCCCTGCCTGTCTCATTGCCTCCAACGGTGCTTCAGCCGGGCTGAGGTCTAGCAAAGACCTCGGTCTTTCGACCGCTTGCCCTCCTGGGGCCATTAACTGGGGAGTTACTGTGGACCCTCCTCTTATTGCATCTTGGGTCATTATTCCCTGATCACATACACCAGGCTTACCTTGTGCATACAATGTCACCGGTGGACCAACAGTAATTGGCAATGATATTGCAGCTGGTGTCTGACCTGGTCCCAAACCTCGTGGAGCAGCGACTCCAAAGGTCTGATCCAGTGAAGCTGGGGCAGGTATTAATGGAGGTCCTGCTGCTGGGTTATATCCCGGTATCAGTTGTGGCTGCGGCTGGGGCAGCAATTGTGGAGTCGGCTCAATCTGCACGAACCTCGATTTTGTATATATTGGGTCTGGTGGCACTATCAGATTTGTAGTAGTCTCTAGTACTGGGACGTCTGGATAGATTCTCTAGTTCTGCTGTGGAGGTTGCAACTGTATCTGCATGTCTGGCGAAGTGGGTACACTGACACCATTCTGTATCGAACCCGTATCACTAGTCTGTGCTGTATCAGTAACTCCCTTCTCCTGCGTCTGGTTCCCAGGATCTGCACTAGTGCTCTGGACATTGTCGCTTACCGCATAAGGTGGCGGCGATCATGCAATAACTGATTTAGAAATTCTTTGTTATCTGAATCATCTTCTTCTTCCCAAGATCTCGTAGTTTCTTTAGGCTTACTAGAGTCTTTGTCTGTTTTACATGTGGCTTTCTTCCCCTGCGTCTCATCTCGCCGTGTTATTGCTGGGAACAATTTTAATCCGTCAACTATTCCCCGTCTCCACATTTTGCTCCCATTATCCCACCTAGCTTCCGCTAGAGTCTTTTCTGCCCTTTTCAGTCTTCTTTGGAACTTTTCTTGTCTCTGTTTAAGAGCCATTAAATCCCAAATTGCTAAAGCCTCACACTGAGCTGGCCTCGGAGGTGGCTTTTGTACACTTAACATCCACCTTAAATTTTCTAGAACTCTCGTATTGAACGTCCGGTGTTTTGGGAACGCCAAACATCCCTCTTTTTCTGTCAATTTGCACCACTGTTTCATCCATAAACAAGGCGCAACACCTTTTTCTTCCATGACTATGTAAGCTGGAGTTCCCTCAGGTGGTGTAGGCTCTCCCTTACTCGCCATGATGTATGTTTCTCCTTTCAGAGCACTCTTAAAAGCGTTGACAAAATTAATCTTTGCGTCTTTTCTTTTGTTTGTATTTAATCAAGAAGTGACTTTAATTACCAGGACACTCTTCACCCACCTTTCTCAACCTATTGCCTCTCACAGACGGCAGCCAATCCGTGCGCTACCCCTCTCGACAACTGACCTATCTCAGCGCAGCACTACTGACGTCACATTTACACACTGCGGCTGACAAAGTCTTGCGGCTCGTCCTCCCCTCACTAGATTCACACCAAACTAATGCAAAAATTACTGTGAGCGCCTTAACATCAACAACACAAATTTGCCGGTTTACTTACGGAAGGGTAACACATTTGCTTCAGAACTTTACAGAGATTTCACTTGAAGCCTCGGCCGCTACTTTCTCCTTCTCAGTTCCCGCACCCGCAAGCAGAATTTGACCCCCAAATCCTACTTTCTACTTGTCCATGGTTTGCTCTAGTGCACTTTAGAACTTGCCAAATCTCCATTGAAGGTTCACACATACAATTCGACTCAATCTCGACTTGTCAACCACGCCCGATTGACCAAATTAAACTGCACAAATTACAACATAAACACTAATTTGGAAAACATCTAACTAAGGTCTCTGTCAAAAGTAAGCAGTTGGTACCTAGAAAGGAAAAGCAAACAGACATTACAACTGCATTGTCATAATTACCCTCCAAAGTTTAGGTCAGCACACAGGTTCAGTCTTCGTCTTCAGGACATCAGTCAATTCGCCATCAGTCAGAACACAGCTCCGGAACAAAAAGGCACTTCACTCATGAAGAGGTAAAGTGTAACATGGACAGATCTAAGGGCGAGGAAGGTTTTAAGTAAAGCAACAAGTCACCACTCAGAGTGACAAAGTTTCTGGATAAAATCAATAGCATTCCCTACTCCCCATGACATGGGTTTTTATCCCTTTTTCGTTGTACATGCCCCCAAAATTTTATTGGACATTTGTTATACCCCACTATCTTTAACCTATCAGAAAACACATTAGGTCACCTAACTCTTCAACCCATATTATTTTACAAGTCTTTAATTGGTCTCTATAATTGACGTCGTCAGAGGTGGCACGTCCTGTATTATTTAATCTTTCTGTAATTCTTTGCACATCTTTTGGTCAGTTACTTCATTGCCTTCACCGGTTTGAATGACCTTGTACATTACATTAATCTACACTGTTTCATTTTGTTTTAAACATTTATTCTGCAAGCAAGGAAAAGCTATGAGAACGGATCTAACATGGTTACATTGGTCTTCTAGTTTGGAGAAAAAAAAAAACAGTCGGGTCATGTCCTTCTGTGAATCAGCACACTGCAGGATAGAAAAATACATTTAATATGAGAGCCAAGCTTCAGCTCATGCTAACTTAAGGCCTATGAGGATTTCAGCACAGATTCAATAACACAATCATTAGTACAAACTTATTTGAACATAATATAAACATTTTAGTCATCATTATTAGTCTATGTATACATTGACGGCCACTCCCTGTGGTCACATTTCAGGTATATGTTTAAGCAAAATTACTAATACAGTTTTATGCGACAGTATCACACATTAATTCATAAACATGTTTTATGTTAATATGGATTATATAAAATACGCCCTCTCATAGCCAAAGGCTATGCTTACTCCTGTGGATGATTGCACATAAGGACGGTCTGGATGCCGTTTGTTCACACTCATTGATGGTGCTTTGATACTCATGGAGTTAAAGAACATGCATATTTCTCAAAGATCCTTTGTGGATTGCTAGACACAAGACTTGGCTGTAGGTGAGTCAGTTTCATAATCACAAATTGCGCTTATTTGTACGCTTTTATTGTATGATTAATAATGAATGTATTGAATATAAATTGTGTTAAAGTTTTACAAGTTTGTGAAAAATGTGGACAGCAAAGTCCACTAAGACACCACAATATTAACAGCCATGATTCATTAATTATTTTAATAAACAAATATTACCAGCAAATGTACATTTTAAATCTGGAAAAAAAACACGGGATTTGCGGTTCCACAATCATGTCTTTCTAACACGGTATCACGGAACGTATTTCAGAAACTGCGATGCCTAAAACAAATCATAGATGACGTTATGTAGTAGACATTTTATAATAGATGTTTATATGTTCGTTAGTGAATGCCTAGAAGAAATAAATAGCATAACGAGCATTGTATAATAAAAGTTAAAGTTCTTAGTGAATATTCGAGTTTCACATTGTGGTATCGCAAAACACGTGTCCGAATCCATGCAGGAACTCACGTATTTTCTGAGGATTCACAAACCTAAAGCACAACATGACAATCACGAACATCTAGTTGTTTTAAGAAGAACCTTTAGTTTAACGATGCATTTTGAAGTGTTTAGAGGTGATACTGAATATATTTCTTGACGTTGTGCAGGAAGATCCTATTGCCTTCCAAAGTAAGATAGAATCTATATTTGCAGAATGTTCCTGGCATGTTGAAACAACTATTGTATATAGCTCCGATGCCATGGTCTCGAAGATAGGCAGAAATACTTTTCTTTACATTTCTACATTTTTTTTTCAAATTGTTTTCTAAATTGGTTTGACAATTTCCACTTCTGCTTTAAAATTTTAATACAAAGGCTTTACAGGAAAAAAGTGCTTCAAGGTTGAAAATTGTTTTCCATATCAATAGTTAAAGGTACTCTATGGAATAGCAAACATCATTATAACCAGCACTGTCTTTACATGAGTTGCCCACACTTTGAAATGTTTTCCAGCAGATATAAAAGTTGATGCATTTTCATTCCATCGATGCCAACACATGTGACATCCACATTTGGGAATCCGTGAACTGGCATCAGTTGAACAAGATCTGGCATACCTTCTTGCCCAGCAGGCACAGAAATACTCAATTATCCAATGTGAAACATGCTGCTGAACTCTGGTCATTCTAACAAGTTCTGCCTCAGAATGAGCAATTTTCAGTCAATAAACTTTACTTCATAAAAAAGGCTTATTCGGATTGACTAGAGTTTTTAGCTCAGCGATTTGTTCTTTTGTGCTAAGTAAAGTAATGCATATGTTCATACAGATTCTCTACAAGATAAGCGATTACCGAAGGTAAGTAACTTACTGATAGAGACTTATGGCCACAGATTCCTGATCTTTGCGTAGATACGCAAGCAATACTTCCCTGGAGGTGAGCCTAAGAGGGCAATTGTGTAGAGAAGAAAGGCTTTTAATGTGACGCAAATTGACTAAAGCTCTAACCGGTTTATTTGAAGCTCAGACTCCGCTGGGGAAAAGGAGTACTCTGAGCTCCACCTCTCCCTGATAGCCACCGTAGCCCAGGAGTGATGCATCTGTCTTCATCATTATATCCGATTGGTGAAGGGACAGGGTTCTGCCACTGACCCAGTTGCCATTCATTAGCCACCACTGCAGATCTTTTGTAGTTCCCTCCAATATCTGGACCATTTCGGAGAGATTTTCCTGATGCTGCACTCACTGGGCCTTTTGGTCCCACTGCAGAGCCCACATATGCCAGCAGTCATGTGTCACTAGCAGGATCCAGGATGCCATGAGGCCCAACAGCCTCAGAGCCAGTCTCACCAAAATTCAGGATATAGGCTTAAACATCAGTTTATTCTGGACTCCCTGCTTGTGAGGATAGACCCAAAATTGCAACATGTCCAGAACCCTAGTGAGTGCAGGTGGTTCGCTGTAGTCTGAAGCTCGGTGACAGCTGCCTGGGGAGCCTGACTTAAAAAACCAGTTGTTGAAGTAGAGGAAGACTGAAATCCCTGACCTACAGAGTTGAGCTGCAACCACCAACATCACCTTGGGGTACACCTGAGAGCGGCTGGTAAGGCTATAGGATAGTGCAGAAAACTGAAAGTGCTCGTGGCTCACTGTAAACCACAGAGAGCACCTATTGGCCTACATGACTGGGATATGGAAATAATGCATCCTGCAAGTCCAGCCCTAACCTTCCGTCTCCGAGATCTAGGACAGACAAAACTGTGGCGAGCGTGAGAAATTCTCCTTCTTCAAGATGATATTGAGAAGGCACAGATCCAGGATAGGACGGAAACCTACATCCTTCTTTTGCATCAGAAAGTAGCAGGTATAACAACCACAATCTGCTTCTGATGCAGGCACTCTCTTTTTGGCTCCTTCCACAAAGAGAGCCTACATTTCTTGACGGAGCAAGGAGAGATGGTCCTTGATCAGCAGATCATAAGTGGGTGTACCATAGGTGGTGGCGGTGTCACAAAGGGGAGGGAGTAGCCCCTCTGGACTATCTAAAGTACCCATTGGTCTGAGGTTACTGCCCACCAGTGGGGGAGGAGATGGTGTATCCTGCCTCCCACTGGATAACCATGATAGTCTTAGGGTGGACTAAAGAGGCTGGGAGGCAGCGGATTCCGGGGGTGGGGGGGGTGGACTGACCTGACTGCTGGCTGCCTGCCCCCACCAGATCCATGGGACCTGCGCCCTCAGCCATGAAAGGGTGGGAAGCCTGATTGCTGCTCTGACTGGGAGCCTATGGGTGTGGTTGGAGACCACTTCGATGGTGGAAGGCAGATTGGGGTTGACTAGGGACCATAGACAAGCCCAAGGACCTGACCGTAGCTCTGCTGTCCTTGAAGTGCTTCAGCGCTGAATTCACCATGTCTCCAAAAATGTGAGAGCCATCAAAGGGCATGTCCATGAGGGAAGCCTGGACATAGCCTGAAAAACCAGATGTGCTCAGACAGGCTTGGTGCCGTAAGGCCACTGATTATGAAATTGCTCTTCCCAGTAAGTTGGTTGTTTCAAATCCAAATCTGATAGTAAAACTCCACGCATCTCTCCCATCTGAAACAGCCTGAGAGAATATGGATCTGGCCTCCTCCGGGACCATATGGAGCACTTGCTCAACCAAATCCTTTACTGTATGAGAATATTGGTCCAATTGGCACACGATGTTTAACAGAACTCAGTGCTAAGGCTGGTGGAAGAGAAAATTCTCTTACCAAAGGTGTCCAGCCTCTTGGATTCCCTATCCAGTAGAGCAGTAGGGAATGCACCAGGGTGTATACGAGATAAGGAGGCTTGGACTGTAGGAAAGTACCATCTTGCCTGGCATGTTACCCCCATTTTTACTGTATGTATGTTTGTTTTTGCCTATGTGTCACTGGGATCCTGCTAGTCAAGACCCCAGTGCTCATAAAGTGTGCCCTGTATGTGTTCCCTGTGTAGTGCCTAACTGTATCACTGAGGCTCTGCTAACCAGAACCTCAGTGTTTATGCTCTCTCTGCTTTTAAAATTGTCACTGCAGGCTAGTGACTAATTTTGCCAATTTTGATTGGCACACTGGACCACCCTTATAATTCCCTAGTATATGGTACCTAGGTACCCAGGGTATTGGGGTTCCAGGAGATCCCTATGGGCTGCAGTATTTCTTTTGTCACCCATAGGGAGCTCAGACAATTCTTACACAGGACTGCCACTGCAGCCTGAGTGAAATAACGTCCACGTTATTTCACAGCCATTTTACACTGCACTTAAGTAACTTATAAGTCACCTATATGTCTAACCCTCACTTGGTGAAGGTTAGGTGCAAAGTTACTTAGTGTGTGGGCAGCCTGGCACTAGCCAAGGTGCCCCCATATTGTTCATGGCAAATTCCCCGGACTTTGTGAGTGCGGGGACACCATTACACGCGTGCACTACATATAGGTCAATACCTACATGTAGCGTCACAATTGTAACTCCGAACATGGCCATGTAACATGTCTAGGATCATGGAATTGTCACCCCAATACCATTCTGGTATTGGGAGGACAGTTCCATGCATCCCCGGGTCTCCAGCATAGAGCCCGGGTACTGCCAAACTAACTTTCTGGGGTCTCCTCTGCAGCTACCGCTGCTCTCAACCCCTCAGACAGATTTCTTCCCCCCTGGGGCTTGGGCAGCCCAGTCCCAGGAAGGCAGAACAAAGGATTTCCTCCGAGAGAGGGTGTTACACCCTCTCCGTTTGGAAATAGGTGTGAAGGGCTTGGGAGGGGTAGCCTCTTCTGGCTTCTGGAAATGCTTTGAAGGGCATAGATGGTGCCACCCCTTGCATAAGCCAGTCTACACCAGTTCAGGGATCCCCCCAGCCCTGCTCTGGCGCAAAACTGGACAAAGGAAAGGGGAGTGACCACTCCCCTGACCAGCACCTCCCAGGGGAGGTGCCCAGAGCTCCTCCAGTGTGCCCCAGACCTCTGCCATCTTGGATGCAGAGGTGTGAGGGCACAATGGACAGCTCTGAGTGGCCAGTGCCAGCAGGTGACGTCAGAGACCCCTCTGATAGGTGGTTACCTTTCTCTATAGCCAATCCTCTTCGGTGGGCTATTTAGGGTCTCTCCTGTGGGCATCTCACCAGATAACGAATGCAAGAGCTCACCAGAGTTCCTCTGCACTTCCCTCTTTGACTTCTGCCAAGGATCGACCGCTGACTGCTCCAGGTCGCCTGCAAAACCGCAACAAAGTAGCAAGAAGACTACCAGCAACATTGTAGCGCCTCATCCTGCTGGCCTTCTCAACTGTTTCCTGGTGGTGCATGCTCTGAGGGCTGTCTGCCTTCACCCTGCACTGGAAGCCAAGAAGAAATCTCCTGTGGGTTGACAGAATCTTCCCCCTGCCAACGCAGGCACCAAACATCTGCATCACCGGTCCTCTGGGTCCTCTGGGTCCTGAGCGTGGTCCCTGGAACACAGGAGCTGGATCCAAGTATCCCTGACAGTCCAGTGGCCCTTCTGTCCAAATTTGGTGGAGGTGAGTCCCACACCAGACAGTAATCCTGTGTACTGCGTGAACTGCAGCTGCTAGGGCTTCTGTGCACTTTTGCAAGACTTCCTTTGTGCACAGCCTACCCAGGTCCCCAGCACTCCGTCCTGCATTGCCCAACTCGCTGAGTTGGACTCCGATTTTGTGGGACCCTCTTTTGTTGTGCTGAGACGACCGCCATGCTCAGATCTTCTGAACGCCTGTTCAGGTACTTCTGCGGGTGCTGCCTGCTTCTATTGCTGAGCGCCCCCTCCATCTCCTCCTCCAAGGGGCGTCCTCCTGGTCCTTCCTGGTCCCTGGCAGCACCCAAAACCTTCAACCGTAACACTTGCAGCTAGCAAGGATCGTTTGTGGTCTTTCTGCGTGGAAACAACTCTGCATCCTCCAGCACACAGTGGGACATCTTGTGACTAAAGAAAAAGTTCCTGGCACCTTCTGTTGTTACAGAATCTTCGGCTTCTTCCACCTGGAGGCAGCCCTTTTGCACATTCATCCGGGTTTAGTTGGCTCCTGCCCCCCCGGGACACTTGCGTGACTCTTGGACTTGGTCCCCTTCCTTTGCAGGTCCTCAGGTCCAGGAATTCATCTTCAGTGCTTTGCAGTCAGTTGTTGCCTTTGCAGAATCTCCTATCTCGACTTCACTGTCTTTCTGGGATAGTAGGGTAACTTTACTCCTACTTTTCAGGGTCTTGGGGTGCGGTATCTTGGACACCCTTAGTGTTTTCTTACACTCCCAGCGACCCTCTACACACTACACTAGGCCTGGGGTCCATTCGTGGTTCGCATTCCACTTTTGGAGTATATGGTTTGTGTTGCCCCTAGTCCTATTGTCTCCTATTGCATTCTATTGTGTTCTACAGTATTTGCACTACTTTGCTAACTGTTTACTTACCTGATTTTGGTCTCTGTGTATATTTTGTGTATTTTACTTTCCTCCTAAGGGAGTATATCCTCTGAGATACTTTTGGCATATTGTCACTGAAATAAAGTACCTTTATTTTTAGTAACTCTGAGTATTGTGTTTTCTTATGATATAGTGCTAAGTGATATAAGTGGTATAGTTGGCGCTTTGCATGTATCCTAGTTCAGCCTAGGCTGCTCTGCTATAGCTACCTCTATCAGCCTAAGCTGCTAGAATACTTCTAATCTACTAATAAGGGATAACTAGACCTGGCACAAGGTGTAAGGACCACAAGGTACCCACTATAAGCCAGGCCAGCCTCCTTCAGTCTGCCACATGTGCCCAAACAGTAGAACACACACAGCAGGCCCTAACAGCCTATCTTTGTATAGTTATAGCCTTCATGTATGTTACAAATGAGAAAAATGACACAAACACAGTTAAAGGCAGATATTTTGATGTAAAAGCGTCAAAAAAGATGCATATGCGTCAAAAAGACGCATATGCGTCAAAATATGCCACATATGTGTTAAAAAATGATGCTCACAGGCATTATACATTGATTGGTCCCTAGCGTTAATTCCAACACTGCACCCTATGAAATTGGTTATCCATGAAAAATATATTGTTCCTTGAATGCAGGGGAACTTTTAAGCATATGCGTAAAAAAATATTGGCACAAAGCCCGTAAGCGTCATAAAATTACACGCATCATAATAAAAACACACCGCATTTGAGACAGGAAGTTATGTAATATGATATCCTGTTTACAGAAATGGTACAGTGGGTGTACTTTCACTTTCACTTTGCAGTCTGTGATTCTTCTAGACTGTGTGGCTGTGTATAGAGTTGTGTCTGTCAAAATTGTGCTTTTGTCTCCTGTGTGCCATTTCAATTGTCATCTGTTGTTTTTATGGGCGAACACAAAGTGCTCTGTCCATTCTTTAATCTCTCTTTGGGCTTCAAACCACGCCCATGCCATGTCAGTCACTTACATTGGTTTGCGGGCTTGCCTTTTAAAATCCGCTTGCTTTCATTTGTGAAAGGCATGCATATGTCATGCTTTTTCCAGTGTTTAGCCCACCTACACAGCACCGGTAAAGTACCAAAAACATACAAGGTGTGATGTTTTCAGCCTGGAGTCCGGACTACTTTATCTGTTTATTTTCCACACAGCGCGATCGCGCTGCATTTTATATAGCGCAATCGCGCTGCATTTTTTTTTGCTTTACAAGGCTAATAGCTCTAACTCGAACAAGTGCGAGCCCCGCTGCATTGAAAATGCTTGTTGTAATTGTCTCTGTAAATCAGTGTAGGTGTGTTTTTGTCATTTGTTGTGCCTAATTTTGTCTTTGTACTGTTGGGAGTGTGTAGTGGGTATTGTTAGGTGGGGTATTGTTGGGCTGTTTGTGGGATCTTTAAGTTTCATTTTCATACCTCCTTTTGTTGTATTTCCCTGTTTTCCCTTTCCTATCCCTATTATTTTTGTGATGTTGGGAAGGCCACCCCTGGGGAGAATGGGTGAGGAAGAGCTGGGGGCTTTTATTTGGCTGATGTGCCACTTCCTCCCCCTGATGTTAGAGGCTGGTGGCAGTGTGAAACAGGGGTATCACACCGAGGCGAGGAGGCTCAGGTGGTTCAAGGTGGTGTTCCACCTAAAGAGAGTGTTCAACAGCCAGCGCAACAACCACCAACTTAAACATTGCTAGGCTGACCTTGAGGCCAGAGAGCAAGACGTGCTGGACCACCTGGGTGTGGTGATTGGTGGCCCTGTTGGTGAGTACAAATCAGACTAATGTGTACAGTAAAATGCTCTGTAGTGACATTAGCAGATTTTGCTACAAGCTGCATGCAATGTTTGTGGACATGTGGAATGCAAGTTGAACATACAGTGGCCCTGATTTATATAATATTTGCTACACATTACTGTCATTTGTTGACGCAAAAGCTGCACAAACTTACAAAAGACAACTTGATCTTGTAAATTAGTGCTGCTTTGACGTCAATATATGATGGTAATGCAGCACAAACAAAAGTATTATTCATGGCCTGTGAGTGTACCAGGAACGAGATGTATTTGACATGCTAATGCAAGGTATGAATGTAGTTCCCAATTATTTTAAATACATGTCTGAACTGTATTCATGGCCATACGCACAAAGATCTTCCTAACCTCTGGTAATATCTTAGGCTCATATTTTTACTTGGTTTGTGCAGCATTTAAATTAATTATGGATGCGAAAGTAATGCACACTTGATAATCTCTAAATGTTTTATGCTACTTTCCATAGCTGTAGCGGAAAAAAATGAAGCAAATGTTACACATAAAAAAATAAAAAAAGATCTGGCCCTACGTTCATTGTTCCTGTGTGTTTTATTTTGCCTTGGGCACAATTGCTGGTACATAGCTGATGCATTTGCCATCTGTGTCACTTTACAGCCAAGCAATTTATTAAAGTTAATTGGTCATCATGGGATCCCAGAACTTTGTGAATGCATGCTCAGAAAATATTTATTTGCATGATGTTGTGCAAGGGACCCCTGAGTGCTTCCATCATACATTTAAAGTGACAAAATGGTTTGCTAGTTTACGTTTGGTACACCCCTGCTGATCTAGTGCAGCATATGTACAATTGTTAAGTTCTCAGTGTGAAGGCTATCACAGACATGGGTGTATGCTAGGATCAGCAGGCCAGCATTCCTGTGAGTGCTGCCATTCCCAAGGTGCACACAAATTGAGACCTACCTCATCAAGATTGTAGGACATTTGCTAAACCATGTTTCAATTAGGGGACAGTGTCAGTTTGTTGTATAACCACTGATCACCCAACTTGGCAAATGTAAGATAATGCATGTGGGTAACTTTGATCGACAATACCTGATATAGGTACACAGGGCCCTGAGTAACACATTTCAGGTGCAATGACTACACCAGTGCCCATGCATTCTGACACGGATGATCAAATTAGACACTGTCAGCATATATTTCTTTGTTGTTTTGATTTAGATAAATGGCCAATCCATGTTTATCGTAACATTATCATCAAGTAACACACAGGATCCCTGCCATCATGGTGTCATAGGGGGCTTATACGGCTCTTGATACACTGCCAATGTGGCACATGTAACCTCTGTACAACACAGGCACACATATAATGGACCATAGAAAGCACAATAATTCCTGAACTAAATTCAACCCACATGAGCATCACAGAGTAACTCATTGTCCCTTGATGCACAAGCCACAATACCTGAGGGACTGGTATTGCAGTGCACCAGGAATGTGGCTTTGCATGTCTCTCATAACAACAAATGAAGAAATGGAGTACCCTCTAGAAATAATTCTGCACAAAATTGAGTAATCATGCTTGGCACCACATGATTGTTAGGGCCAGTGCATGTGTGCATATGTGTGTCTATCACTCACTGGAGTGACAGGGTCAAAACATGTTTGCAGTAGTATTAGTATGTCTGTTGGGGTATGTACACACCTGAGGTGCTGCTCTATCATATAAAATGTCACACACTGTGATTTGTTGTTCAAAGTTTTGCACAGTGAGCAGACATTGAGCACATTTTACCCTTCCATGTTTTACAAGTGGACCAGCCCCCTACACAATGGGAGAAGTGGCTCAATTTGCGGACCCAGACATATCCAGTAAGTGTTGATATGTTAGTTCTGTGTTGTGTTTGCAGCTGTTGTGTGATTGACTCCTGTGTGTTGGGCACATTGCAAGATATGATGTGCTGGCACATGATCGGATATGTGACTTGCCTGGATTTTGACATTTAGCTCCATGGTTGAGTTGGACAGTCAGTGGCGGAGAGTCATATTTTGGGATTCTAGTGCTGCGCTATTGGCATGGGCAGGCGAACAGGGTGATATTTGTTGCTACATGTATGCCAGTGATAAATTTGGAGGTGGCCATTTTCATGATTTAGTCAGCAAGTCATACCCTGATTCACACAGACCAGTGATGCCGAAGTATTACCCACAGACCTGAGCCTCCCTGTTAACTAATGAACATGTAGGACTGTATGTTTGACTTCCTAGCAGCATCTAGCACCACATGTTGTGCTACGTTTATGTGGCACTTGACTAGATTGTCATAGGTGTGCATGCAGCTTAAGCCCAGATGGGTGCTTCCATCTATGTGCTTGTTTTTGGAAAGGTATTAGTGAGATCAAATGATGTTGACAATGGACTGCAATTAGGAACATAAATGTGGAAGTGATTGTCCAATGTTTGAGTCAATCCTAGTGGGCAGCCCTCCTTACCTGCGGCGGACTGACTAAACCCATGGACAGCTGACCAATTCTTCTTGGCTGTCCTTGATGTTTGAAAGTTTGTGTTGCATGTCCATCACCCCCTGAGGCACAGGGTTAGGGTTATGAAATATGTGTACCTAGGTGTAAGGATCCCAGTGTAGAAGACAGACATTCATTTGTTCCAACCTAGGATACCCCCTCATGATTAGCAACTGCAGGCACAGATTATGTGGCCCTTGATCGTCATCCAGAAGATAGTCATTAGCTGGCCTGTCACATGTGGAGTACTTGCAGTATTTGTTATGTGACTAATGGCAGTAAAATGATGCACAGATCATTTAAGTAGGTACACACCTTTTTGAGCATTGCTGTGCTGTTAGATAGTAGATGTGTAGGCTGCGTTGGCCTGTCATTCCTCAGGGACATTCTATGATCTGCACTGTGATTGGGACTGTTTCAGCTATTTTTGAGGAAGTGTTACAATATCATCTGTAGATGTTTCACACAATGATGTCACTAATGTTTGGCTTTCTCTATTTTTACAGCTGCCAACATGAATGCCCATGAGATCAGGCAATTCCAGAGGCGGGCAATGCGTTCCCGCCACATACTAGATGTGGAGTCTGGGTTCCGCAATATGGCACGGCGTTATCGCCTTGAGAGAGCCACAGGGGTCTGGAGGGCATTTGCCCAAGGGGGGCCATCCTTGCCCACAACAGCCACCACCATCAGCACAACTTCTCAGACCACAGTCGCCCAAAGGATGACAGCCACTGTTGCAGGTCCGTCAACCTCATCAGCTCCAAGCCCACAGAGAGCAGATCCTGCACCTCCTCCTCCAAGCATGGCACCGGCACCAGCAATGCCATCCACTAGTGGCACACAGACAACCCCAGCTGCAGTGATAGACAATGCTGAATTTCAGTCTGAGACGTGACATGCAACGGATGTTGCGCAGAATGGACAGGCTGCAGCAGGAGGTGTCCCACAATAGTAGGCGACTGCAGGGGTATAAAGAAGATCCTGCGGAGGGCAAATTTGTGACTTTTGGACCCTCAGCCATGATTCCCTCCCCTCCCTCCTCTTTACTGGTTCTTATCTTTAGCAGGTTTAGGGGGCTTAGTGTTAGGTTAGAGTAGGCTCTTAGTTTAGTTAGTATAAGTGGTTTGGGGGATGAAGGGGGTTATATTATTACATGTTTTTTTTGTGGTTGGTTGGGTGGGGGAAAATGTTGGGGTTTATGTGTATAAAAAACAAAAATTACAAAAATATTTTTAAAAAAATACCCCCCAAAATATATTTGTTTAGGATAAGATAGTATGTGTTTAGGCTAGTATATGCTGTCCTACATGTGTCCCGTCATATAAGGGGGGTGGAGGGGCTGATGTTTAGAGTGTTTAGTTAAATGTGATAGATAAGTTTAGATTAGGGTAGTTAGGGCCAGTTGTGGGTAATGTCTAGTTAGGATAGGTTAGGTAAGTTAAGGTGTTTCCCCTAGTTTTATTATCCTACTTACTGTTTTAAAAAAAATGTAGGTACTCCTTTACAGTATGTGTCATATGCCTGGGGATCAGGGCCTTGGCATGGGTGAACAGTGTCAATTTAGTATTTGCATTTGTGTTCCATCCTGCATCCAGATCCCATTATTGACATGGTTATTCACAATTCCTTATGTGCAGTCACATTGGCAGCTACACCAAACCTACTTCTCAATGCATCTTCCATCCATTGCACCCACCACTCAAGGTTACTATGTGTTGTGAAGTTTGGATGTGTTTTTAAAACTGTCATCGTTTGAGATCTGATTTGGAATCTGGGCACTGTGGTAAATCTGCCTGAAGCCTGATGTTCATGTGAACCCTGATAAGCTGAATGATGTTATAATCTTATGTAGTATTGTATACATAACTCACACCTATCATTTCTTACATTGTATTCCCAGATTACATATTTGTCCATACATTCGTACACATCCATTCCTGCTATATGGTGTGTGTGTGATGAAAGTTTATAGCCAGATGTCACATACATAAAGATTGTCTTGAAGGGAATGTTGGACACTTTGATTTTCAGCTAATACATACCTTGAAGCAGACGTTTTCAGTCCAACACAGCCTTATACTGTTAGTTTTTAATTTACTTCAGAAATAAGCCTCAGGAAGTGCAAATGATGATACTATCCCGACCCCAGTGCATAGTTATCAGCCCACAATCTTTCAACACAGTTGTATTGACATTCTATGGCCATTGACATGTGACATACATCACTAATTTCCTACACAGTTGATGTGTCACATTACACAGAGACAAAGTGGTTGTGTAAGTGCTATTTATTTTAAAGTGCTGTAGTACAATAATTATATAGTCCAGGATTGTGAGTCCATTAGTGTGACGCCCTCTACTGTGATGCTTCACAAGTGCAATGGGACATGTCATTGGACATGCTGGGGTGAAGTGTCATACAGTGCAGAGGAACATGAATTGCCAATGAGGTAGTGAGAGACAATCACAGAGCATAGTGTCAAGGTAAACAGTGTGCTGGAGAACAGTGCATGCGACCAACTGTTGCCAGACTGGCATGTTAACAAGCACAGGACCTAGGATATCTGTGCCCATGTGGCATGGACTTGTGCTACCGGGTCTTCCTACGGGTGAAGGTGATCTGTTCCACGTCTTCATCTTCAGATGTGTGTGTCGTCTCCTCTGTCCTTGGTGGTGGTGGGTTTGAAGGGGCAACACACAATTCAGTGTTTGAAGACATGGAGTCAGAAATCCCGGTAGGTGCCAACTATGGGGCTATTAAGGGCATTACTGCAGCAAGAAGCTGCTGGTTCTTGACTATAGCAGCTACATCACTGTGGTAGGCAGCCAGGTCAGCCCTGATGGGGTCATGATTGCATTTGTGCACGCAGTTAAAGGTTTGGGGTGCAAGGTGTTGTGGCAACTTCCTTACTGCAGTGGTGAATTCCCTTACACTTTGTTGTATTCCCTGCAGGATGGATGTAAGCACTTGCATTGCTGCTGCCTGTTCTGCAGATGACATCATGCACGAACGCATCCCCTCAAGGCTGACTGCCATATTTTGCATCCCCACCCGCACCTCCTTGGCCAGCTCCCTCTGTACTCCAACTACAGTCCTCTCAAAGGTGGTACTAGTGTCCTCAGAGTCCTCATCTGGGTTGGAGCTGGCAGGTCGTACTATTGGGGTGGTGGGTGGGTCCTCTGTGATGGCTGCTGTATCTGTGCTCCTCCTTGCAACTGAAGGAGGGTTCTGGAGGGTTCCAAGGACATCTTGGAGAGTCTGCTGGCTAATGTTTGTCAGCTCGTCATCCATGTCATCAGGGAAGGCATATCCCCAGGAGAGCCAGCATCCTCTGCAATGAGATATTGTACAATTAGTGTGTCTATGTTGTGGCAGTTGTGATGTGACGTCACTGACTTCCTATTAGTGAGACATTGTAATCTTGGTTCCTGTTCATTGTTCCTGTCATTAATATTAGCATTCTCACAGGCCTATGCCCCACCTGCATGTCACATGTAGTGTGGGCAGTTAGGTGAATTGTCTGCGTCACATCCTCTAGGTGTAGGTTGTGTCCAAATTGTATGTTGCCGCCTTCTTGTCCTACTCAACCCTCCGTCTACTTCCATTATCATGGTGAGGCCTTGCACTGGCGGTGGGTGTTCTGATGGCACTTGCCCCACACTTAACAATCTGGAACTGACCCAGTCTCTGATATTTCACATCCACCTATATGTTGCTGAGACCTAGCAACTACTAAGTATAGCATTGGCATGGCACGATACAGGTGTTAGCATTGGTAGTGTGTACTGCTGATGTTGGGGAATGTGTGCTACATTGGATTGCACTGATGGTCCTAGCAGTGTTCCATTTCCTCTAATGACTGTGCGGATGTGTTTCACTAGCTAGACACATATGTCCTCCTCCTCAATGCTGTTGTCTTAGCACTATGACACTTGAGATATTGCAAGGTGGCATTGCAGCTATTGTAACACAGGCACAGGGTAGACCCTGAAATGTGCAGCATGGGTATGACATTACTGCTGTGTACCTCAGAATGTTAATAACAATACCTGATGTTTATAGCGCCTATAGGCATGAGCATTTCACAGGATTTGCACATTGTTACTAATTACAAGGGATTGATAATGTCGTCATCCTGAACCCTCTATTTTGGGTGTGTTTGAACCATGGGCACCTAACTGACATTGGCTCCTTGACCTGCACACACAGCACAGGTGTTAGTGGCAACTATTGACAATGGTAAATATCACTTGCGGATATGGCCTGAGACTGGAAATTGAGCCCCAGTTAATGTAGCGACAATACCAGCTGTCATGTGACAGCAGGCCAGTTTTACGTTGTACCCTACCCTCCTCCTTGGCATGTCAGAGTACCCTCATGCAAAGGTTGTTGGTGTAGTGTTGTGTTGTGCCCCAGGTTTCCCCTGCACAGCCCATGCACCCGTGCTGTGCCCCTTTGCCCCTTCCACTACCTGATTATCATGGCTGACATGCATTGTGTAGTAGGTATGTCCCCCCGCTTGCTGTTGACAATTAGGCATTTTTGTGCCCCATGCAACTTACCCTGCAACTGTGTTGTTTCCTGGTAGTCTGAGCTGTCCTTTTCTTGAATCCCTATGACAATACACCATTTCCGCCATGTGGTCCAGGGCCTCCTGTGGTGCTGGACTCCCACCTCCAGTCTGCAGCGCTGCCTTCCTGTTCCTTGCCATCTTTTCCTTGGTCCTGCGCTTGCAGTAATGCCAGCGTTTCTTGCACTCAGTGACTGTTCTCCGTACTTCTGCCACACTGTTGATCTTATTGACAATTTGTTGCAAAATTGGCTCTCTCCTCCCAATTGGCAATTTTGAGGTGACCAAAAGTTGATGCTGGTGTCCGACACTTCCTTTTCTTCTTCTCCCTCTCCTGGGTCTTGTCTGGGTCCTTCTGGCTGGTTCCTGGTCAGTTGTAGTCTTACTGGGGTCTCTCATGGCTTCTGGGATCCATTTTGGGGCTCCTTTGCACATTTTGCTGTGTTTGTGCTGTTTTTTTATGCTATTGCGGCAAAAAAGGCGCGTATCCGGTTTGCGGCATTGTAAACCGGCTAAAAGTCTTTTTCGCCGCGTTAACATTGTATTTCTTTATGACGTGGTGCAATGGTTTGAGTAAAAAAAAAATACTCGAACCCGAGGTTTGCGCCACGGTGCGTCAAAGTATAAATTTGACACCCGGTGGTGCTAAGAAATGGCGTTAGCCGGCATTAAACTTTTTGACGCAAAACTGCGTCGGCACAATTTTGCATCAAAAAGTATAAATATGGCCCAAATGTCTCTCTGTGATTTGCTTGCAGTTTAGCTGCTGAAGAGGTTCCAACTGCCAAAGAAAATCCTCTTCTCTCCCACATTCACTTGGCATACGTGGGGACATTTCTCACATTTTCATGAGAGGCCATGTTTTGTGACGTCAACACTGTTATGATCTATTATACTGGAGACAGAAGAAAACCAGGTACTCAGTGAGGCTGAAGTATGTAGTATGTTAATTCCATAAACTCCCCAATGCAGCCAGCCCAGGAGTAGGTAGCATTCAACTGTCTAATCATATTCTTTTCATAACAACGTTGAGCAGATGACATCGTGATATTTCAACATCCTGCTGATGACACGTTGACAATCCATTGTTGAGCTGTACAACATCGTATGCTATGAACAAGAACACTACAAAGAGCTAAGTAGTTTTCACGGATCACTAGAATAACAAGCATTTGCAATGCAATAGGTCTCGCATTTGCTTGAATTAGAGCTATTGGCATTGTAAATGCATAACTGGACTTTTCTTGCCACATAAATTGGTCAACACTGCTGAATAGTTGTTCCTGTCTGACACATAATTCCAGTTTCCCTGTATATATCTAAAACACTTGCATTTACCTTCTTCCTCTATCTGCAGCAAAAAATGAAAATATTGCCATTATTTTGTTTTATATTATTATTTGGTACGATTGTCACTGCACTGCAGCCAATTAAAAGTTTCTAGGAGGTGCGCTAAATAATTTTTTCAACTAGGCTCATGAACACTTGGAGGTTCAAGACGTTTGCAGAGACGTTTTGGTCTTCTGTGTTTTCTCGTTTCCCTTACTTGCATAGTGATAAAAACCTGCTGCAAAAGTCTTTTATTTATACTTGCCGTGTTAACACTGAACAAAATGTCCTTGCCATTGTACATTTTTCAACACTGTGGCTGACTCCAGTAAATATGTGGTCACAGTCATGACTGCACACCCAGAAAAACACTCGCATCAGTCACAAGTCTGGGGATGCAGCAGTTTTATGAATTGCTTTCTTTATTTTTCATTGCAAAAAATATGACTTTTCCAAAATTTGGGTCTGCTATAGAGAGCACAGGCTGTAAGAACTTCGATAACCGCTGTCCCAGCACTCGGATAACAAAAAGAGTCAGTGAGGTACACAGTGAATTGTGAAACCTATGGATGTACGATATTCTTGTCTGAATATACACAACGTTATGTACAGAGAAGTACTTTCAATCATCTGAAAACTGCCAAGGAGCTGCAGCTTTCAGTGAACCACAGCTCGGCTCGAGGCACCTCGAAAACACTACATTTTTCACAGAGCTACAGCCCACTGTCTATCACTCGCTGCCTTTCAGCACACAACAAAGTTATATATACTTAATACACAGACCCCGAAAAATCCTAAAAGGGTCCCCCTACGCTGGCAGGATGTGCTATTACTAATCACAGGCCTCTTTAACCCTCAGATGTAGCACTGGCACAAAACTAACAGGGTGGAATCAGTGGTGGCTGGTGACTGAAAGCAGTGGTGGGGCACAAATACAAGACGGAATTGCACCTTGTGAGTGAGCCTCACTACCCACGTATTTCCATTCACCTACTCACTCACTGCCTTTGGTCACCTACCCATTTACTCATCCACATTGTCATCCACTGCCATTCACACAACTCTTATACAGACACCCACATTTTCTTAGCCACTCAGTCAAGCCCTGCAAACACTTATTCAAACAAACACACATTGCCTCACCCATCCAGTATCCAGCAGTTTCAGTGATAAAAGGTACACGTTTATTTGAGCTGCAGATTACATGTTTGATATGACATATCACGTCATTAGTCTGCAGAAGAAATAAAAGGAGCATAACTAGCCATGATAAATTACTGGAACCATTACTGCCTTTGAGAGATGAAATCACCTACAGAGGCAGTGAAGGGAGAGGAGAGCTGAGAGAACAGATTTTTTTCTTATTGTCTGTAAAAAAGATAGAGCTCCAACTTACTTGTGTGCAGGGTTATCTTTGGCATATTTATGACTTGAGGTCTTCAGGTCACACTCCTGTCTCCCAGAGAGCCCTGGATGGAGTTATTTATTGTATTTATTCCATTCCTCTGCCACAGACTGCTTGTAATGCAGGAAAAGGGGATTTTCTTTGTGCAATGCCACATTCTTTTTATAAAATGTGACCTCTGGTATGTAGACCCTTCTGATCACACCCCACCATTTGAGTAAATAGGAAAGGGTGGCTAATAATATCGGAGTGACATGAAGTTTTCAGAAACCCGGGCTGAACAAAAAACGCTCCAGGCTGTTTACTATCAGGGCTTCTGGTGGAGGAGGAGATAAGCCAGGGATGTCACTGGGTTCTGAGAAAACGTAAGGGCTTTGCGTGGGCAAGCCCTGTCAGCCCTACTGTGCATCTTTCAGTCACATACTGACGCAGACGCAGTGGGGCTTTTCAAAGTGCACAACTTTCACTCAGAAAATGTTGTGCAGAAAATGTTTTACTTTCATCATGTAATTAAATTTATGCTTCACTAAAGAGGCCAGAAAAGGCTAGGGGCTCAGCCCTTGAATACCAGCCGCCCCTGTGTGCAATAAAGACTCAACCGTCAAACCAAGAGGCAAGACCCTTGCGCTTAAAATACATCCCTGGATCCTGGAAGGTCTTCACCTGCTACTGACAGATCCCTTTATGTTACATGATCGACACGGACCGCATGAGCTGCTTAATTTACGAGTCTTCATTCGTGATAGTCTTTGGACAGGGAGTTTTGGGCTACTGTCAATAAATAACACAAAGCTGTTTCGAAGACGGAGTCCCTGTCGCAAGTGCGTTTGTTTCCGCAAGACAAAAGACACAACAACCCGAGTGGCAGCAAACGAAAACAAGAGAGAAACTCGACCTAAGATTAAATGAGTTAGAGCTATGAGCAGTTGTAAACTCCCAACCGGACTTTTCTTGCCACATTAAATGGAAAACAAAAGTGTGATCGCGCTGCTACAGTTCACTCATAGTTAAAGGTATCGGTGTAAGTGCAATTATCTAGGTAACCCCAAAAGTGCAATTAACTATGTAACAGGGTCGATGTCATGGAAAGCGCTCAACTTCTGCCAAGCGATATCGCACTGTGAAAAAAGATAAAAAGTAGTCCACAAACCGGATGGAAAACAGCAAGCCTCACATGTTTTCATTACTTGCTCGCTGCGCTCGAGGAGGGCTAACCACTGGAAAAGGCATGATGTATGCATGCCTTCCACTAAAGAAAGCAAGCAGATTTTAACAGGCAAGCCCACGAACCATGAAAGACACTGATGTGACATGGACGGGGCTCCGAGCCCTTTTCTAACTACTAAAGCGTCTTGCAAGCGAAACTCATGCGCAAGCGCATGCGACGCAGGCTTGACCCTAAAAATTAGAATGTTTGAAGATGGAATGGGATGAAGGAAAATAATTATGGGAGAACAGGAAGATGCATTGAACTATTCCTAGGATAATGAATGACAAAAGAGGGTGAGTGATTGGTTATTGACCAGCAGCATTGCGATGTCTATTACCTGTTATTCCTGCAATGAGTAAAATAATCCATATTATTTTGCTTTTCTCCTTAAAATCACAGCCAAGGGGCAGAAATAGCAAGAGGGTAAAGCTACTACTGACAATTTAACAGTACCAGGACACGTGGCTCTCTTCTGCTAGGTGGACAGATAAAGGATACCAATGAGGAATCTGATTACAGGCATCATCAGCTGGCTGCTGCTGCCAGAGCCACTCATATGTAGCAGAAGCAATCCTGTGGGACATTTACCACCTTACATACCACAAATATTGATTTGTGAGGTTGCTCATTGATAGACCAAAGTAAACACTGAATGACATTCAGCTCCAATCACAGCCATTAACTGTTTTTGGGAGAGAATGGGCATGTTGTGAGAGGTATTTTTGTGGATATAGGAGAGGCTTGGTGTATTTTTAGGAGGATATTTGGTTACTGTTAGGCAGGGTGTGGGTTTCCGGTGGGACAATAAGGGGAACAATAATGTTTATTTGAAGATTCAATAAAATCATTAAAAATACAAACACAAGCTAAATTAATTCCAAGGCATTGTGGAATTCTGAATAATGTGCTCCACACAGAAGTGATAGCTGTTGTGTGGAGACACCAGGAAGCCAGGGATTTTGGATGAACATCTGTAAGCAGAGGAGCTGCTCGAATGTTTTGATCACAAACACTGCAACTTTCCCTCAATGCAGTGATAGTGGCTACTTATGCTCGTGCTCTTGATTGCCGGCATCAGGGTTCTTGAGATGCCTCTGGAGGTGTACTAAAAGAGAGTGATGTGGTTTGGTGTGGATAGAAGGGACATCAGAGAGATTTAGTGACCATGTGTGTGCCATTACTGTGTAAGTTACTATGAGCTCTTATTTCCCACAACTGAAGTTGCTGCAGTCCACTGGAAAATAACTGGAGAATAAGTTGAAATCAGCTTCATGCCAACTCATGTTCCAGCTAGTGCTTGAGGTTGTCAGGGCCTGAGCTCCCCACCACCTGGCCACTCCCCAAGTCAACCAGTCAGTCACCTCTTTCCTTTCTTTTCAGCCTTGAGCAGCCATTATGATTAGGGGTGGGTGTAATATTCTATTCCACCCACGGACCTGTTCTGGGTTCTGGTCAAATTCCATCAATCGCCACGTGGCAGATTTTATTCTCACTCATGGCTCCAGAAGAGTAGGTTGGTCAGTGCTAGTGAGATTTGGCATCCCCTATCGTGATTTCTGGTTGCTAAGAGGGCATCTGGCCAGATTTTTCTAATGCAGACAGTGTTGAGGGGTTGCTACCATTTGCAGTCAGAAGGCTGCCTCCTGAGTGGAAAATCTACTTAAGCAGCAGCAAAATCAGTTCAAGTAGCTGCGCCATCTAGCTCACCACGTGGTACCATATGTACTAATTTTTCAGTGCTGAATGTGCACTGGCACTAGATCACAGCGCAAGCACGCCACATGCTTATTTTGGCCTGTTGGTGGAACTCTGCGGAATCTCAAGTGTTTTTATGTAACTCTACGGAATTCCACAGACTCAAATTCCACGAGTTCCACTCACCTCTTATTCAGATGACAATTGGGGTATGTTGTGAGTGCTGTAAGCACCTTTTTTTGCTTTGGCTTTTTACTACTTGATTTTATTTACACTACTCAAGTGGACTTATTGGACATTTGATATGGAACTTTGTGCTGCCTATTAAAAGAAGTTGACACTACAATTCTTTGCTCGTGTTATGCTGTACAACTGTAACACTTTCGGACCCTTCCCCACAATTTCATTTCTGCTTAATTTATGATTTATATCTGCTTCATCTTGATATGCTCCTTTTTACTGGATAAAGTGCTGACTATCAGGTATCACCTGGAAAACACCACACTTAGGGCCTGATTCTAATTGAGGCGGGCGGCGGTAGCTGCCCGCCTCGCGGGAACCGCCATATGGTCGCTCCGCGGTCAAAAGACCGCGGAGGCCATTCAGGCTTTCCCGCTGGGCCGCCCGCCAGCCCAGCAGGAAACCCCTCCCCACGAGGAAGCCGGCTCCGAATGGAGCCGGCGGAGTGGGTATGTGCGACGGGTGCAGTGGCACCCGTCGCGTATTTCAGTGTCTGCATAGCAGACACTGAAATACATAGTGGGGCCCTCTTACGGGGGCCCCTGCAGTGCCCATGCCATTGGCATGGGCACTGCAGGGGCCCCCAGGGGCCCCGCGGCACCCCCTACCGCCATCCTGTTCCTGGCGGGAGACCCGCCAGGAACAGGATGGCGGTAGGGGGTGTCAGAATCCCCATGGCAGCGGAGCGCGCTCCGCCGCCATGGAGGATTCTAAAGGGCAGCGGAAAACCGGCGGGAGACCGCCGGTTTTCCGCATCTGACCGCGGCCGAACCGCCGCGGTCAGAATGCCCTGCGGGGCACCGCCGGCCTGTCGGCAGTGCTCCCGCCGACCCTGGCCCCGGCGGTCTCTGACCGCCGGGGTCAGAATGCCCCCCTTAGTCATCAAGGCCTTTAAGGCTCTAACAGATTCAATATGCTATATTTGATTGGAAGATTACAATTTCACTTTCTTGGCCTATACACCTAACTCCAGTAAGGCATTAGGAATTGTAATGTTTTGCATTTTTTAATTATTAGTCTTATTTCTCTTTTATCCTTTTTATCTTTGAACTTGAGACCATCGTTTTCAATTATTTAAAGAGTGCCCGTAGTTAGTTATCTATCTATCTATCTATCTATCTATCTATCTATCTATCTATCTATCTATCTATCTATCTATCCATCTGTTAGTCCTGACATCCTTAGGGTGGTCATCCCCAACTTTTTGCCTGCCTCCCTCCACTTTATGACACTGCTTTTACTGATTGTAGGACTCTACGCACTTTACCACTGATGCCCAATGCTAAAGTGCATATGCTCTCTCCCTTAAAACATGGTGACATTGGCTCATATCCAATTGGCATATTCAATTTACTTGTAAGTCCCTAGTAAAGTGCACTGCATGTGCCCAGGGCATATAAATTAAATGCTACTAGTGGGCCTGCAGCACTGATTGTGCCACCCACACAAGTGGCCACTTAACCATGTCTCAGGCCTGCCATTGCAAGACCTGTGTGTGCAGTTTTACTGCCACTTTGACTTAGCATTTAGAAGTACTTGCCAAGCCTTAAACCCCCCTTATTCTACACATATGTCACCCCTAAGGTAGGACCTAGGTAACCCAGAGGGCAGGGTTCTGTGTAGGTAAAAGGCAGTACATATATCTGTGTATTTTATATGTCATGGAATTCAGAAATTAGTTTTCCACTGCTGTGAGGCCTGCTCCTTTCATAGGCTAACATTAAGGCTACCATCATAAACTGTTTGAGTGGGAGATTCAGATTTGAAAGGGGTAAACAGGTCATAATTAGTATGGCCAGAATAGTAATACAAAATCCTGCTGACTGGTGAGTTTGGATTTATATTACTATTTTAGAAATGCTACTTGTAGAAATGAAGCATTTCTCTGTACTTAAATCCTTCGGTGCCTTACAGCCTGTCTCCAATCCACGTCTGGGATGGGCTGGTTGACAGCTCCATTGTGCATTTCACCCAGATAACCACAAACACTGTGTAGGAGGCTGGCCTGGTTTGCAATGGGTACCTTGGGTACGTACACCTTATACCAGGTCCAGTTATCCCTTATTAGTGAAGTAGTAGTGTTCTAGCAGCTTAGGCTGATAGAGGTGGCTATAGCAGAGCAGCTTAGGCTGAACAAGGAGACATGCAAAGCTCATGCAATACCACTTATACTTACACAGTACTTATACACAAGTAAAGACAATACTCAATGTTACCAAAAGTAAAGGTAGTTTATTTGAGTAACACGGTACCAAAAATATCTTAGAGGCAATACTCCTTCTGGAGGTAAGTATTATACACAAAATATACACTAGAAACTAAAATAAGGCAAGTAATTAGACATAGGATAGTCCAAACAATAGGAAATGCTATAGAATGCAAAGGGAGAAAATAGGTCAAGAGGCAACACAAACCATATACTAAGAAAGTGGAAAGCGAATCACAAATTCCCCCCTAGACAAGTGTAGTGTGTACAGAATTGCTGGGAGAGTAAGAATAGTGTAAAGGTAACTAAATTACCCTACCCTAGAGCCCAGAAAAGCAGGAGTAAAGTATTGCAAGTTTCCTTAGGACACACTACACCTCGTGATTAGGATTATTGCAAGAACCAACCAAGTCTACAAACAACAAAAAGTGGATTCCTGGACCTGAAGACCTGCAAAAGTAGGAGACCAAGTCCAGAAGTCGAAAGAGGTTCCAGGAAGGAGAGGAGCCCCTGCCAACCTAGAAAAGGGTGCAAAAGAAAAGTCCCGGTTGGACGAAGACTGAGGAAATGCACCCTAGGAAGATGCCAGCAGGTTCCTGCATGATGCAAAGGATGTCCCACGCCGTGAAGTTCGATGCAGGTGAGCTTTGGTGCTGGATTCCTCCAACAAGCCTTGGTTCCGGCAAAGTCAAGTTTTGCGTCAACTAGGCGCTATCTAGACCCAGGAGGGACCTTGGGGCCTCAACTCTGTGTGAGGAGGAAGAGGGCGCTCTCAGCACTCCAGAGAGCCCTCAGAGCACCAGATAGCACCCACGGGAGTCCCAGGACACGGGGACAAGGGAGGTGCAAAATGCGGTTGGTGCAGCACTACAAAGGAAGGTCCCACGCCGCCGGAGAACAACTCAGCGAATTGAGCCTCACAGGATAGAGTGCTGGGGACGTGGGCCAGGCTGTGCATGAAGGAAATTTGCAAATAGTGCACAGAGGCCTCAGGAGGTGAAGAAGATGCCATGCACAGGGGCACTGTCGTTCTGGGGGAAGGCAAGGTCTTACCTCCTCCAAATTGCGACAGCAGGACCTCAGGACAGTCTGTGATGATGGGGTTCACCCTCTGTGTTCTAAGGAGCACGCTCGTCACCAGGAGAGGAGTCCAAGAGAACTGGTCGTCGACTTAGAAGGTGCCTGTGTGAGCAGGGGAGCGACTTCTTCGGTCCTTCTGGTGCAGGCTGAAGACAGGAAGTCCTCAGAGCATGCATACCTTGAAAACTGTTGCAGTTGCTGGCTGGAGCTGAAGTTGCAGGAGAAAAGTATCCCTTGTGGATACTTTGTTGCTGTTACAGTGGTACAAGGAGCAGGCTATGGTTGATCCGAAGTCAGGGGATGAAGTAGTAGTTGCAGAGGATTCCTGCTGGAAACTTGCAAGTAGAATCTCAAGAGAACCCACAGGAGAGACCCTAAATAGCCCTGAGAGGGGGGTTGGCTACCTTATCAGGTAAGGACCTATCAGGAGAGGTCTTTGACATCACCTGCTGGCACTGCAGAGTGCCCCCACACCTTGCAAAGCAAGATGGCTGAAGTCTGGGACACACTGGAGGAGCTCTGGGCACCACCCCTAGTGTGGTGATGGACAGGGTAGTGGTCACTCCCCTCTCCTTTGTCCAATTTCATGCCAGAACAGGGGACAAAGGGTCCCTGAACCGGTGTAGACTGGCTTATGCAAGGAGGGCACCATCTGTGCCCTTCAACGCATTTCCAGAGGCTGGGGGAGGCTACCCTTCCCCAGCCTGTAACACCTATTTCCAAAGGGAGAGGGCACAACCCTGTCTGTGAGGTGACAGCAGTTGGAGCTGGAGTGCAAGCCTCGGAGAGGTGGTTTGGCAGTACTGGGCATCCTTGTGGAGCCCCCCAGGATGCATGGAATTGCTCCCCAATACCAGATTTGGAATGGGGGGACAATTCCATGATCTTAGACACCTTACATGGCCATAATCGGACTTACCATTGTGAAGCTACATATAGGTATTGACCAATATGTAGTGCACACATGTAATGTCGTCCCCACACACACAAAGTCCCGGGAAATGGTCCTGAACTATGTGGGGGCACCTTTGCTAGTGCAAGGGTGCCCTCATACTTAGTAACTTTGCACCTAACCTTCAGCAAGTGTAGGTTAGACATTTAGGTGACTTATAAGTTACTTAAGTGCAGTGAAAATGGCTGTGAAATAGTGTGTGCACTATTTCACGCAGGCTGCTATGGCAGGCCTGTGGAAGGGTTTGTCTGAGGTCCTCATGGGTGGCAAAAGAAATACTGCAGCCTATAAGGATCTCCTGGAACCCCAATGCCCAGGGTACCTAGGTACCATATACTAAGGATTTATAAGGGGGGTCCAGTATGCCAATTGAAATTGGTAAATGAAGTCACTAGCCTATAGTGACAAATTTAAAAGCAGAGAGAGAACAGCACCGAGGTTCTGATTAGCAGAGCCTCAGGGACACAGTTAAGCACTACTGACAACACACATTAGGACACAAACTATGAGCATTGGTGTCCTGGCTAGCAGGATCTCAGTGAGACGGGCCAAACACACTGACATATAAGGTTTTCACTATGAGCACTGGGGGCCTGGCTAGCAGGATCCCAGTGACATAGTAAAAACACACTGACACACACTCAGAAACAGGCCAAAAGTAGGGGTAACCATGCTAGAAAGATGCTACTTTCTCACACAACCCCCCCCCCCCAAACGGAGGACAACAAGGCTACCCTTGGACAGTTGAGACTTTATTGTCTAAGTGGTGATAAGTGGAGAGTAGATCTGCAATAGAGTGGTAACTCCCTTTATCATCCACTGTATGGTTACTTCCCTGTGGGGATGTAAACTACCCTGTTTGGGGATTTTTAACTAACCAACAGTGTGAGTGTAAATTCTCAGAGTTCCTATTAGTATGTTTTAAAGTTTTTGGGCAGTGGGATTGGTCCAATGGGCCTATGTCAAATGCAGTAAATGCTAGACAGGGATGCTGTCTCAATAAAGCCATAGCTGGGCAAAAACTTTGTCCATATGGCTGTAAGAGAGAGAACAGGGTCGCTGTTTCTCTTGAGTTAGGGCAGGGCTGCTGTCCTATAAGCTCCAAACTAGGACAGGGCTGCTGTCCTAAGTGTTTAGAGACAGTGCATGGCTGCTGCACTAAAGTTTCTCTGGGAGGGCTGGAGGGATGCTCCATATTTACTAAAATGATGCAATTTTGCACATCTGGATTAGTAGTTCCACAAAGAGGTACTTCTACCACTGGGAGTCCAGCTGTGATAGCTCGGGCTCCTTTGGCACAAGTTCCACCCCAGGAAAGATTTCTTCCACCACAGGAATGGTATCCTTAGTGGCAGGGTGGGGAAGGGTTAGTTTGATACCCTTCTTACCTGTTGGTAAAGAGGGATCCTGAGATTTCAGGCCTTTTTCTCTCGTTTGCTTTTTCATTTCAGCAGAAATGAGAGGAAGCAATTCCTCAGGGATACCCAGCATGGATGCATGGGTACCAAACTCTACCTCAGCCCAACCTTGAGGCCTCTAGGTCACTCCCTAGGAGACAATCTACAGGGAAGCTAGGTGATACCACCACCTGCATAGGGCCAGTAACTCCACCCCAACTAAGTTGAACTACAGCTAAGGGAAGAGACTGAGTGGAGTTATTGACATCAGTAACTTGGTACTTCTGTCCAAGGAGGTGTTGTGCAGGTGACACCAAGTTTTCAGTCACCAAAGTGATACTGGCACCTGTGTCCCTGTAGGCCTGGTCCTCGACACTATTTATTATGATTGACTGTCTGTATTTATCCATGTTAAGGGGACAAGCAGCCAAGGTGGCAAGGCCAATGCCACCAGGTGTGACAGAAACTGTCTTGGGACCGTCTACTCCAATTGCTACTATGGTCTCAAAAGTGAACCGAACTACACCTTTAGTTTGACTATTGCCAGTAGTCCCACCACTATTACCACTACTGCTAGGGGCACGAGAGATTGATGTATTAGTGGTGGTAGCCTCAGGGGCTTTACCTGTGCAGGACTTATCCCCTGGCCAATGGCCTTTACCTCTGCACACGTAGCACCAAGGCTTTTTATGATTGTGAGAAGAGTTTGAAGAAGATGAAGAAGTTTTATCCCCACCCCCAGAGGAGTGTTTTGGACCTGAAGAAGGATCTTTGTTTTTACTTTTATCCCCATGCTTGTCCTGAGATTTTCACCATCTTTCTTTTTGCTGTCTTTGACACCCCCTGTGTGAACTTTTCTGTTCACCCTTGTTCTGACTCAATTGTCTGCCTTCTTTCCCAATTCTTGGGGAGAAGTCAGATCTGAGTCCACAATATACTGATGCAACAACTCCGACACACAATTATTCAATATATGCTGTCTCAGAATTAAGTTATATAGGCTTTCGTAGTCAGTTACCTTACTGACATTTAACTAACCTTCTAGGGCCTTCACTGAACAGTCTACAAAGTCTGCCCAATCATGTGATGTCTCCTTTCTGGTCTCTCTGAACTTAATCCTGTATTGTTCAGTGGTTAAGCCCAGAGCATCTAAGAGTGCACTTTTAGGAATTTGGTAATTATCTGCATCATCCTCTCTGACAATAAGGAGTCTGTCTCTCTCCTTACCAGAGAAAGATAGCCATAGGATAGCAGCCCACTGTACATGAGGTACCCTCTGAACTTTACAGGCCCTCTCAAGTGCAGCAAACCACTTATAAATGTCATCACTATCCTTGGAAGGAGAAACACGCTTATGCAGATTCCTGGAGTCAAATGAAGGTTCCCTAACATTTGAATTTCTGAAACTGCTGCTGCCACCATGGGGAACTAACCCCAGACCCTGTCGTTCCTTTTCCACAGCCAGGGATTCCCTGTCTAATGCCAACTGTTGCTGCATTAGCCTCAGTCTGGCCTCCTCTAACCTCAGCTTTCTGATTTCCCTATCTAGGGACTGGTCCTCAGGGTTACATATGTGGGATGCCTCTGAAACAGAGGTAACATGGGAATGTGCAGAGGCAGATCTATCTCTAACAGGAGCCACCCTAGTGACCTGGCCTCTAGGGGTGAAGGGAGCCCTACTAGTGTGTGAACCCTTCCCACTTCCAGTTGTACTAAGAGGTTTGTTAACAGATAAATCTGTGGAAGGACTCTCTCCAGGATTGTCAATTTGCTCATCTGAGCCTTCCTGGTTGGAATCATCCTCTACCTCTTCCCCTGTGTGATATGGACCAGTACTGAGTCCCTGGTCATTTTGAAGGAGAAGATTTAGGAGGAACTCCTTATTGGGGTTCTTCCCAATCCCTAAACTTCTTTCAATACAGAGACCCCTCAAACTTTTAACGTGAAGATTTTCATATGTTGTTTTCACAACTCTAGGGGTAGCTTCTACAGAAGACATATTGAAAGAGAAAAAGTTTAGGAAAGTGAGTAAAAAGTTAGTAGAGTAACAGAGCTAACTTTTTAGAGAAAAGAAGAAACCTTTTCAGAACTTTGTAGAAACGTTTGCAAAGTTTAAAGAACTTTTTAGAAAGTTAGAAAATTATTTCTAGGCATATACTATATATGCTCTAAGTGTTGGAGCAAGCTTTTCTTGTGAAAAGAACCAGTATAAAGTGGTAAAGCAATTGCAAGTACTTATCCCACCGCTGTACCACCAATGTAGGAGGCTGGCATGGTTTGTAGTGGGTACCTTGGGTACGTACACCTTATACCAGGTCCAGTTATCCCTTATTAGTGATGTAGTAGTGTGCTAGCAGCTTAGGCTGATAGAGGTAGCTATAGCAGAGCAGCTTAGGCTGAACTAGGAGATGTGCAAAGCTCATGCAATACCACTTATAGTTACACAGTACTTGAACACAAGTAAAGACAATACTCAGTGTTACCAAAAATAAAGGTAGTTTATTTGGATGATACAGTACCAAAAATATCTTAGAGGCAATACTCCTTCTGGAGGTAAGTATTATACACAATATATATACTAGATACCAAAATAAGGCAAGTAATTAGACATAGGATAGTGCAAACACTAGGAAATGCTATACAATGCAATGGGAGAAAATCGGTCTAGGGGCAACACAAACAATATACTAAGAAAGTGGAATGCAAATCACAAATTCCCCCCTAGACAAGTGTAGTGTGTGCAGAATCACTGGGAGAGTAATAATACAGTAAAGGTAAGTAAATTACCCCACCCCAGAGCCCAGAAAAGCAGGAGTAAAATACTGCAAGTTTCCTTAGGAGACACTACACCTTTTGATTAGGATTATTGGAAGAACCAACCAAGTCTGCAAACAACATCAGTAGATTCCTGGACCGGAAGACCTGCAAAAGAAGAAGACCAAGTCCAGAAGTCGAAAGAAGTTCCAGGAAGGACAGGAGTCCCTGCCAACCTAGAAGAGGGTGCAAAAGAAGAGTCCCCGGTTGGACGAAGACTGCAGAAATGCACCCTAGAAAGTTGCCAGTGGGTTTATGCATGATGCAAAGGATGTCCCATGTCATTAAGTTGGATGCAGGCGAGTTTTGGTGCTGGATTCCTCCAACAAGCCTTGCTTCCGGCAAAGTCGTATTTTGTGTCAACTAGGCACTCTCTGGACCCAGGAGGAAACTGGGGCCCTCAACTCTGTGTGAGGAGGAAGAGGGGGCTCCCAGCACTTCAGACAGCCCTCAGAGCACCAGCTAGCGCCCACGGGAGTCCCAGGACACAGGGACAAGTGAGGTGTAAAATGCATTTGGTGCAGCACTACAAAGGAAGGTCCCACGCCTCCGGAGAACAACTCAGAAAGTTGAGCGTCACAGAATAGAGTGCTTGGGACTTGGGCCAGGCTCTGCATGAAGGAATATTGCAAATAGTGCACAGAGGTCTCAGGAGACGAAGAAGACGCAGTGCACAGGGTAACTGACATTCTGGGGGAAGGCAAGGTCTTACCTCCTCCAAATTGTGACAGCAGGACCTCAGGACTGTCTGTGTCGCTGGGGTCCACCCTCTGTGTTCCAAGGAGCACACTCGTCACCAGGGGAGGAGTCCAAGAGAACCGGTCGTTGACTTAGAAGGTGCCTACGTGAGCAAGGGAGTGACTTTGTCACCCCACAGGAGATTTCTTCAGTCCTTCTGGTGCAGGGTGAAGACAGGGAGTCCTCAGAGCATGCATACCATGGAAACTGTTGCAGTTGCTGGCTGGAGCTGAAGTTGCAGAAGAAAAGTATCCCTTGTGGACACTTTGTTGCTGTTACAGCGGTTCCTGGAGCAGGCTGCGGTTGATCGGAGGTCAGAGGATGAAGTAGTAGTTGCAGAGGATTCCTGCTGGAAACTTGTAAGTAGAATCTCAAGTGAGCCCACAGGAGAGACCCTAAATAGCCCTGAGAGGGGGATTGGCTACCTTATTAGATAAATACCTACCACAAGGGGTCTCTGACATCACCTGCTGGCACTGGCTACTCAGAGCCCTCCAGAGGGCCCCCACACCTTGCAAAGCAAGATAGCTGAAGTCTGGGACACACTGGAGGAGCTCTGGGCACCACCCCTAGGGTGGTGATGGACAGGGGAGTGGTCACTCCCCTTTCCTTTGTCCGGTTTTGTGACAGAGCAGGGGACAAGGGGTCCCTGAACCGGTGTAGACTGGACTATGCAAGGAGGGCACCATCTGTGCCCTTCAAAACATTTCCAGAGGCTGGGGGAGGCTACCCCTCCCCAACCTGTAACACCTATTTCCAAAGGAAGAGGGTGTAACACCCTGCTCCCAAAGGAAATGCTTTGTTCTGCCTTCCTGGGACTGGGCTGCTCAGACCCCATGAGGGCAGAACCCTGTCTGTGAGGTGGCAACAGCTGTAGCTGCAGTGCAAGCCTCAGAGAGCTGGTTTGGCAGTACTGGGGGACCATAGTGAAGCCCCCAGGATGCATGGAATTGGATCCCCAATACCAGATTTGGAATGGGGGGACAATTCCATGATCTTAGACACCTTACATGGCCATATTTGAAGTTGCCATTGTGAAGCTACACATAGGTATTGACCTATATGTAGTGCACGCGTGTAATGGCATCCCCGCACTCACAAAGTCCCGGGAAATGCCCTGAGCTATGTGGGGGCACCTTTGTTAGTGCAAGGGTGCCCTCACACTTAGTAACTTTGCACCTAACCTTCAGCAAGTGAAGGTTAGACATATAGGTGACTTATAGGTTACTTAAGTGCAGTGAAAATGGCTGTGAAATAACATGTGCGTTATTTCACGCAGGCTGCAATGGCAAGCCTGTGCAACGGCTTGTCTGAGCTCCCTAAGGGTGACAAAAGAAATGCTGCAGCCCATATGGATCTCCTGTAACCCCAATGCCCTGGGTACCTAGGTACCATATACTAGGTACTTATAAGGGGGGGGGGGGTCCAGTGTGCCAATTGAAATTGGTAAATGAGGTCATTAGCCTATAGTGACAAATTGAAATTCAGACAGAGCATAAGCACTGAGGTTCTGATTAGCAGAGCCTCAGTGACACGGTTAAGCACTACTGACAACACACACATTAGGCCACAAACTATGAGCACTGGGGTCTTGGCTAGCAGAATCTCAGTGAGACAGGCAAAACACACTAACATATAGGGTTTTCATTATGAGCACTGGGGTCCTAGCTAGCATGATCCAAGTGACACAGGGAAAACACACTGATATGCCCTCACAAACAGGCCAAAAATGGGGGTAACCATGCTAGAAAGAGGCTACTTTCTCACGCACAGGATGCTCAGTCACACCTGCACACATCTACATACTGAATGGGTCTTCCTGGGCTGTAAGAGTGGAGGGCCTTACACTTACATTTCAAAGGACAGTGGACTGCCCTCACACAATGGACTACCAAACCTCCTACTGGGACCCTGGCAGACAGGGTTGTACTGAAAGGGGATCTTGTGCACTTCAAAACCACTCTTTGAAGTCTCCCCAACTTCAAAGGCACTTTTGGGTATATGAACTGGGTCCCTGACCCTACTAACTCAGACGTTTCTTGGGACAGACACTCTGTACTAGAACCTGCAACCTGCCAGGAGAAGCTGCGTGGCTGCCCAAAGGACTCACCTGGACGGCTTTACTGTAAAAGACTGCTGCCTTGCTGTTGCCCTGCTTGGCCTCTGGGTCTACTGAGAAGTGCTCTCCAAAGGCTTAGATTGAGCTTGCCTCCTGTTTCCTGAAGTCTCAGGGCCAAAAAGACTTCATCTCTGCAAACAAATTCCTTGTGCGGTGAAAATCGGTGCATAGCCTGCCGGAATCAATGCACAGGCAATCCAGCGTTGAGAAAATCACTGCATCGCCGAACCGGA
Organism: Pleurodeles waltl; assembly: GCF_031143425.1. Classification (NCBI taxonomy): domain Eukaryota; kingdom Metazoa; phylum Chordata; class Amphibia; order Caudata; family Salamandridae; genus Pleurodeles; species Pleurodeles waltl. The sequence goes on from NC_090450.1 coordinate 288,508,217, forward strand.
ACGACGCAGCCCGGCTCCCCGAGTGGAGATCGATACAGCACCAACACTGCGACCAGAACTTTGACGCACAGCCCACCAGATCGACGCATCGCCGAGCCGGAATGACGCAGCTCGACTTCCTGCCAGAGGAATCGACGCAGCACCAGCCGTGCGGCAGAAATTCTACTGCACCACCCATAGGATCGATGCAACAGCTGTGACTTCGCCATGCATGCCCGGATTTTCATGCATCGTCACTGGGCATCAAAAGACCCCCCATCGCAAAGACGAGCCTGCGTGCTGGAAATCGACGAAAAGCCCTAGCTGCATGGAAATGAATTGACGTATCATCCGTGTGCACCTGAAAAACTAACGCACACCTACCTTTTTCCATGAATCTACTCCTTTGCGACCCTTATGAGTGCAATTTTGACACAAACCAGGTACTTTGTGCTTGCAAGAGACCACTGTTGTTTTTAAGAACCACAGACTCTTCCTATTGTTACAAAAGTGATATTTCAACTTGTGATTATCAAATCTTTATTGTTTTGACCTTAATTTCATCAGATAAATATCTTATATTTTTATAAACCTGTGTGGTGTCTTTTGTAGTGTTCTCATTGTGTTATTGCATGATTTATTGCACAAATACTTTACACATTGCTTTCTAAGTTAAGCCTGACTGCTCAGTGCCAAGCTACCAGAGGTTGGGGGGCACAGGATAATTTGGACTGTGTGTGACTTACCCTGACTATGATTATGGTCCTTATTGGACAAAGGTGAATACCTCAGCCAACTAAAGACCCCATTTCTACCATTGGTGATCAGCGGTCAGGATAGGACTTGTATTTGGGCACTAACATACAATAGCTACGTGTACTCTACCTACCCACAGTTGAAAGTCAACTTGATTTCTTTTTTTCTGCAATTTCGTTTTTCTGCTTGCCAGTTTAATCAAATCTTCATACAACATTTCTCTGGCTGGGTCTCAAGCAGGAACTGGAGAATTTGGCCTAACCAAGCTGGAGACATACACTGTCAGCCAGCTGAAAGGGTTCTGCAAGGGGATGGGAGTACCTACCCGTGGTGCCTCCAGGAAGGAGGAGTACCAAAAGGCACTGAGGCCCTGGGCAGAAGCCCGTTCACAAGAGAATGTTGAGATTGAGGATCCAGAGGATGGTCCCTCAGAGGATTTGCCACCAGCAGTGGGGGATGTTGGCCCTGGAATTGCACCCCCTGGTAAACCAGGGAGCAGTGTCTCTAGCCATGGCCTGACCGCAGAGGAAAGGAAAGAGGAGAGAGAATTCCAACTGCAATTGGCAAGACTAAGGCAGGAGGAAAAGAAAGCAGAGAGAGAAGCAGAAGCCAACCAAACTGAGGCTGAAAGGGCTTTGGCTGAGAAGAAACTTCTGTTGGTTCATGAACTGAGTCTCAAAGAGCTGGATATCAAGGTTAGGCAGTGTGAGTCCAGCAGTGATGGTGGCAGCATACATGCAGGACCTGCTGAGGACAAGAAGGTTCGTATACCCAAAAATGTGGTGCCAAGTTATGTGGTGGGAGATGACATTGGTAAGTGGTTGGTTGCTTATGAAGTTGCACTAAGGGCTCATGGGGTTTCTGAAGAGCAATGGGGAGGCAGGCTTGTGGGGATATGTACCAGTTGTTGGGAGGGATACACTTCTCACATTAGATCCAAAGGATCAGAACACATACTTACCCATGAAAACCTCTTTGCTTGCCAAGTTTGGGCTAACCTCTGAGAAGTACCGTCAAAGGTTCAGGGACAGCACCAAGCTCTCCACACAAACTTGGGTAGACTTTTTTGATTTGTCCATTAAGGCACTGAATGGATTGGCGTGGGGCAGAAAAGTGGATGACTATGCGGGTTGTATAATTGGATCCTGAGAGAGCATACGCTCAGTGTTTGCTTTACAGAGTTGCACCAGCACCTAGTTGACAGTAAGATGACTGACCCTAGGAAGCTTGCTGAGGAGGCAGACCTCTGGGTTAGCACCAGAGTGTCCAAAAAGGAATTTGGGGGGGGACACCCACAAATTTGGTCAGGGTTCCCATCAGAAGAAAGAGGGGGGAGAAAAACTTAAAAATAAGGAGTTCTCAAAAGGCCCCCAGAACAATTCCCCGGTGGGTGGTGGTAACCAGTCCAAACCTGTTTCTGAAAAGAGGCCAGGGTTCTTTGATGAAAAGAAAGGAAAATGTGGACCCAAATGCTTAGAGTGCACCAAGTTTGGTCACTACAAGGGTGACTACCAGTGTCCAATGAGGGCACAGCGCCCCACTAGAGGGCAGACCCCTGGGTTGGCTAGCGTAGCGCTCGGGGTGGAGGTAGTCCCAGATAGTTTTAGGGAACAGATAGAGGTAATCCTAGTGTCCCTGGGAGATGAGGAAATGGTGCCAAAAGCCCACATGCCTGCCAATACTTTCAAGTATAGGCAGTGGGTCACCATTAATGGGCAAAGGGTGGAGGCTCTGCCTGACACAGGAGCCAGCATGACCGCTGTCAGGGGTCAGCTGGTGTCAGCAGAGCAGGTCATCCCCAATACATTCCACCAGGTCATAGTCACTGACAATCGTGAGAGTCACCTACCGATGGCTCTCGTTTGCTTTGAGTGAGGGGGGTCTCTGGTACTCTAAAAGTAGCTGTGAGTCCTGCCATGCCTGTAGATTGTCTGCTTGACAACATCCTTGAGTCTACTACCTGGAAGGAGGTAGAGCTCAGGTTTCACCTGGAGATGTTGGTCTTGCCTGAATTGGTCTGCATGACCGCACAGTCCATGGCTGCCCAGGAAGGGAGTCAAGGGGATCTGGAGCCTGGAACAATGGCCGAGACAGCTGCAAGGAGGAAGGGCAAGGAGCATGGGGAACATGTCCCAGATGTTCCTGCGGTGTTTGACGGGGTCCAAGAGGAGGAGGCCCCTGAGCCAACTGGGGAGGACATCGCCGCCCTGGGTAACCTGCCTGAGCTTGCTGGCTGGCAAGTTGAGGGTGGGCCAAGCAGGGAGGAGTTCTGCAAAGCGCAGAAAGAGTGCACTACTCTTGAGGGTTTGAGGCAACAGGCCACAGCCCAGTCAGCAGGTGAAGCCTCTGGCGATCATCATTTCTATTGGGAGAATGATCTCCTTTACAATGAGCCCAAGGTACCAGAAGCTTAGGCACCACGTGTGCTGGTGGTCCCCCAGTGCTACCGGGCCTTCCTACTGGGGTTGGCTCATGGCATCCCCCTAGCAGGACATTTGGGGCAAGACAAGACCTTTGCCAGGCTTGTCACCCACTTTTATTGGCCCTGAATGCGGATAGCCTCAGATGCTTTCTGTAGGTCCTGCCCAACCTGCCAGGCTAGTGGGAAGATAGGGAAAAGGCTAAAAGCCCCCATGATCCCACTACCCGTCATTGGCACCCCCTTTGAAAGGGTGGGCATCAACATCATTGGTCCCTTGGACCCCAAAACTGCCCTAGGCAACAGGTTTATCCTGGTTTTGGTGGACCATGCCACCTGCTATCCAGAGGCGATCTCTCTCAGGACAGTGACTCCACTGGTGGTGATCAGAGATTGTACGAAAGTACCATCTTGCCTGGCATGTTACCCCCATTTTTACTTGTGTGTCAGTTTGTTTCTGCTTGTGTCACCGAGATCCTGCCAGCCAGGGCCCCAGTGCTCATAGTTTGTGGCCGATATTTGTTCCCTGTATGGTGCCTAACTGTATCACTGAGGCTCTGCTAACCAGAACCTCAGTCTTTATGCTCTCTCTGCTTTTAAAATTGTCAATGCAGGCTAGTGACCATTTTCACCAATTCTAATTGGCACACTGGAACAGCTTTATAATTCTCTAGTATATGGTACCTAGGTAGCCAGGGTATTGGGGTTCCAGGAGATCCCTATGGGCTGCAGCATTTCCTTTGCCACCCATAGGGAGCTCAGACACTTCTTACACAGGACTTCCACTGCAGCCAGAGTGAAATAACATCCACGTTATTTCACAGCCATTTTACACTGCACTTAAGTAACTTATAAGTCACCTATATGTCTAACCCTCACTTAGTAAAGGTTAGGTGCAAAGTTACTTAGTGTGAGGGCACCCTGGCACTAGCCAAGGTGCCCCCACATTGTTCAGGGCAATTTCCCCGGACTTTGTGAGTACAGGGACCCATTACACATGTGAACTACATATAGGTCAATACCTATATGTAGCTTCACAATGGTAACTCCGAACAAGGCCATGTAACATGTCTAAGATCATGGAATTGTCCCCCCAAGCCAAATATGGTATTGGGGGGCCAATTCCATGCATCCCCGGGGCTCCAGCATGGACCCCGGGTACTGCCAAACTAGCGCTCAAGCGTTTTCTCTGCAGCTACCGCTGCTGCCAACCCTCAGACAGATTTCTGCCCTCCTGGGGTCTGGACAGCCCAGTCCCAGTGTCGTAGTTTGGACCCTTTCTGTGGGCAAGACTGCTGGTTAAAGGATGACAGAACTTTTGCTTGTAGGTGACTATGTCTATCCTACAACAAGTCGCAACTTTTGTCCCAACTTTACCGGCTCACTAGCAGCACCTCACCAGAAACACAATAGTAAAAGGTGATTTGTGGCAGCCTTTATGCATGGACTCGAGAATAAGACATCTCAGGGAGTGTCGTGGTTAAACGGAGATTACCCCTTTCTCACAGAAATATCATGTCTCATACAAACACAGGCACTGACAAAGATGCAGTAAAGTTTCAATAGTTTTTATTTAACATAACTGCAATTTGCGATAAGTTGCATGGGCTGCAATGATTAGGATAATGAATGATGCAAGAAACAGAATTGTGAAGACGAGAGTCATTATTACGAAGATCCCCACCATCTTGCAATGCATAGAAAAAACATACAAGATGTAATATGCCCTAATACCCTAATGTGAAAGGCCTAACCTTCTACCTAAAGGAGATCTGGTTTTGCTAAACCTAATCTGCCAATGCCATGTCCATGAGAGGTGCCCCCAACTCTAGTTACCTTGGAATGAGGTCTCTATCTCAGACTCCGCAGGGACACGAAGACTGGGTCAGCGTCAAGACGACGTGCAGCATCAATATCAGCGATGGTCGCGATGCCCTCTGGTCGGAATCCCTCTGATTATCTGTCTAAAGTGCAATGTATTTATACAGATCTTCAAGGACCCCTGACGTAGGTGTGTTCCCAAACAATAGATAACAGACATGCTTGGGACGGCAATTAATATAAACAATCCCTCGAAAGTATAGAGAAGGAAAATCCCAAAGTGTGAACACCTACTGTTTGTTTGTCTTTGTTGCTTGATCTTGACGCCTCAGTGTGGTGACACTGATAATGGAAAGCATAACAAGTGGCCTAACTATAAACAAGGCAGCCATCTTAGAAGAATTAAATAATTAAAGATAGAGCAAGCTAAGCAGGTTAAAAGTCACTAGGTGACAGGGGCACGAGTCTGCAAGCCAGAGCCTAAGCTAACTCCTGTTATCCCATTAAAATGAACTAGGATTCACGACACCCTCCCCATTGCCGTAACAGGTATGACGAAGGTACAGGAACCCAAACGCTAAAATTGCTCTGAACTAAAAAGCTAAAAGCATAAAAATCAGCTAAAAAAATCTTTAAAATATGTTAAAAAGATAATAAAAACAATTCCGCTAAAGCACATACAGAGATGTTAATGTCAACCATGACAAGCACAGCCTGCCAAAGCAATGTTAGTTTAAATGCATAATTTTGAATCGGGAATGGCAAGTCAATTCATCAAATTATTTGCTGTGTGCATGATCTTGAGGAGTTTCATCGAAGTCACCAACCAATGACCTAAAAAATGAGTCAACATCATCTGGTGTCAAATCGAGTGCTGGGCGGACAAACAGACCCACAGAGCAGTAGTGAGCAGTACTTTCTGGTGTAACGTCATTCGTTGCAGTGTCCTCGTCCATGATAGAACTCAAAAGGAAGGCTCATAGGTGGCCTTGCGGAGCAACCTCAGTCTCAAGGGGCATGACCGTGTATGAACCCTCATCGGGGACATCAGCAGTTCGTGGTCCACAGGAGATGTCGGTGCAACAGCAAGACAGACTATAGGCAGATGTTCAAAGAGGCACCATATGCAGCGGAAGACTGGTTGTACGCACCAGAGAAGGGGCCGAAATGACAACGACCAGTCATGCTCCAATTCCACCAGCAAGGGTGCACCGAAGGTCCGAACCATGCGTTCACGGCACAGTGGAGTTGGTGGGAGCGGCTCCATTGCTCTGCGTAGCTGGAAAGAAACAACCACTGCGAATCAGAAGAAATAGCAGTAGTAGTCCGCCAATCAAAGCCAAGATAATTGGAAAACCACCAAACACACTTGAAAAGAGCAAATGGATGGCTGACGGGATGACTCCGAAGACAGTCTGGAAGATGGACACGAAACCAGACCCGACAGCCTTAAAGAAATTAACAATCCCAGTGGTGCTCGAATCATTGAATATTCTGGATACCAGTTCTCCAAAGTGCTTGGGGAAGTTGGTATTTAATAGAGATTGTATCTCGGCTGATGATCTCACAATCTGCAGAGCATACGTCTCCTTCACGGATGCCAAGGCGACCTCTTTTTGAAACAATAGCGCCTTTAGCCTGCTCAGCTTGTCATAGTTCACATTAATAGTTTCTATGTGGAGTCACATGTCAGATACTTTTATCTCTCGTGTGGGGGGAAACAAAACATGTCCACAACACGTAACGACCTTCGTGACCGAGATTGTGTAGGCAATTCCTGGTTGCATGCCGCAACAGGCTTTGATCATTCAGTACCACACAACTTCCATTGGAAAGTACATGAAATACCAGGCAAATCAAAGGGACAGGAGTACCCTTTAGCAAACAGGCCAAATTTGCGACCCCCGCATTGCAAAGACCGTGAAGGGACACCTGCTTGCATATCATGGAATGACTAACAGCAGTCTCACATTCGCTTCCGCTAAGAAAGACCTCGGTTTCACCGTTCAGACATTTGTAGTCAAAGGGTAACTCCCACTCTTCCTTAATATAGCTATCTCCTAGTTGCTCGTACCTGCCTACTGCAAGATTTTTCAGGCAGCTTGAGAAACGAAAGGTCAAAATCAGTAAATTAATTATGCCATGTAAGAGCCAGATAGTTGAAGGACTCTCTGCTACCGTGAAGGGCAACTTATCTAACTTTTCTACATGAAGCATGGTGAAACAAGCCTCCCTTTTAGCCATTGTCTGTTGTTCTCTGGAGAAATTAAAGGCAGTGAAGAATTCACTCCCGTTAATATACCTCCATGGAATGCAGCCGTTTTTCAGTGTCTGTAAAGTCCAAACCAGCTGCATGATGGAACGTAGCTGTGTTTGCCCATGATATAAGCGGGACAAGTCTGTCTGAGTGATATCAAGAGCAACACTATATTTGATAGTGAATAAATCCTGTTGGACAGTGTATTCATGCTGTTGTCAACAACTGCTAATGCCTTTTCTAATTTTCTTTATCCCATTGCCTTAAACGTGCAGTAGCCTCAATCTGGAATAGCTTCCAAATTTCATTGTACATAGCATATAAAAACCTTTTCGAACGCTTTTTTCTAGGACCCAGCAGAAAATCCTGCAAGTCTATATTCGAAAAGGGTGTTCAGGTGTTGCTTAACTGCTGCTAACGTGTTGGTCTGTACCCACTGCTGGCACAGCTTACCCACACTGTATGTTGTAACTATACCTGTATGTTGACACGATATAAAGCGAGGGTCTGGCCTGTTAATTGAAAAAAACCCTGAAGAGTTAAAAAAAAGCGCCTGACACCCATTTGTGTCAGTGGGCCATATTAACCACCCGAAGGGACTGGAAAGTGAAGAATTATAGGTACCAGCCTTAACCATTGCGTCTAGCCTGTCCTCGTGATATTAAGGAAGTATTGCCAATCTTTAAACCTTGTCGGAGTAGGGATATTGGGCGTGTTCAAGTCTTTAATTTTTGCTAACCCCAGACAGGATGTCTGCTGAATTGTGTCATTCATTTGCACAGGGATCAGGCATGCTCGAAATAAAGCTTCTCTACCCTGTATCTGCCAATCTTGTGTTCCCCATACACTTTTCAAATCAATAGTGCTCTTCCAGTATTCGTAACCTTCAACTGCGAGGCTGGAAACAAAGGGATCTGAATAAATCAGTTTTGTATCAGCTAGCAAAATTTTCCTAATTTGTGCCAGAGGTATGTTAAAATAATACGACTCTGCTGTTTTTGTGTCATGCCCCGAAAAGTATGTAAATTTATCACTATAGTACTTTGGGCTCCCCACCGAAGTTGTAGAACAGTGTTCCCACTGAGTGCAGTTTAATACTGGCCTGTATCTAGTGGCACGGTGTAGGTAGTAATGTCCCCAATTGTTATAGCAGAACATTTCCCCATAATTCATTGCACGTTCATATCCATCATCACTTTCAAAGGCGGAATAGTCGTTCATTTCAGTTAGCATAGAATCAACTGTTTGGACATCCCAATCATCAGAGACAACATCAGGTGTAATTACATCTGTCATAGAAATTTTGAACACGTATGGTATTTGAATAACTTCTGTAGGCCCGTATATATCGAATGGAACTTTGTCCCACACAATCCTATCAGAAATCTGTACTGCTGTAATATTTACAGGGGACAAGTCTCTTCGGACCTTATGCAACAAATGATATGGAGTTAAAACTTCATCGACAGGCTCCACAGAGGAGCGATCAGGAATATAGTGACCATTTATAAGCAAAAAGAAAACAGTCACAAACCCGATCCATAAAAATAATGCAGAAAATGTCAAACAGAACCATAAATAGTTCCATGGGTATTTCAAATAGTTCTTTTTAAGCCATTGATACAGCTTACTTCTTTTTGAAACATTGTCAATCACAGTAGTGGATGAGTCTGAAGAAAAGTCATCAATGTCAATGAAAAGCCAGAGGCAGTCTCTGCAAACACAGGAGCTGGTGCTCCGTACTTTGGTCCACTTCAAGTGGAGGCTCTTGGTAGACGGTGTCATTAGTCTGTGATGTGTTTGTGTAAAAAACAGCCAAATCTTGGACAGGAGTGGTCACTGAAGTGGTGACATGAACTAGCAAGAGTTCATTTTCTGCCCTCCCCATGGCCGAGGAGGTGTCTGAACAGCATTAGACATTGTTGCATAGTCTGTAGTGGTGATGTTCATCCTATTATGTAGATGTATGTTCTGTTGGGTAGTGAGAGGGGATCGGGAACCACCCAAGGAACCTCTTGGTCTACTGTGAAGGATCGGCCACATGGTGTAGTTTGATGTCATTGATGGAGGTGAATCTGTTCGTTCTAGAGCCAGACAGTGGTGGTAAGATGACAGTCCTGGTGCCTTGAATTCCCAAGACCGGTACAGGTGCTCTGTATGATGGACCAAACTCCTTCTTCACTGCGATCTTCTCACGAACCACATCCCCAACTTTGGGAATCCAGCCAGTCTTGGCAGATTATTCAGTGCTCTCTGGACCCCATATAGGTGATGTAACCAGCTGCGGCCTGAACCTAATACTCGAGCTGTTAAGGACTGCTTTAGATCACGATGCTGCCTCTCCATGACCGAATTTTGCTCGGGATGGTCTGGTGAGGAGTAATGGAGTTCAACACCCATCGTCCTCATGGTGTCCCTGAATGCCTTAGAGGCAAATGCAGGACCCTGGTCTGAATGGAATGCTGCAACCACATATGTACCGATAAAGATCAGCAAGTCTATTATAACAGTCCGGGCATCAGCCCACCGCTGTGGCCATACCCACAGGAATCGAGAACAAGAATCTTCAGCGAATAAAATTTATTTGTATGCACCATCAGGCTGTAAGGGACCACAATGGTCCCGGTACACACACTGTAGTGGCCTGTTGGACACTAAGAGGGATGTCTGCTGTGGGAGTTTGATATTAGAGCCCTTTATCTGCTGGCAAATGTCACAGCAAAGGACATACTGTTTTCTTCGTCCGCATAGACCAGGCCACCAGAAGCGCTTCTGTAGGAGTGTTATTGTGGCCGATATACCAGCAAGCGCAGAAGCGACACCCTCATGCGCTGCTTTAATAAGATCTAATCTCTGGTCTTCATTGGGGAACACTCGATCTCCAACCCCAGGAATTGTTGTGTAAGCAACATTCTGCACACTGATATGGTAAGTATAGTTTGTAGGGTAACCTTTTGGAAGGGGCTTGCCTGCAGCCGAAGCTTTAACGGCAGTCAATATTTCATTATCCAATCTTGTCTGAGAACGAGTCACTGCAGCCACAGAAGCCGTAGCTACTGCTGCTTTGGCCGCTTCATCAGCCAATGTATTACCAGTAACATGTACTCCTACACGTTTGTGTCCCAATGTATGTACTACATGGACACACAGCAGCTGATCCTTAAGATCAGCCACCCCCCCCACAATATTTTGTGTTTAATGGTGTTCCCTTTAGAATCTCTAAACCCGTTCTGTTTCCAATGATTGAGATAGTCATTGTAGGACTGAACGCAGTAATATGAGTCACAGACTATTAAAGTCCGGCATCCTGGCTCAGTATGTTCGAGCGCTAGAATAAGAGCCTTAAGTTCAGCCAACTGGGCTGTGCAGTCCCCTAAGGTCTGCGTGTAGGTATTGTGAGGGTGGAAGACTCCATCACTCCGCTCACGGCTGCGCAAGCTGCTGAGTATTGATGTTGAGTACCAACAGCCGGTTGTGCTGAACCATCAGTGTATATGACAGCATGGTATCTGTCTAGTGGCAAGATATTTAGAGGAGCGGGGTACTCCTGTTCATACTGGAGAAACTCTTGTGTCTGAAGTTTTGGATCGAATATATAATCGACATCAGTGGCGGTCAGAGACGTTGCCCATTGAATCCAACGTGGATGTAATGCTTTAGCGTTAGGAACGCTTGCTTTGGTGACAGCCTCTAAGGCTGGCACCGGGGAGACAACAATAATATTTTTACCCTGGGCAAGTGGCCTCCCTTTTATGACGGCCATCTGAACTGCCGTCAGATTTTTTTCTGTAGGTGCAAAATGCTGTTCTGCATTGGAGTATAAATGTGATTTATACACTATCGGGACCTTGTCACCCTCGTTGAAGGTGACATAAGTAAATCCAATGGCACCAGCAATTATTCTCATGACCAAGTTTGTTTTATTGTCACATGTGTGCAAGTGTTTAGCTTCTAGCAGGTCCTGTTGCATTTCCCTAAGGATGCAGGTGTGTTCAACCGTCCAGTGTCTGCCAGAAAAATTAGACTGAACCAAGTCATAAAGTGGCTTGATCCGTTGTGCATAATCTGGAATGTATGTTCTGCCAAAGTTAAAGAAACCTAATAATGACTGTAGTTTCTTAAGTGTGTTGGGGGGTGCAATTGAGCACATTTTTCTAGAAAGTGCGGGGCCAGGCTCTTTCCCTCGTTTGATAGATCATATCCCAGGAATAATACGCTAAGAAAGGCGATCTTGCTTTTCTTAAAATTGAATTTTTAACCAAGGTCTGCAAATCCCAAAATGATCCGATCGACCCTTGCAAGATGAATGTCGAGGACGTCGTCTGTAAGATATATGTTATCCCCGTAGGATAACACCTCGGAATCAATATCATGTAATATTGATGTTACACGTGCTGAAAATAGCCCTGGGCTAATTTTATAGCCTTGAGGTAAACAACAAAAGCGTTTCTGAGAGCCAAATGAGAATGCACTCAGATCCTGACTTTCACGTGCTAAATTCTGGCAGAAAAAGCCATTAGATATGTCTAATGCTGTTTTATATTTTTTACACACTATATTGTTTATTAGTGCCGTATTGTGTGAATTTTGTATAGCATATGTGAGTGTATGACTATTTAAATGTCTATAATCAATGATTATTCTATATGAATGGTCCGGCTTTGCAACGGGGAATAACGGATTATTCATTGCAGATGTACACTCCCTGGTACTCAATCTGGGTGAGGATCTCCCTCACCTGAGCTTTCGCTTCATGTTTGACAGGATATTGTGGCTGCGGTTGGGGTGTAGACCTAACGGGAATAACATGACAAGGAGACTCCTTGTCCCAACCTACATGATTGCGATATAACGCAGGTGCCTACGCTAAAGCCCATTCAGAAGCATAGGCTTCTTTGTCTGCTTCCGGAACAAGATCAGAGAAAGAAGACAAAATTAGAACTTCCCCATGTGGGAGCTTGTGGACGTATTCAGGTGGCCAGTTTCTTTCGGGCAATAGGATATCACTAGTAAGTTCATCCCAAAATATCAACCTAATAGTGCGCTCCACGTCGCCCTCTATCTGAATTTTTAAATCATAAACCCTTTTGGGGGGGGAGAACGCGGCCAACCGCTGTTTCAACTGCGATGTAATCGCTAGTTGCTGTTGCATCCAGATGATCATTCAGACTCTGGCGACATATTGTGACCTCTGCCGTGCTGTCTAACAGAGTCACTGCCCACGTCTTGTTCCTCAACAGTGTTCTCAAGTATACTGGCATTTTTAGCTGTCAGTGCTGCCACCTTCTTCTTTTTAAACTGTGGCTTTTGCTGAGGAGTATTTTCTTCTTTTTTAATGGTAGACTGTTGTGAGTCTTTCTTTTCTTTCACTTATTCAGGACGTCGATCTTGACGGCCCCCTCTCTTGCTACGTCTATCCAGTGCGTCCTGAAAGGAACGAGAGGGACGTGAATCAGTATATCTGTCTGGAGTTTTAATGTTCTCCCTATTTCTGAGAGTATATCTCCTTTCGGAGCTCTCCGGGTGTGGAGAATCAGCTCTCTTATTCCTTCCTTCTTTGAAATATTTTTGTTTGTCCCAGTGCTTCTTAGGGCCCTCTTGTGCCTGCTTTGTACCTTCCTTATGGGTGGTACCTTATAACTACAATTTCTTTAGTTTGGCTCGCAAACTATCCCGGCCTCTACTAGTATAGGTGTCGGAAATTATTTTTGGTAGCTGTCTCTCTTGTTCCTGATGTGGAGTTTCCCGGAGACACTGGCGTAATGCCAGTGCTACCGCTTCCCCTTTAAAATTACTGAGTATTATTGAGGAAACCGCGTCAAAGTTACGCATTAATTTCATCCCCAAATCCAGGGCTGGTGCAGCCCCATGCTCATTTTGTATTTGTTTTAACACTTCCAGTAAATTGGCTAGTGTCGGGGTACCATGTGTGGTAGTATATATGGCAGCGAAGACTGAACCCCATGTGGCACAGTCATCCACCGAGGGAACCATTCCAAAAGGCAAGCACATAGTGAGCAGTCTATGTTTTTCCTGTGGTCCCGTATGGGGAACCACAGGTTCAAGCTGATTCATTTTCTGGGCACTCCAGAACAGTATTTTTTCCCGTTCCGCTGGCACCTTACCCATAATAGTATGCACTGTTTGTGGATTAAGCCCAGTAGCCAATTGATAACCACCAGGTGCTGGTGGAGCTGGACGCGCTGGTGTTGTATTCAATGTTCGCATTACGAACTGAACTAGTCGTCTATATAATGTCACCAATTTGTTATATAAATCTCGCAGATCTGCTATTGGCATATTCTGTATGCCTGGGGGAGGTGTGTATGTGGCAAACATAGGCCATGTAGGTCCGTCGTTACTTAAGGGACCTAACCTCACTCTTTGTAGTACATGTGGTAGGGCGCCTTCAAACCAGTTCTGATGCTCTTGGTATGTGAGCGATATCTCATGATACTGGTACGTTTGCAACTTCATATGTGTGGAATGTATGCGATCTTTGGTCTATCTCAGGAAAGGTGACCCAACAGTAAAATGTTTCTGTTTGGTATGCTTCATTAGCTTCTACTATAAGAGTAACATCCCCGCTCTCATCTGTAAGGCCATGCATTAATAAATGTTGTGTTAGTGCTTGTCTAGCATTTTCAGGAATATCAATGACCTTAGCCATATTTGTTTAGAAAAACGGAACACCAAAATGGGGAGTAAAGTCCTTTTATGAGTTCGAGCTCGAACAACCTACAGCTTAATCAGGTGAGGAGGATTTTTCCCAAAGACCACGGACGTCTCAGTATAATGGTACTTAGGGTACCTGTTGTCTGTGAGACAGTGATAGTCGGGGTATCCGTAAATTAGTGCCTAAACACCATCGTTGGTGGCGCCATGTCGTTGTTTGGACCCTTGCTCTGGTCAAGACTGCTGGTTAAAGGATGACAGTACTTTTGCTTGTAGGCGACTATGCCTATCCTACAACAAGTCGCAACTGTTGTCCCAACCTTACCGGCTCACTAGCAGCACCTCACCAGAAACACAATAATAAAAGGTGATTTGTGGCAGCCTTTATGCATGGACTCGAGAATAACACATCTCAGGGAGTGTTGTGGTTAAACGGAGATGACCCCTTTCTCGCAGATATATCATGTCTCATACAAACACAGGCAATGACAGAGATGCAGTAAAGTTTCAATAGTTTTTATTTAACATAACTGCAATTTGCGATAGGTTGCATGGGCTGCAATGATTAGGATAATGAATAATGCAAGAAACGGAATTGTGAAGATGAGAGTCATTATTACGAATAACCCCACCATCTTGCAATGCATAGAAAAGACATACGAGATGTAATATGCCCTAATACCCTAATGTGAAAGGCCTAACCTCCTACCTAAAGGAGAGCTGGGTTTGCTAAAGCTAATCTGTCAATGCCATGTCCATTAGTGGATCCCCCAACCCTCGTTACCTTGGAATGAGGTCTCTATCTCAGACTCTGCAGGGACACGAAGACAGGGTCAGCGTCAAGACGACGTGCAGCATCGATATCAGCGATGGTGGCAACGCCCTCTGGTCGGAATCACTCTGATTATGTGTCTAAAATGCGATGTATTTATACAGATCTACTAGGACCCCTGACGTAGGTGTGTTCCCAAACAATAGATAACAGACATGCTTGGGACAGCAATTAATATAAAAAATCCCTCGAAAGTATAGAGAGGGAAAATCCCTTAGTGTGAACACCTACTGTTTGTTTGTCTTTGTTGCTTGACATTGACGCCTTAGCGCGGTGACACTAAAAATGCAAAGCATAACAAGTGGCCTAACTATAAACAAGAATTAAATAATTAAATGGGCTAAGACAGAGCAAGCTAAGTAGGTTAAAAGTCACTAGGTGACGGGGGCACGAGTCTGCAAGCCAGAGTCTAAGCTAACTTGTGTTATCCCACTATGCTTTGAAGGGCACAGATGGTGCCCTCCTTGCATAAGCCAGTCTACAGCGGTTCAGAGAGCCCCCAGCCCCTGCTCTGGTGCGAAACTGAACAAAGGAAAGGGGAGTGACCACTCCTCTGCCCATCACCACCCCAGGGGTGGTGCCCAGAGCTCCTCCAGTGTCTCCCAGACCTCTGCCATCTTGAATGCAGAGGTGTGAGGTCACAATGGAGACCTCTGAGTGGCCAGTGCCAGCAGGTGACTTCAGACACCCCTCCTGATAGGCTCTTACCTGGTTAGGTAGCCAATCCTCCTTTGAGGGCTATTTAGGGTCTCTCCTGCGGGTTTCTGTTCAGATAATGAATGCAAGAGCTCACCAGAGTTCCTCTGCACTTCTCTCTTTGACTTCTGCCAAGGATCGACAGCTGACTGCTCCTGGATGCCTGCAAAACCGCAACAAAGTAGCAAGATGACTACCAGCAACATTGTAGCGTCTAATCCTGCCGGCTTTCTCAACTGTTTCCTGGTGGTGCATGCTCTGAGGGCTGCCTGCCTTCACCCTGCACTGGAAGCCAAGAAGAAATCTCCTGTGGGTCGACGGAATCTTCCCCCTGCTAACGCAGGCACCAAACTTCTGCATCACCAGTCCTCTGGGTCCCCTCTCATCTTGACGAGCGTGGTACCTGGAACACAGGAGCTGGATCCAAGTGACCCCGACAGTAAAGTGGTCCTTCTGTCCAAATTTGGTGGAGGTAAGTCCTTAGCTCCCCACGCCAGACAGTAATGCTGTGTCCTGCGTCATCTGCAGCTGCTAGAGCTTCTGTGCACTTTTGCAAGGTTTCCTTTGTGAACAGCACAGCACAGCCCAGGTCCCCAGCACTCCATCCTGCATTGCTCAACTCGCTGAGTTGACCACCGGCTTCGTGGAACCCTCTTTTGTTGTGTTGAGATGACCGTAGTGTTCAGATTTCTTGAACGCCTGTTTAAGTGCTTCTGCGGGTGCTGTCTTCTTCTGTTTTGGCTCTCTCTGTTGTTGAGTGCCCCCTCTGTCTCCTCCTCCAAGGGGAGACCTCCTGGTCCTCCTGGGCCCGGGCAGCATCTATTATCTTCAAACGCGACTCTTGCAGCTAGCAAGGCTTGTTTGCAGTCTTTCTGCGTGGAAACAACTCTGCACCCTCCAGCACGCCGCCGGACATCTTCTGACCAAAGGAGAAGTTCCTGGTACCTTCCGTTGTTGCAGAATCTTCAGCTTCTTCCACCCAGAGGCAGCCCTTTTGCACCTTCATCCAGGGTTTAGTGGGCTCCTGCCCCCCCGGACACTTGCGTGACTCTTGGAGTTGGTCCCCTTCCTTTGCAGGCCCTCAGGACCAGGAATACGTCTTCAGTGCTTTGCAGTCAGTTGTTGTCTTTGCAGAATCCCCTATCTCGACTTTACTGTCTTTCTGGTGTAGTAGGGTAACTTTACTCCTACTTTTCAGTGTCTTGGGGTATCTTGGACACCCTTAGTGTTTTCTTACACTCCCAGCGACCCTCTACACACTACACTAGGCCTGGGGTCCATTCATGGTTCGCATTCCACTTTTAAAGTATATGGTTTGTGTTGCCCCTTGGCCTATTGTCTCCTATTGCATTCTATTGTGTTATACAGTGTTTGCACTACTTTTCTAAGTGTTTTACTTACCCGATTTTGGTTTGTGTGTATATTTTGTGTATTTTACTTACCTCCTAAGGGAGTATATCCTCTGAGATACTTTTGGCATACTGCCACTAAAATAAAGTACCTTTATTTTTGGTAACTCTGGGTATTGTGTTTCTTATGATATAGTGCTATATGATATAAGTGGTATAGTAGGAGCTTTGCATGTCTCCTAGTTCAGCCTAAGCTGCTCTGCTACAGCTACCTCTATCAGCCTAAGCTGCTACAACACTATTAATCTACTAATAAGGGATAACTGGACCTGGCACAAGGTGTAAATACCATCAGGTACCCACTATAAGCCAGGTCAGCCTCCTACAGAGATCTGATGGGGATATTTACCCGTGTGGAAGTCCAAAAGAGTTTGTGTCTGACAGAGGCACAAACTTCATGTCTGCGTACATGAAGTCCACGTAGGATGCGTGTGGGGTGACCTACTGGTTCGCCACCCCTTACCATCCTCAATCCCATGGGCTTGTAGAAAGCCATGAGGCATAAGTGGGATGTCCTCTTGCCATGCCTTCTCTTTTCTTATTGAGAGGTGCCCCAGTAAGGGGTGGTGTTCAGCCCCTTCGAACTTCTCAATGGGTACCCTGTCAGGGTACTCCTAAAAATAGTAAAAGAGGGGTACGACAAGCTCCCAGGAAACCCCCCTAGGATGTGGTCAGTTACATGCTTGCCCTCCTAAACCAGATGCAGCGCTTCTGGAAGCAGGCCAAGAGCAACCTTGAGGCCAGTCAAGAGGTGATGAAGCAATTTTCTGACCAGAAGGCCACCCTGGTAGAATTCTCACCTGGAGACAAACTATGGGTAATGAAGCCAATAGAGCCTAGAGCTCTCCAGGACAGCTGGACTGGCACATTTGAAATCAAAGAGCGGAAGGGCGAGGCCACTTACTTAGTGGACCTCAAGTCCCCTAGGAACCCCCTAAGGGTGCTCCATCAAAACAGACTGAAGCCTCATTTTGAGAGGTCAGAAGTCAGCATGCTTCTGGTGACAGATGGGGGCATTGAAGGGGAGAGTGAGCCTCTTCCCGACCTCCACTCTGCCAAGGAAGGTGATGGGTCAGTTGAGGGTGTCAGTCTCACTGGCTCCCTAACCCTAGATCAGAAAGGAGATTGCTACGAGGTATTGTAGCAGTTCTCTTCCTTGTTTTTCCTCACCCCTGGACTCACACACTTGTGTCCATGATATTGACAAAGGAGACAGGTCCCCTGTAAAGAATAAAATTCACAGAATGTCAGAAAAGGTGAAGTCCAGCATCAAGGAGGAAGTTGCCAAGATGCTGGCTCCTGGGGTGATGGAGAAGTCCATCAGTCCCTGGTCCAGCCAAGTGGTGTTGGTTCCCAAGGCTGCCATTACTGGTGCCAAGCCAGAGCTTAGGTTCTGCGTGGACTACTGTAGGAGGCTGGCCTGGCTTGTAGTGGGTACCAAGGGGTACTTACACTCTGTACCAGGTCCAGTTATCCCTTATCAGTGTAGAAGAGGTGTTTCTAGCAGCTTAGGCTGATAGAAGGTAGCTATAGCAGAGCATCTTAGGCTGAACTAGGAGACATGCAAAGCTCCTACTATACCACTGGTGTCATATGCACAATATCATAAGAAAATACAACACACAGATATACTAAAAATAAAGGTACTTTATTTTTATGACAATATGCCAAAAGTATCTCAGTGAGTACCCTCAGTATGAGGATGCCAAATATACACAAGATATATGCACACAATACCAAAAATATGCAGTAATAGCAAAAGGAAGTAATGCAAGCAGTGTAAAGTTACAATAGATTGCAATAGGAGCACATAGGTATAGGGGCAACACAAACCATATACTCCAAAAGTGGAATGCAAACCACGAATGGACCCCAAACCTATGTGAGCTTGTAGAGGGTCACTGGGACTGTAAGAAAACAGTGAGGGTTATAAAAATAGCCCACCCCAAGACCCTGTAAGGTAGGTGTAAAGTGCACCTACAACCCCCAGAGAGCACAGAAGTCGTGATAGGGGGATTCTGCAAGGAAAACCAACACCAGCAAAGCAACAACAGTGTATTTCCGGACCTGAGTACCTGTGAAACAAGGGGACCAAGTCCAAGAGTCGCGACAATGTCGAGAGTGGGCAGATGCCCAGGAAATGCCAGCTAAGGGTGCAAAGGAGCTGCCACCGGATGGAAGAAGCTTGGTGTTTTGCAAGAACAAAGAGGACTAGGAACTTCCCCTTTGGAGGATGGATGTCCCACGTCGCAAAGAAGCTTGCAGAGGTGTTCCCACGCAGAAAGACTGCAAACAAGCCTTGCTAGCTGCAAGGGTTGCGGTTAGGGTTTTTGGATGCTGCTGTGGCCCAGGAGGGACCAGGATGTTGCCACTTGGATGAGGAGGCAGAGGGGGCGCCCAGCAAGTCAAAGAGCCCTCACAGAAGCAGGTAGCACCCGCAGAAGTACCAGAACAGGCACTTAGAAGAGGAGTGAACTGGAGTCCACCCGAAGTCAGAAAATGGAGTCCCACGACGACGGAGGACAACTCAGAAGGTTGTGCACTGCAGGTTAGAGTGTCGGGGACCCAGGCTTGGCTGTGCACACAGGAAATCCTGGAAGAGTGCACAGGAGCCGGAGCAGCTGCAAATCACGCGGTACCCAGCAATGCAGTCTAGCGTGGGGAGGCAAGGACTTACCTCCACCAAACTTGGTCTGAAGAGTCACTGGACTGTTGGAGTCACTTGGACAGAGTTCCTGAGTTCCAGGGACCACGCTCATTGTGCTGAGAGGGGACCCAGAGGACCGGTGATGCAGTCTTTTGTTGCCTGCGGTTGCAGGGGGAAGATTCCGTCGACCCACAGGAGATTTCTTCAGAGCTCTTGGTGCAAGAAGGAGGCAGGCTACCCCCAGGGCATGCACCACCAGGAAACAGGTGAGAAAGCCGGCAGGATGAAGCGATACAACGTTGCAGTAGTCGTCTTTGCTACTTTGTTGCGGTTTTGCAGGCGTCCTGTGCAGTCAGCGGTCGATCCTTCGGCAGAAGGTGAAGAGGGAGATGCAGAGGAACTCTGGTGAGCTCTTGCATTCGGTATCTGAAGAATTCCCCAAAGCAGAGACCCTAAATAGCCAGAAAAGGAGGTTTGGCTACCTAGGAAGGAGGATAGGCTAGTGAGACAGGTAAGAGCCTATCAGAAGGAGTCTCTGATGTCACCTGCTGGCCCTGGCCACTCAGAGCAGTCCAGTGTGCCAGAACACCTCTGAATCCAAGATGGCAGCGGTCTGGGGCACGCTGGAGGAGCTCTGGGCACCTCCCATGGGAGGTGCAGGTCAGGGGAGAGGTCACTCCCCTTTCCTTTGTCCAGTTTCGCGCCATAGCAGGGCTGGGGGATCCCTGAACCGGTGTAGACTGGCTTATGCAGAGATGGGCACCATCTGTGCCCATCAAAGCATTTCCAGAGGCTGGGGGAGGCTACTCCTCCCCAGCCCTGACACCTTTTTCCAAAGGGAGAGGGTGTAACACCCTCTCTCTGAGGAAGTCCTTTGTTCTGCCTTCCCGGGCCAGGCCTGGCTGGACCCCAGGAGGGCAGAAACCTGTCTGAGGGGTTGGCAGCAGCTGCAGTGAAACCCCAGGAAAGGCAGTTTGGCAGTACCCGGGTCTGTGCTAGAGACTCGGGGGATCATGGAATTGTCTCCCCAATGCCAGAATGGCATTGGGATGACAATTCCATGATCTTAGACATGTTACATGGCCATGTTCAGAGTTACCATTGTGACACTATACATAGGTAGTGACCTATGTATAGTGCACACGTGAAATGGTGTCCCCGCACTCACAAAGTCCGGGGAATTTGCCCTGAACGATGTGGGGGCACCTTGGCTAGTGCCAGGGTGCCCACACACTAAGTACCTTTGCACCCAACCTTCACCAGGTGAAGGTTAGACATATAGGTGACTTATAAGTTACTTAAGTGCAGTGGTAAATGCCTGTGAAATAACGTGGACGTTATTTCACTCAGGCTGCAGTGGCAGGCCTGTGTAAGAATTGTCAGAGCTCCCTATGGGTGGCAAAAGAAATGCTGCAGCCCATAGGGATCTCCTGGAACCCCAATACCCTGGGTACCTCAGTACCATATACTAGGGAATTATAAGGGCGTTCCAGTATGCCAATGTGAATTGGTGAAATTGGTCACTGGCCTGTTAGTGACAATTTGGAAAGCAGAGAGAGCATAACCACTGAGGTTCTGGTTAGCAGAGCCTCAGTGAGCCAGTTAGTCATCACACAGGGAACACATACAGGGCACACTTATGAGCACTGGGGCCCTGGCTGGCAGGGTCCCAGTGACACATACACTAAAACAACATATATACAGTGAAATATGGGGGTAACATGGCAGGCAAGATAGTACTTTCCTACAACTACCAAGGTCTCAACTCTGTCACAAAGACAGATGCTCACCCCATCCCCCGAGCTGATGAGCTCGTAGACAGGCTAGGCGCTGCCAAGTTCCTTTGTAGCTTTGACCTCACGTCAGGGTTCTGGCAGATCGCCTTGACTAAAGGGGCAAAAGAGAGATCAGCTTTTTCTACTCCTGAGGGTCATTACCAGTTTCGGGTTATGCCCTTTGGACTGAAAAATGCCCGCTATCTTCCAACGGTTGGTTAACTGGGTCCTAGCTGGCAAGGATGCCTTCTGTGCAGCCTATCTAGATGACAATGCCGTCTATAGTTCCAACTGGGAAGAACACCTGCTCCACCTCAAAGAGGTGCTTCAGGCCCTGCAACAGGCACGCCTGACCATCAAACCCAGTAAGTGCCAGATTGGGCAGGGTTCCGTGGTGTACTTGGGACACCTAGTAGGTGGCAGCAAGGTGCAGCCCCTCCAGGCCAAGATTGAATCAATCAAGGCCTGACAACCACCTAGAACCCAAACAGAGGAGAGAGCCTTTTTAGGTCTTACCGGATACTACTGAAGATTTGTTAAGGGTTATCGCTCCATAGTGGCCCCCTTGAAAGAACTCACATCCAAGAAACAACCTAGGTTGGTGAATTGGACAAAGGCTTGTCAGAAAGCCTTTGACTCCCGGAAGGAAGCCATGTGCACGGTACCCGTGCTGAAGGCCTCTGACTACTCCAGAGAATTAATCATGCAGACAGAAACTTCAGAGCATGGCATAGGGGCTGTTCTAGCACAGCTGAATGAGGAGGGCCTAGACCAACCGGTAGTCTTCATTAGAAGAAGACTATTACCACAGGAACAGAGGTGGAGTGCTATTGAAAGAGAAGCATTTGTTGTGGTCTGGGCACTGAAGAAGCTGTGACCATACCTGTTTGGTACTCACCTCCGGGTTCAGACAGACTACAGGCCCCTTAGATGGCTTATGCAAATGAGGGGAGAAAATCCTAAACTCTTGAGGTGGTCCATTTCCCTACAGGGGATGAACTTTATAGTGGAGTATCGCCCGGGGATTGACAACCCCAATGCTGGTGGTCTCTCCATAAAGGCTATTGTTTTCAAATACATACAAACATTACCTGTGGGACAAACTTTGTAATACATATAATATCATGTAAATGTGAAAGTATATATGTGGGAAGTACAATTCATCCCCTTAAAGTCAGAAACGGTGAACATCTGAGGGCAATCAAGCAAGGGGATGAAAGGTATCCGATTGTGCAAAATCTGAGAATATGTGACACCCAATATGCTCACCAAAACTTAACGTTTTTTGGAATAGAAAATGTGTCTATGGACCCCAGGGGAGGCAACAGAGAATTATATCTGAGAAGAAGAGAATCCCTATGGGTTATGAGGTTACGGGTGGTGGAAGACGGTCTAAATACAGATCCAGAATTGGAATATTTTCTAGGGACCTAGAAAAAATATGTAATGTCTATTGTAAATATAAGATATATGTATGTATTATGTAAATGTGAACTCAAAATGACGTAAAGTTGTGAATCAGATAATGGAGACAAGTGTGATAAATTAACACAGGATCCTATAGGTAAAGGATGTACATGCATACACATGTAGAATGCACATTAGCAGGTAATCTCTAAGGGGCAAGACAATTATATATAAGGATAGATGGAGGATTATAGGGAAACGAGGATAAAAGTTATTTAATGTTTAGGAATAAGAATAAACAGCTAAGTTATCTAATTATTCCAGGAGAGAATATGGATATGCGGCCCCAATGTAAACATAGACGCTATGTTGTGAAGGCAATGGAGAATCTAGAGATAAAACAACAACTGTGTTAAGATTTTCTACTAAAAACAGAGCGGACAGAGAGTGCTCGGGAACATAGTCCTTTTTTTGTGTCTAGAGAATGGAGATTATAAAACTAGGTGAGATAGAGAGCAGACTAATCAAACGCAAAGGAAGTGTACTCGCTACAAAGGAGGACGGCGTACTCAGGTGAGAGGACTAGGACATATGTGGAAGTGTTTTGAGTGAATATCCGTTCTTATGATCAGTTACTGAGTAGCTACAATAATCGGGAGGACACTCGGAGAGGCGGGAGCTGACTATGATGGGGGTAATGATGAAAACCGAGATTTTATTGTGATTTCTTTTCGAAGGGGGGGCGCGGCCCAATAAGAGCACTGAAATTCAATGTGATTTGAATACAATATAGTGGGGGTTGGAAGCATACTGAGGTAGGGAGTATAATCAGGGGAATAAGACAACCATACACCCTTTGTGATTTAAGGATAAATGCGGGGAATATACGTTGAAGGAGAATATGATATACAATGTAGATGTGCACGAGGCGCAACAGAAGAATATTGACTAAATCGTAACCATACACAAACGGAAGACATGTGGAACACACAGGATAATGGGCGCCCGTTACTATATGTAGAAAGGGGTATGATGGAGAAGATCTATAGTAATTTTATGGCAAGACCGGAGGCTCCTATTATGCTTAAGTCTTTTCTTTATTTTTAATAGCAGCCGCAGTCAAGAACAGAACTACTGATCCCATAAGGCCAACAACAACGGCCAATGAGGATCAAAAGGTAGTTCTAATAAAATGCACCAATCACAAACAACCTGTCGTAATAATACCTATCTTGACTGGGAACAGCCCTCTTTTTTTGCTGCTCGCAGTCAAGATAAGTACATCCATTTCCTATGTCTACTATTTATTTGAGTTTCTAGTGATTATTCCGTGTGTTTTTACTGCAAATATTAATATTTTGGTGTTTGGTGTTTAACATACGTTGGTTTCCTTCTCAGCCGGCTTGTAGCCGCACTTTCAGAATGTTCAGCGCGAGCGCGTCTGTTTAATTAACCGTTCCTCTTCAGCGTGCGCTGTTATTTCAGCGCCCATTGAAGAGAAAGCTATTTTCAGCATACTTTGTCTCCCTGGCTTCAGGTTCCATTTTGTCAAAAGCTTGTAATTGGATTATCTTGGCTTCTGGTGAGTTAATCCTTTCCCTTCACGCTTCAGTGAGCTCAAGCTTGTAATTGGATTATCTCGGCTTCTGCTGAGTTAATCCTTTCCCTTCATGCTTCAGTGAGCTCAAGTGTTCCAGTGTGTATTTTTAATGCTTGAAGGAATTTCTTCTCCTGTCACTTTGACGGCTTTATTAATGCCCGGTTGGCCCCCAGGGATTTCCTTTTTCAACAAACTGGTGTTGCCTACAGCTCCTGCTGTCAGGCGCCCCGGAACATACTTCTCAAGCCTTTATTCAGTGTTTAACAACGCCAGACTCCTATTTCTTGGAGTTTTGGTTTCAGTTTTGATTTTTTAGTTTCAATTTGGCAATTTTTCCTTCCTGGGATAAAAAATACTAATCCTTTTTTGGCAGTTATTTTTTACTTGTTTTCCCTATTACCATGGACAGCTCCAATGTTCCAATGCTGTCTCAGGAGGAGGAGGAAGACGTCCTCAAAGACAATCTGAATGACTTCATTCAGTCTTCAGTTGAGCAGGCCATGGCTGTTTCATGGCAAAAGTTATCAAAAAAATTGGAAAATTCTGTGTTGTCTCTGGTGTCCCAAACCATGCTGGCCCAATCTGCGGGGGAAGGCAGAAAGCGTCTAAATCCTTCAAAAAATACCGAACCGACGCTAAAGACAAGTGATAAGAGTTTACACGTGGCAGAGGACGTGGCTCCTCAAAGGCCTCCTTTAAAGGAGGGTTTATTGAACAAAACACCTAAAAAGTGCATGGTTAAGCCTAAGCATATTTCTCCAATTCATATCTCAAAAATTTTAGACTCCGATGAAGAAGTGCAAGACCCTGATTCGGATTCGGATATTTCCAACAGGGACGTGGGAGATGTCTTCTCCCCTCCTCCTCCCAAAAAAGGCAAATGTGGGTCACAAGATTTTTCGGGCTCTTGCACGATTTTAGATGCTGAAGGGGTGCCAATGTTCGATCCTTCCAGAATCCAGCACCCTAACTCAACTGAATGGCTCCCTACGGACCATGTGGTAGAATATGTTACGGCCAGACTGCGTACTCCCCTTGATAAACAGGTGCGGGCTAAACTCAGATCCAAATGTCCCGTCCCGCCCTTTCCTCAAAAATTACTGCCACCCCATCCATTGATACTTCTCTAATAACCTTTTTTACTAAATATGGCAAGGACCCACGCAAGGGGGTGGATAAAGCATGGTCTTCTTGTCAAGACAAACTGTTAGATGTGGTAGGTCCCCTAACTCGGATTTTCGACCTGGCAGAATCAGCTCGATTGGAACAGGCCTCGGTCGACCCAGCGGAACTCTCCTTGTGGGCCCAACGGGCCATTTGCTTGCTGGGAAACGCCAATTCTTCCATCACGCACAAACGCAGGAAGGGCCTGCTCCTCAAACTTGATCCTAAGTTGGTCAACTTGGCCGGTTCGGACCCCGGGGTCAAAGCGGAAGGCATGCTTTTTGGTGACTCCTTTATCAAGGAGTTGAGTAAATATGTGGCGACTTTTTCATCCCTTGATAAAGCCCAA
Organism: Pleurodeles waltl; assembly: GCF_031143425.1. NCBI lineage: Eukaryota > Metazoa > Chordata > Amphibia > Caudata > Salamandridae > Pleurodeles > Pleurodeles waltl. Next base: position 288,534,003 of record NC_090450.1, read on the forward strand.
CTATCTTTGAAGAAGATGTTTTCGACTCGTGTTTTTGCCAGGGCTGGCAGAGGCAGGAACCACTTTGCCGGCCGTACCTATGCTAACCAAGGTTCCCGGGGTTACTATGGCAACTCAACAGCTCAAGACTACAGGCCACAATTCTATCCCCAAAGGCACAGGGGCTTCAGGAACAGAGGGAACCGAAGTTCCAAGTTCTCCTCTCAAACCGGTAAGTCAACCAATTGTTTCTCAGGCTCTGGGGGGTCGTATTTCAACTTGCCTGTCAAAATGGAAAGAACTAACATCAGATCCATGGGTGTTAAATACCGTTCAGGGATATGTTATAGAGCTATTTGCAGAGCCTTTGGAAACTGTATTTCCTCCTCCACCTCAATTTTCTTTAGAAATGACAGACTTAATTTCCCTAGAAATTCAAGCATTACTTCAGAAACAGGCGATAATCTCTTGTCCTTTAGATCCTTCGGGGTTTCTCAGTTCAGTTTTCCTGGTACAGAAAAAGAACAAAAAGTTGAGACTAGTTATCAACCTTCGGCAATTCAACCAGTTCGTTCTTTACAGACACTTCAAGATGGAAACTATCATTCATCTCAGGGATACCCTTCTACAAGGGGATTGGATGGTAAGGTTAGACCTAAAGGATGTTTATCTAACCGTGCCCATACATCCCTTCTCTCAAAAATTCCTTCAATTCCAATGGGCCGGCCAAACTTTCCGATTCACTTCTCTGCCGTTCGGTCTCTCTTCCGCCCCATGGTGTTTCACAAAGCTGATGAGACAGGTGGCAGCTTTTTTCAGGGCTCGGGGCGTCAGGTTGGTTACCTACCTGGACGATATCCTCATGATGAATCAAAATCGCTCCTCCCTTCTGGCCCAAGTGCGTCTTTCCTGCACGCTACTTACAGACCTGGGTTTTATCATAAATTACGAGAAATCTTCCTTAGATCCGACCCAAAAGATCGAATTTCTAGGTTTCCTCGTAGATTCCATTTCGGCTTCCCTTCTTCTTCCCTCCTCAAAGATAAAATCTATCAAGTCAGAAATTCTGCTTATTCTTCGCAACTCTCAACTCTCTCTCCGATCCCTTGCAAGGGTCGTAGGTCTTCTCTCTTCCTCAATCCAAGCTATTTTCCCAGGTCCTTTACATTATCGAGCTTTGCAAAGGTTGAAAATACGCCACCTCCAAAGAGGGTTGGCCTATTCAGATTCTATAGAACTAGATCAGGACTCTCGAGCGGAACTCCAATGGTGGATAGACCATTTAGATGCCTGGAATGGCAAGACCATCTTTGTAGCCCCAGATCTAGTATTGGAATCAGATGCAAGCCTTCAGGGCTGGGGGGCCCATTGTGGTACAGTCTCGACTGGAGGATTATGGTCACGAGAGGAGTCAAAACTGCACATAAATTGTTTAGAGATGCTTGCCGGCTCCTTTGCAATCAGAAGCCTTGCAAGAGACAGGGTTTCCTGCTCCGTTCTACTCAGGATGGACAACATTTCTGTGGTTCGCTACATCAACCGCTTAGGGGGTACAAGGTCAAAGCCTTTAGCGGAATTAGCAAAAGGGTTCTGGGAGTTTTTGTCTTCTAAACAGAATCTCAGTGCAAGCGGAGTACCTTCCGGGCAACCTCATCGTGGTAGCAGATTGGTACTCTCAACATTTTCAAGATTCCAGCGACTGGATGCTCAATGTGCAGATCTTCAACAGCATCTTTCACAAATGGGGTCCTTTCGAGGTAGATCTATTTGCTTCACGACTCAACGCACAAAGTTCTTCAGTTGGCATCCAGACCCGCTAGCCCTAGCATTCGATGCTTTTTCTCAAGATTGGTCTACTTCCCTCAATTACGCTTTCCCTCCCTTCATTTTAATTTCCAGGGTTATAGCACATGTCAGACGCCAACAGGCTTCCATAGTTTTCATAGTTCCTTTCTGGCACGCTCAGGTGTGGTTTCCATCCCTCCTAGAACTTTCAATAGAACCTCCTTTCTTACCTCCCCCGATCCCAGACCTTCTAACCAATCCTCAAGGCCTATCTCACAACCTAATTCTCCAGAATGCTCTCATTCCCTCAGCTTGGAAAATTTCAGGGAATCCCAGCCTGGCACTTCTATTTCGACAGAAGCTTCAAATTTCCTGGACATGGCTAGAGCTCCAGGAACAAAGAAAGCATATATATCAGCTTGGGATCTCTGGCATTGCTGGTGTGTGGGAAAACAGGTTAATCCCTTTACAGCAGATGTAACAATGGTTATACATTTTTTGCCATCAGAAGCTTCCAAAGGTAAATCTTTCCGTACTATTAATTTGTATAGGTAAGCTATTTCTTTGTCACATGTGTTTTCACAGGGAAGACCGGTTGGAGAACATCCCTTGGTATGTCGCCTTTTAAAGGGAGTAAACTTTTCCAATCCTCCAAAGCCAAAATATAGTTCTTTATGGGATGTTAATACTGTATTACGATTGTTTGTGTCATGGCCGGATAATGCTTCTTTATCGTTGAAGCAGCTTTCAGCCAAATTAACTATGCTTTTCTGTCTAGTGTCTTTCAAGCTTTGGACAATACAGCTTGTCAGTTCACTCCTTCTGGGGTTTTGTTTAATGTGGTCAGACGTACAAAAACTAACCTTTCTTCAGTTTTTTACCCCTTTTTTCCAGATCAGCCTAAACTTTGTGTAGGTCAATGTTTAAAAGCTTATTAACAACAGACAGCCGGTCTGAGGAATTCCTCTTGTACCCAACTCCTGATTTCCTTCAGGATGCCTTTCAAACCCGTGTCCTCCCCAACTTTAGCTCGTTGGGTCCGCTGGATTATGTCTTTGGCTGGTATTGATATCTCCGCCTTTGGGGCCCATTCGGCTAGGGGAGCCATGGCGTCCAAAGCTTTTTGGGCCGGTTCCCGCTTAGAGGATATTCTCAGGTCGGCTGTCTGGTCCAATGACAATGTTTTTAAAGTTTTCTATTGTAAACCAATTGAAAATGCCTCTTTCAATGTGATTAATACGCTTTAAAATAGCATAATAGGAGCCTCCGGTCTTGCCATAAAATGTAGATTTTCCTAGTAATTTATGAAGGAAAGTCTTGATTTTATTAAAGACACGGAGGCGAGTATTATCCTGCCGCTACAAAATTAATTCTACTATTTTGTCTCCCTCCCTTTCAGCTACTACATCGGGACAACAGTCAACGACATAAGGCTCCTGCCTTCGTCTCTACGCCGGCTTTGTTCTTGTCCAGTTTCGCATCTACGACCTTCTCTCCGTCCTCTCAGCGCACCCTTCCGGAGTTCGCTCAAAGACTGATTTACTCTTTCCAAGAATTTTTACCTCTAGGCTTAGCTATTTGTGTTTGTAGTTTAATTGTTCCATTGTTTTCTACGGGTTAAGCTCGCACAAGAAAAGAGGGCTGTTCCCAGTCAAGATAGGTATTATTACGACAGGTTGTTTGTGATTGGTGCATTTTATTAGAATAACCTTTTGATCCTCATTGGCCGTTGTTGTTGGCTTTATGGGATCAGTAGTTCTGTTCTTGACTGCGGCTGCTATTACAAATAAAGAAAAGACTTAAGCATAATACTCGCCTCCGTGTATTTAACCTCTTCTGTGCCTTGGACGAGATGATCTCGTCCAAGGCTACAGTTCCCCTGTGCCTTGGACGAGATCATCTCGTCCTAGGCACAGGGGAACTTGGGGGCGCGCTAGCGCGCCCCCCCGTGCACCCCCCTCCCCCCCCCAGGCGGGGATGGAAGGGGAAGACCTTCCCCTTCCACCCCCGCCCCCCCCCCACGGCAATCCGATGACGTCAGCGCGCGCACAGCGCGCTGACGTCATCTAGTGTTGCCGGGCGCGCTGGAAGCCATTTGCTTCCAGCGCGTCTACCGAGGAGGACACGAAAGGTGAGTCCTCTTCGTTTTTGGGGGTCGGGGGTGGTGGGAAACAGACAAGGGGGAAAGGAAAGGGTTTTTCCTTTCCCCCGGTGCCTGTTTTCATTAGATTCCTGCTCCACGATCGCGGGCAGAGCCCGCGATCGTGGAGCAGGAATCTCCACTAGCCACCAGGGATTTATTTTTTTCAATATTTTGGGGGCGACCCCTTGGGCAAGGGTCGCCCCCCCCCCGGGGGCAATTATTTTTAGTATTTCGCCCCCCCCGGGGGCAGATCCGCCGTTTTTTCGGCGGATCTGCCCCCAGGGGGGGGCGAAAACCACTAGACACCAGGGATAGTGTTATTTTGCCATAATTTTGGGGGCGACCCCTTGGGCAAGGGTGGCCCCTTCCGGGGGCAATTTTTTTTTGTATTTCGCCCCCCCCTGGGGGCAGATCTGCCGATTTTTCTGCGGATCTGCCCCCAGGGGGGGGCGAAAACCACTAGACACCAGGGAAAATGTATTATATTTATTATTTTGGGGGCGACCCCTTGGGCAAGGGTCGCCCTCCCCCGGGGGCATTTTTTTATTGTATTTCGCCCCCCCCTGGGGGCAAATCTGCCGATTTTTCGGCGGATCTGCCCCCAGGGGGGGGCGAAAACCACTAGACACCAGGGATATAGTATTTTATGTTTATTTTGGGGACGACCCCCTTGGGCAAGGGTCGCCCCACCCCGGGGGCAATTTTTTTTTGTATTTCGCCCCCCCCCTGGGGCAGATCCGCCGAATTTTCGGCGGATCTGCCCCCGGGGGGGGCGAAAACCACTAGACACCAGGGATTTTATATTTTGTGTATGTTTTGGGGGCGACCCCTTGGGCCAGGGTGGCCCCCCCGGGGAATTTTTATTTGTATTTAGCCCCCCCCCCCCGGGGGGCAGATCCGCTGATTTTTTGGCAGATCTGCCCCCGAGGGGGGTTGAAAACCACTAGACACCAGGGATTTATTTTTATTGTAAAGTTTTTTTGGGGGGGGCGACCCTTTGGGCAAGGGGCGTCCCACTGGGGGACACATTTTTTAGTATTTGCCCCCCCCCCTCCCCCCACGGGGGCAGATTGCCAATTTTTGGGCTGATCTGCCGCCGGGGGAGGCGGGGGGGCAAAATCCACTAGACACCAGGGATTTTGTTTTTGTTGTTTATTTTGAGGGCAACCCCTTGGGCAAGGGTCTCTCCCCTGGGGAGTTTTTTTTTTCTGTTTCGGCCCCCCGATGGCAGACCAGTCATTTTTTGGACGATCTGGCCCCGGGGGGGTGGAAGCACACTAGGCGCCAGGGATTGTGTGGTGTGTGTGTAATTTTGTAGGCCCATCTGCCCCCAAGGAGGGCAGAAACCACCAATACGGCAGGGATTTTTTTGTTTTGTGCTGGGGGTGCCCCCTTTGGGAAGGGTTGCCCCCTAAAAGGGGGCACAGAGGTGTTGCCCATTTCGGCTAATTTTTTTACGCCCATCTACCCCCGAGGGGGGGCAGGATCCACTTAGGTACCAGGGACAACTTCTAAGTTCTTGGTGGTGGGGTGTTTGTCAACAGGCAAAGTATTTGTATTTGTGATTATAACAATTTATTTCTTCTTTTTCTTCTAGTTCAACGCTTTTGCTTCCTTTGCTGTGGATCTTAGCGGTTTTGGCAGTAGTTGTCCAGTGGTTTGCATAGCTGCATGTTTTAGGTAAGTGAAAGCAATTTACTCCAAAGGAGTATTGTTGACATGCATGAATGACATGTTTGTAGGTGGTGTACTAAATGCAGTATTGTGTGTTTGACATTGTCCTTAGATTTGAGCACAGTGATGTTTGTGTTGTCATATGTCTAATTTGCTTTTTTCTTTTTTCTTTTTAGTGGGATATCATTGGTGATTGCTGTGTCTGTGCAGAGTAGTTGCTTGGTGAGTAGCTATTTCAGGCAACTGAGTGGTATAGTTTTTTGTAGTACATAACTCTTTGTGATAAAGCTACACTTTGTTTATTACTTATTTTAGTGCTAGTTGTTGTTGGCAATCCATTTGTTGTTAGGATCATGGCTAGCCGCAAAGTGACCGCTCAGCAGGTTGTTCGCATGCTCTTTGAGTCGTCTTCAGACCATGATTACGACACTGACTCTGCATCTGAGGCAGAGGAGGAAGCAGGAGATTCTGGAAGTGAGTTTTCTGTCCAAGAGTATTCTTCTGATGAGGAAGCTACTCTCAGTGCAGATGAAGGGCCTGAGTTAGAGGAGGACATTGATGTGCCAAGAGTGCAGCAGCCTGGGGCTGAAGGGTTTCCCATTAGAAGACCTGACACCTGGATTGCCCCAAACATGGAGCAGCCACAGTTACCTGCATTTACTAGTCTCCCAGGGTGTAGAGTTAATACGGAAAACTTTCTGCCTGTCCATTTCTTTCACTTGTTTATGGACGATGTATTTTTGTAAGAGATTGTGGAGCAGACAAATGTGTATGCAGAGCAATATTTGCGGGACAACGCTGCCAGACTTAAGCCTCAGTCTAGAGCTACTCATTGGGTTCCCACATATCTGGAAGAGATGAAAAGGTTTTTAGGTTTGTCTTTTTTGATGGGGTTGATCAGGAAGCCGTCACTGGCTTCTTATTGGTCTACTAGTCCCTTGATGGCAACTGCTATATTTCCTGCAACTATGACACGTAATCGGTATTTGCTTCTTCTTCGTATGCTGCATTTTGTAGACAATGCTTTAGCCTTGCCACGAGATCACCCTGATTGTGACCGCCTTTTTAAGATTAGGCCTGTCCTTGATCATTTTGTGGATCGGTTTTCAGAGGTCTATGTTCCAGGCAAAGAGATAAGTGTGGACGAGTCTTTGGTCCTTTTCAAGGGGCGTTTAGTTTTTAAGCAGTACATCCCTAGTAAGAGGGCACGGTATGGGATTAAATTGTATCTGCTGTCAGAAAGCAGTACAGGATATGTTTATAATTTCCGGGTCTACACTGGTAGGGATTCCAGTATTGACCCTCCTGGTTGTCCGGCCACTTTTGGAGTTAGCGAAAAAATTGTGTGGGAACTTGCTAGACGGCTGTTTAACAAAGGTCACCATTTGTACGTAGATAATTTCTACACTGGAGTGCAGTGTTCAAGGAGTTGTTTAGGGTGGACACTGTTGCTTGTGGCACAATCCGTTCTAACCGCAAAGGCTATCCAAGGGAGCTTGTCTGTAAAAAACTTGAGAGGGGACAGTGCAGTGCCTTGTGGAATAATGAGCTGTTAGCTATGAAATTTTCAGACAGGAGGGATGTGTACATGCTATCGACCATCCATGATGAGAGTACTTCACCTGTGGCTGTTTGCGGTCAGGTTGCGGAAGTGCGCAAACCTGCGTGCATTTTGGACTACAATAGGCACATGGGTGGTGTTGATAGAGTAGATCAGAGGTTGGAACCTTACACTGCTCTTCGTAAGTCCTATGTGTGGTATAAAAAGTTGGCCCTACATTTATTTCATTTGGCAACTTTTAATGCCTTTATTGTATACAAGGATTGTTCACCTGAGTCAAGGATGACTTTTGTTAAATTTCAGGAGTCGGTGATAGAAAGCCTTATTGTGGTGGAACCGGCAAGAGTTCCTAGAGTAGAAGTGGTGGAGGATGTGGCTAGATTGAAAGATCGGCACTTTCCAGATCACATTCCTCCCACTCCCAAAAAAGACATGCCCACAAAGAAATGTAGAGTATGTGCCCGGAGATCAATCCGGAGGGAGAGCCGGATGTACTGCCCCGAATGCCCTTCAAAGCCTGGGCTGTGTGTGCCTAGCTGTTTTAGAAGTTACCACACAAGGAAAAACTTTTGGGAAATACCGTGAGCGTAAGCTGTCTGTTTTATATTTTCCACGGTTGGCATCTGTCGTGTATTTAGTTTGAGGTTTTGTGTTTGTAGTTTTGTGCCTATTTTATAATTAGTAGTTTATTTGTTGTTTATAAATAAAAAAAAGTGATTGCGGTGTGCGTGGGGTGGCGCTTGGCTGGCGGTGTGCGTGGGGTGGCGGTGTGCGTGGGGTGGCGCTTGGCTGGCGGTGTGCGTGGGGTGGCGCTTGGCTGGCGGTGCCAGCCAAACGGCAGTCCACACTCCCATCAGCTGGTGTGATTCTTGTATCAGGCATGTGGCGTATGTAAGTGATGGGCCCTTGAGTGGCGCGGTCTGTCGATGTGAGTGTTGTAATGTGCTGGGCCCGTGGCTGGCGGTGTGAATGGTCTTGTGCGTGTCATGTATGAAAGGTGTGTGAATGGACTGTAAAGCGGTTGGTGCCTTGTCGCGGCTTTACAGCTCACGAGCTGTGAGTCATTGGTTCACTTTTTTGCCTTTCAGTTATTAGCAGTGCATTTCATTTTTGTGAAATCTCTTGTTAATAAAATTTGATCCACTGAACCATCACTCACCCTCGTGCCAAATCCAACCAGTATGTGTTGTAAAAAATGACAAAACCTGCTCCGCTGTAATCAGGCGTCGCAGCACACCTGTGACACGCTAGGTGCCTCGGGTGGGACCCCGATGATGAAGCATGCCACCAACTTGGTTGGTGGGTGAGGGGTCTTCTTCACATAACCTAAGTGTTTCTTTTCACTATTTTAGTGTTTGGCACATCACGGACGTATGTGCACACATCAAAATGATATATTGCAAAAATACCTATCCCTTCTATCTCTTCAGGTTTTGGGCCTTATTCTGTTGCAGGCACCTGGCCCACCCACACAAGTGAGGTATCATTTTTATCGGGAGACTTGGGGGAATGCTGGGTGGAAGGAAATTTGTGGCTCCTCTCAGATTCCAGAACTTTCTGCCACAGAAATGAGAGGAAAAAGTGTTTTTTTGGCCAAATTTTGAGGTTTGCAAAGGATTCTGGGTAACAGAACCTGGTCCGAGCCCCGCAAGTCACCCCTCCTTGGATTCCCCTAGGTCTCTAGTTTTCAGAAATGCACAGGTTTGGTAGGTTTCCCTAGGTGCCCGCTGAGCTACAGGCCAAAATTCACAGGTAGGCACTGTTTTCTTCCAAAAATTTGGTTGTGTCCACGTTGCGCTTTGGGGCGTTTCCTGTCACGGCCGCTAGGCCTACCCACGCAAGTGAGGTATCATTTTTATCGGGAGACATGGGGGAACGCTGGGTGGAAGGAAATTTGTGGCTCCTCTCAGATTCCAGAACTTTCTGCCACAGAAATGTGAGGAACATGTGTTTTTTTAGCCAAATTTTGAGGTTTGCAAAGGATTCTGGGTAACAGAACCTGGTCCGAGCCCCGCAAGTCACCCCTCCTTGGATTCCCCTAGGTCTCTAGTTTTCAGAAATGCACAGGTTTGGTAGGTTTCCCTAGGTGGCGGCTGAGCTAGAGGCCAAAATCTACAGGTAGTCACTTTGCTAAAAACAGCTCTGTTTTCTGTGATATGTCCACGTTGTGTTTTGGGGCATATCCTGTCGCGGGCGCTAGGCCTACCCACACAAGTGAGGTATCATTTTTATCGGGAGACGTGGGGGAACGCTGGTTGGAAGGAAATTTGTGGCTCCTCTCAGATTCCAGAACTTTCTGCCACAGAAATGTGAGGAACATGTGTTTTTTTAGCCAAATTTTGAGGTTTGCAAAGGATTCTGGGTAACAGAACCTGGTCCGAGCCACACAAGTCACCCCTCCTTGGATTCCCCTAGGTCTCTAGTTTTCAGAAATGCATAGGTTTGGTAGGTTTCCCTAGGTGGCGGCAGAGCTAGAGGCCAAAATCTACAGGTAGTCACTTTGCTGAAAACAGCTCTGTTTTCTGTGATATGTCCACGTTGTGTTTTGGGGCATATCCTGTCGCGGGCGCTAGGCCTACCCACACAAGTGAGGTATCATTTTTATCGGGAGACGTGGGGGAACGCTGGGTGGAAGGAAATTTGTGGCTCCTCTCAGATTCCAGAACTTTCTGCCACAGAAATGTGAGGAACATGTGTTTTTTTAGCCAAATTTTGAGGTTTGCAAAGGATTCTGGGTAACAGAACCTGGTCCGAGCCACACAAGTCACCCCTCCTTGGATTCCCCTAGGTCTCTAGTTTTCAGAAATGCATAGGTTTGGTAGGTTTCCCTAGGTGGCGGCTGAGCTAGAGGCCAAAATCTACAGGTAGTCACTTTGCTAAAAACAGCTCTGTTTTCTGTGATATGTCCACGTTGTGTTTTGGGGCATATCCTGTCGCGGGCGCTAGGCCTACCCACACAAGTGAGGTATCATTTTTATCGGGAGACGTGGGGGAACGCTGGGTGGAAGGAAATTTGTGGCTCCTCTCAGATTCCAGAACTTTCTGCCACAGAAATGTGAGGAACATGTGTTTTTTTAGCCAAATTTTGAGGTTTGCAAAGGATTCTGGGTAACAGAACCTGGTCCGAGCCACACAAGTCACCCCTCCTTGGATTCCCCTAGGTCTCTAGTTTTCAGAAATGCATAGGTTTGGTAGGTTTCCCTAGGTGGCGGCTGAGCTAGAGGCCAAAATCTACAGGTAGTCACTTTGCTAAAAACAGCTCTGTTTTCTGTGATATGTCCACGTTGTGTTTTGGGGCATATCCTGTCGCGGGCGCTAGGCCTACCCACACAAGTGAGGTATCATTTTTATCGGGAGACGTGGGGGAACGCTGGGTGGAAGGAAATTTGTGGCTCCTCTCAGATTCCAGAACTTTCTGCCACAGAAATGTGAGGAACATGTGTTTTTTTAGCCAAATTTTGAGGTTTGCAAAGGATTCTGGGTAACAGAACCTGGTCCGAGCCCCGCAAGTCACCCCTCCTTGGATCCCCCTAGGTCTCTAGTTTTCAGAAATGCACAGGTTTGGTAGGTTTCCCTAGGTGGCGGCTGAGCTAGAGGCCAAAATCTACAGGTAGTCACTTTGCTAAAAACAGCTCTGTTTTCTGTGATATGTCCACGTTCTGTTTTGGGGCATATCCTGTCGCGGGCGCTAGGCCTACCCACACAAGTGAGGTATCATTTTTATCGGGAGACATGTGGGAACACTGGGTGGAAGGAAATTTGTGGCTCCTCTCAGATTCCAGAACTTTCTGCCACAGAAATGTGGGGAACATGTGTTTTTTTAGCCAAATTTTGAGGTTTGCAAAGGATTCTGGGTAACAGAACCTGGTCCGAGCCCCGCAAGTCACCCCTCCTTGGATCCCCCTAGGTCTCTAGTTTTCAGAAATGCACAGGTTTGGTAGGTTTCCCTAGGTGGCGGCTGAGCTAGAGGCCAAAATCTACAGGTAGTCACTTTGCTAAAAACAGCTCTGTTTTCTGTGATATGTCCACGTTGTGTTTTGGGGCATATCCTGTCGCGGGCGCTAGGCCTACCCACACAAGTGAGGTATAATTTTTATCGGGAGACGTGGGGGAACGCTAGGTGGAAGGAAATTTGTGGCTCCTCTCAGATTCCAGAACTTTCTGCCACAGAAATGTGAGGAACATGTGTTTTTTTAGCCAAATTTTGAGGTTTGCAAAGGATTCTGGGTAACCGAACCTGGTCCGAGCCACACAAGTTACCCCTCCTTGGATTCCCCTAGGTCTCTAGTTTTCAGAAATGCACAGGTTTGGTAGGTTTCCCTAGGTGGCGGCTGAGCTACAGGCCAAAATCTACAGGTAGTCACTTTGCTAAAAACAGCTCTGTTTTCTGTGATGTGTCCAGGTTGTGTTTTGGGGCATATCCTGTCGCGGGCGCTAGGCCTACCCACACAAGTGAGGTATCATTTTTATCGGGAGACGTGGGGGAATGCTGGGTGGAAGGAAATTTGTCGCTCCTCTCAGATTCCAGAACTTTCTGCCACAGAAATGTGAGGAACATGTGTTTTTTTAGCCAAATTTTGAGGTTTGCAAAGGATTCTGGGTAACAGAACCTGGTCCGAGCCACACAAGTCACCCCTCCTTGGATTCCCCTAGGTCTCTAGTTTTCAGAAATGCACAGGTTTGGTAGGTTTCCCTAGGTGCCCGCTGAGCTACAGGCCAAAATCTACAGGTAGTCACTTTGCTAAAAACAGCTCTGTTTTCTGTGATGTGTCCACGTTGTGTTTTGGGGCATATCCTGTCGCGAGCGCTAGGCCTAGCCACACAAGTGAGGTATCATTTTTATCGGGAGACTTGGGGGAACATAGAATAGCAAAACAAGTGTTATTGCCCCTTGTCTTTCTCTACATTTATTCCTTCCAAATATAGGGGTGTGTGTAAAAAAGACATCTATTTGAGAAATTCCATGTAATTCACGTGCTACTATGGTCACCCCGGAATTCAGAGATGTGCAAATAACCACTGCTCCTCAACACCTTATCTTGTGCCCTTTTTGGAAATGCAAAGGTTTTCTTGATAGCTATTTTTTACTCCTTATATTTCAGCAAATGAATTACTGTATACCCGGTATAGAATGAAAACGCACTGCAGGGTGCAGCTCATTTATTGGCTCTGGGTTCCTCGGGTTCTTGATGAACCTACAAACCCTATATATCCCCGCAACCAGAGGAGTCCAGCAGACGTAACGCTATATTGCTTTCGATAATCTGACATTGCAGGGAAAAGTTACAGAGTAAAAAGTAGAGAAAAATTGATGTTTTTTTCACCTCAATTTCAATATTTTTATTTTTCAGCTGTTATTTTCTGTAGGAAACCCTTGTAGGATCTACACAAATGACCCCTTGCTGAATTTAGAATTTTGTCTACTTTTCAGAAATGGTTAGGTTTCTGGGATCCAGCATTGGTTTCATGACCATTCCTGTCACTGACTGGAAGGAGGCTGAAAGCACAAAAAATTGCACAAATGGGGTATGCTCCAGTAAAATGCCAAAATTGTGTTGAAAAATTGGGTTTTCGGATTCAAGTCTGCCTGTTCCTGAAAGCTGGGAAGCTGCTGAGTTTAGCACCGTAGACCCTTTGTTGATGCCATTTTCAGGGGAAAAACCACAAGCCTTCTTCTCCAGCCCCTTTTTCCAATTTTTTTGAAAAAAACGAAATTTTCACTGTATTTTGGCCAATTTCTTGACCTCCTTCAGGGGAACCCACAAAGTCTGGGTACCTTTAGAATCCCTAGGATGTTGGAAAAAAAGGACGCAAATTTGGCTTGGTTAGCTTATGTGGACAAAAAGTTATGAGGGCCTAAGCGCGAACTGCCCCAAATAGGCAAAAAAAGGCCTGGCACAGGAGGGGGAAAAGGCCTGGCAGCGAAGGGGTTAATAAAATTAAGACTTTCCGTCATAAATTACTAGGAAAATCTACATTACAGATGAAGAATTTAGACTAGATTGGAAGGTTTATTACATATAAGGGAGACCTTAATGAGTGATTATATTTACAGAAAACCCAGATATGAGGGGAGAATATACATAGGAGAATTGGAGACTTACGAAGATTTGACAAAGATGCACAAATGTTGGGTGAAGGAGCATAAAAAAAGGAGGATAATAATACAACAGCTTGATACATAAAAAAGGATTCTACGGGCACTTTCTATGGGTGAAGGTGACAGTGTGCCTTTTCCATCACAAGACAGGTGTCCGATAATCTAGTAGGGCTGCACATGAGTATTCATGTACACAAAGGAAACTATCTTTAATTAATGCAATCATTCTAAATATTATCTATAAGATGCGTTTGATAAGGAGAGTGCTCATATGTGCACTTAAGTTTTTTATGATCACACGACACATGAGAATAGAATAAGAAATGGATATAAATTATAATAGGTTCCCACTCACTTCACAGGAGGTGGATTACTCTGTAAAAAATACCATTGATGTAAAATGGTGGGTACACAATATGATGTATATGTGTAATTACAACCCTGAGTCACTGGGAGATTCCCCAGACGAAGCACTTGTTGGCAAGAATGGCTAGAGTTTGAACTGAAATTGAATGGAATTGGAGTAGAAATACAGAATAAACTGTGAAGATTGAAAAACATTGGACATTGGTCGTACGTGTGCCTATTTTATATAGATGGTCTGTCCAGATATTCCACCTTAGCGATGAGAGCTTCCAAGGGGTTGGGTAGGTCTCCCCGCTTTCAGCTGGGGCGGACACATGTTAGACCTGACAGCCTTTGGTGTGGTCACCCCCAACCTTTTGCCTGCCTCCCTCCACTTTTTGACACTGTTTTTTTTTCTGGTTTTATGAGTCTGCACACTTTACCACTGCCAACCGGTGCTAAAGTGCATATACTGTCTCCCTTAAAACATGGTGACATTGGCTCATACCTAATTGGCATATTTAATGTATTTGCAAGTCCCTAGTAAAGTGCACTGCATGTGCACAGGGCCTGTAAATTAAATGCTACTAGTGGGCCTGCATCACCGATTGTGCCACCCACATAAGTAGCTCCTTAACCATGTCTCAGGCCTGCCATTGCAAGGCCTGTTTGTGCGATTTCACTGCCACTTCGACTTAAAATTTATAAGTACTTGCCAAGCCTGAAATTCCACTTTTTCTACACAAAATCACTCCTAAGGTAGGCCCTAGGTAACCCAGAGGACAGGGTGCTGTGCAGGTAAAAGGCAGGACATATATCTGTGTGTTTTATATGTCCTGGTAGTGGAACATTCATAAATTCGTTTTACACTGCTGTGAGGCCTGCTCCTTTCATAGGCTAACATTAAGGCTACTCATAAATTGTTTGAATGGGTGATTCTGATTAGGAAGGGATAAACAGATCATATTTAGTGTGGCCAGCATAGTTATACAACATCCTGCTGTCTGGTGAGGTTGGATTTTATGTTCCTATTTTAGAAATGCTACTTTTAGAAAGGGAACATTTCTCTGCACTTAAATCCTTCAGTGTCTTACAGTCAGTCTCCAATCCAGGTCTGGGCTGGGCTGGTTGACAGCTCCCTTGTGTATTTCACTCAGACAGCCACAAACACAGGATGCTCATTCACATCTGCACACATCTGCATACTGAACGGGTCTTCCTAGGCTAGAAGGGTGGTGTGCCTGACACTTTTAAAGGACAGTGGCCCACCCTCACACAATGGACTGACAAACCCCCTTCTGGGACCCTGGCAGACAGGGTTGTTCTGAAAGGGGACCTTGTGAACTTCAAAACCACTCTTTGAAGTCTCCCCAACTTCAAAGGCACTTTTGGGTATTTAAATTGGTTCCCTGTCCCTGCCAACTCAGACACTTCTTGGGACAGACACTCTGCACCAGAACCTGCAACCTGCCAAGAGAAGCTGCCTAGCTGCCCATAGAACTCACCTGGACTGCTTTGCTGTAAAGGATTGCTGCCTTGCTGTTGCCCTGTTACAATGCTGGCCTCTGGCTCTGCTGAGAAGTGCTCTCCAAGGGCTTGGATTGAGCTTGCCTCCTGGTTCCTGAAGTCTCAGGGCCAAAAAGGCTTCATCTCTGCAAAGAACCTCCTTGTGCAGTGAAAATCGACACACAGGCTGCCGGAATCAATGCACAGTCTGTCCAACTGTGAGAAAATCACCGCATAGCTGAACCGGAATTATGTGCCTGACTCCCCGAATGGAGATCGACGTTTTGCCAACATTGTGACTGGAACTTCGATGCACAGCCCACCAGATCAACGCATCGCTGAGCTGGAACGACGCAGCCCGACTTCCTGCTAGAGAAATCAACGCAGCGCCAGCAGTGCAGCAGAAATTTCATCGCATCACCCACCGGATCGCTGCAACATCTGTGACTTTGCCCCGCATGGCCAGGATTTCCACACATCACCCTTGGGTGTCAAAAGATCCCACATCACATAGAGGATTCAAGCCTGTGTGCCGGAGATCAATGCAAAGCCCCTGCTGCTTGGAAACGAATCAACGCATTGTCTGTGTTCTCACGGAAAACCGATGCACACCTCCTTTTTCCATGCAGCTCGTCCTCTGCAGTCCACGTGTGGTCCCTATTTGGACACAGGTGTATACCTATGCCAACTAGAGACCCATTTCTAACTCTATCTATCTATCTATCAATCGCCATGTCTACTAGTGTCAGATTTTGCATAGAAAGTTTGATTTTGTTTGGCAAATAACTTTACAACATTTGATGAATCTTCACAATATTTTCCCCAAAAAAGGTCATCCACTTCATCTCTGTCCTGGAAAGTTTTGGGGTGGTGCCAAGAAAGAGGGAGTATGTCCAAACACTTCTCTCCCCATGCAATTTCCATTGGAAAAACTAGATAACAATACAGAAAAAACACCTCAACAGAATTACACCAAACTTGGCACAAAGCTGGTTAGAATGCTTTTTGTGATTTGATATAAATTGGTTCAGCCTTTTCACTGAAAATAAGGTTTAAAAAATAGCGACATCCATTGCTTCAGGAGTCCTGTGGGGCAAAATGACAAAAAGAGCATTCTGATCGTCTGGTCCTATTGAACACCCGTCAGACCAGCCAATGTGCTTGGTGGCTGTAACATGAAGAAAAATGTTCCAACTGCTATTACAGGACTTGGTCGTCCCCGGAGTGTTGGTCACCCTACCTTCAACCCTATGCCATGCATTCACGAAGGCAGTGTGCACTGGGGGAATGGCCACATGCTGGTGTTGCCTGCACGTGGGTGTTTGCTGCAAGGCATGCAGCCAACCACAGGCCATGCATAGATCTTGGCCTTGTGCAATGTGGGCTAGGTTGCAGATGTATAATAAAAACATATTACTTTAGGTTGGAGAAACCATAGATGGGGGGGCATGTCCTTGCACTGCCGATCATGGCCGCATCTCAAGGAGGCTACGAGACCAGTAGACTTGAACCAAGGACGGCAGTAGCAATGCAGTAACTTAAATGCACTGAAAAGTGTGACTGTATAAATACACCAAGACTATGGGGGTCATTATGACCCCGGCGGGAGGCGATAATGTGGTAGTACTGCCAACAGGCTGGTAGTACTTACCGCCACATTATGTCCGTGGCGGAGCTGCAATGGTAATACTGTTGATACTGCCAGGCTGCCGTCAGCCTGCAGCCTGGTGGTCACAGTGGTTGTAATCCGCCAGGGCAGCGCTGCAAATAGCGCTGCCCTGGGGATTATGAATCCCCATCCGCCAGCCTGTCCATGGCAGTACACACCACCATGGAAAGGCTGGTGGTATGGTCCACTAGCCTGTCCATGGCAGTACACACTACCATGGAAAGGCTGGAGGTATGTAAGACTCAGGGGGGCCCCTGGGGGCCCCTGCACTTGGCCATGCACTTGGCATGGGCACTGCAGGGGCCCCCATTGCGCATTCCACTGCCCGAATTATGGGCAGTGGAATACGCGATGAGTGCTGCTGCACCCGACGCACCTCACCCTTGTTGCTGGCTCGATTACGAGCCGGCTTCAATGTTGTAGTGAGTTTACTGCTGGGCCAGCAGGCAGAAACGCTGTTTCCGTCTGCTGGCCCAGCAGAAAAGTCATAATAGGGTGCCAAACATACAGCCAGCACTGGCAGTATGTTGGCGCCTGCGGCTTCGGCAGTCTTTGAAAAAGACCGCCAAAGTCGAAATGAGGGCCTATATGCCTGGGTGGCAGAAGATGGAGGTAAGACATGGAGAGAATTAGACCGGCAAGAGCGCAACACATGTTCAAGCTCCTTAATGCTAATTGATGAAAAAGGGATGGTGCAAGAATCACAGGATGTCGATCAGTGGACTCTGGAAATCTCTTAGACTCAGACCCACCCATACACCAAAGAGGTAACAGCAACTGAGGTGGTTACCCCGCTCACACTATTGTGGCAACCAGGATTCAGGCAGAAACCTGGGCGATTTCACACATTCTAAAATACAGATTGGGCTGGCGTGCACACCTCTTACCTTCCCTCTCTTCCTGTACTCTCATGTGGTTCTGCAAATTGGTACGGGGCTCTTGAAGGCTTCCCACCAGTAACGACAACCATGAAATGATACCATCCAAAAAGAAAGAGGACTTACTTAACCGATAGTGGCAGACATTTTTAAGTCTCACCTGTGATAGTTCATGCGCTCACGCTTGTGAGAGATATTGTGCTCAACAAGTGGCTTGGAGCCCGCCAATTGCATACCATTCGTGGTCTTCTTTGTCACTCTCTTTTGCTGCCTTCTAATTGGGTAATGTGAACTGGCCTCACTTCATCTTCTTGTAGCTGGAGCACAGACCAAGGACTGATTGCTTCATCTAGTTTAGGGTCCTTCCATTGCTGGCACTGTGATTGAGGTACTATTTTTTATTTATTTTCTTTCTTCTTCTTCTAAAGTGCTTTTCTGTATTACTCCTTCACCTTCCATCCCCCTGTGTTGCTTTTTGCCCTGCAACCCTCATCAGTGTTGCTAATGCCCGTTCCACCCCTTCCCTGCCATGTTCCTTAAACCCTTAAAGGTCTCTGGCCATACTGCTTATTACCCTCCCTAACCCTCATTATCGCTCTTACCTTTTCCCCTCCCCAACCACTATGAGGGAAAAGAGCACTAAGATACAGCCAGCACTGGCCACTTCATTGCACCTTCTTAGCACCATAGACAAGGCCTTTTGCTTTGCCAATGCTTGTTGATGCTAACTAGAAACAGAGAACAGAGGACACAATCAGACAGCCGTATTACAACATACAAATGGTGAGAAACAATCCAAGACATGGATAAGGCGTCAACAATGATGCATGCGTTTTACTGACAAATCCTCATCTTTTATAGGGAGTATATTTCTGTGGACTATTTTCACAGCCCACAACTTCACTTAAATGGCTATAAGTATAACTGCGACACAAGAAGGTTAACCACATACCACCCAAAGCAGAGACAGTAAAGGAGGTTAGAGCTTCATGACAAATGTTACCTTGCATCAAAGCACAGAGAAAATGTATTTCTAGTTGCCCTTAAAATGTCTGCTGATTAACAAAGACTGGCTGTCCAACATTGTTGAACAATGTTCTTCGCAAGCCACATATGTGCACTGACTTTCATATTCAGAGGCACTGGTAGATTGTTCCAAACAGAAAGCTTCACCCACAAATATGGTGAACACACAGGAGTCACAGGAGAAGGTAGTGGCTATGCTGCTAATGAAATTAGCTGAGAGCAAGCAGCCAATAGGAACTGTAAACTCAGTGGTAGCCTCAACTACCATAGAGTGGGAGAAATTCCTGCATTGCAGAACCTAATCATGACAGTAGAACAGAGATTACCAATGCGGACAGATGACTGCAGACCCAACCAGTATGGGGCCATGACCTCTGGAGGCTGCACCAAAAAACTATAGACCTAGAGGAATGCAGTAAGAGAAGCAATGTTCTGACAGCCGGAATCCCAGAACAGGGGAAAAATACAACATGCACACATTTATCTGTAACCTGATACCAAGGTTGTTAAACATCAATTCAATTCAATATATCATTATTTGGTTAAAAAAAAGTTAACCATACAAGAGCACTGAAATCTTCACATAAAATCAGTGTATCATGAATAAATAAAACAATAGACATAAAATACAGGAAACATTAAAAACAGTACAAAAATTAAAAATTCATAGTGATCCGACAACTCACTGCATGTTTCAAAAAGCTATCGCAAAACACGGTGTAACATCAGCCACCATATGGAGAAAATAAAAGGCTGGCTTACACTATAAAAATCCCTGCTTTTTTTAGGATAGGTAATACAAATCTGTGCCTAAAAGGTTCACAAAATTTGCAGAACAGGGTAAAGTGCAACAAAGTTTGAGGGGAAATCTTGTCACGAGGGCACACAAGAATACTGTTCGAATCAAACTCCCCCACTGGGAAACAAAGGTTACACCTGATGGTCCATAAGTGAAATCTAGTTATAAGGCCCTCTTCCATGCATTTTTAACCTTAGCAAGGTAGGACTCAGTACCCTGACATGTCTTAACCAGTAAAAAGTCTTGCACAGTCTGCTTCTCTAGTTTCTTTGATTTCGGTAACTTCCATTATCTTGTGCTGCTTCTTAACCCAGACATCTTGACATCACATCTGTACCTCATCTTCCCCAGTAACTCTGAGCTACAAAGGTCACATCAAGTAGAGCCCTGCAATGTCATCATCAGCACCAACCCCTGTATCAAATCTGATCAACAAATACATCAGGTAATTATGGCAGAGAAAAAACATGGAGAATATCATTTTGAAAATACCAGGTGTACCTCTCAGCAGACTTTTATTATCATACAAAGTTAAGAGTAAGGGCTTCTTGACTCTTCACCCACGACTTTAGGAAAAGGAGATTAAATATGGACTACTGGAACCAGCTTTAATGCTGAATATGATTGACAGCCTCACAAGAGAATATGAAGTCCAGGAGACTCTGAGAGATTTTTAACCAAGAGAGAAGGAATAACATGGACTTAGCACCTCAAAAATAAGAAGCAGTGAACAAGATAAAGAGCGATTCTGAGAGATCAGAAGACACCAATCTTGATAAATAGTCTGATGGAAAAGGTGATGTGAAAATGGGCACAAGAAGGCAGGCACAGACGATGGAAACAATCAAAGACTCAGGATAAATCTTGCTCACACGTCATGTTGTGAACTTACTTAAGACAATGCAGAATTGCTCCTCTCTTACAAATAAAGTAATTGATCATGGCCATCAGTAAGACATCAGAATCATTGCATCTACATTAGAAGTACAGGTATTGTATTGTAACCATTGGGATAGGATGGAGATGGTGACGGCATGATAAATGACAGTTAGGTGAGAAGCTAGATGACACTCGGGGACATGGTAGGAGATCCATTCATACCTTGAGGGGACTATACACACTGTCACTCTGTATTCAGGAACAAAATACATTGAGAATGTAGTTGAGACAGTCAGCCTCTCACATCGTAAATGGGTTTCAAGTAAGCCTTACAGGGGATATAGTATTCCTTTGAGTGGCTTGGTGGTCAGACAGGCAATTACCATCCCCACTCACAGAACATTAGTTAGACAGCTTACTTATATGCTTGGCACTAACCTCGGAATCCCAATGGCATTGAACTGCAGACATATCACTACAATGTCTCCACAGGCATTGGGAGGAATTTTTGGCATATTCTTTATCACATTTCTATAATATCTGACGCAGCAAATTTCTTATTACAAAATAAATGCCTTTAAGCAAAAAGTGGAAAGTTAAATGATTAAGTAAAATTTATATTTGAATGCAATTTGTATACTTAGACAATATGAACATATAATAAATACAATAAAAAATAATAATGCGCTGATGTCAGTTGTCTTAACAAATGATGCCATGTCAACCATAAAGTAATGTATTAGCATTTAAAAGCCTGTTTTTCTCAGTGAGATGTTGCTTCCTACAAGACATTTTTCTCATTTGCTTTAGATGCTGCAAGTTGTCAGGAGCCTTCTGTTAGTTAGTTAACAGACATTTGTTGTGTATTAGACAACTGATAGTGAGGTTCTCACTGAGAGGAAAGGAGACAACATGAAGGATGATCCATGGAAAGAACTGTCTGAACTGAATGTAGAAAAGTATCTTTACAAAGACTAGTGTCTGCGGTCCATTGTGCAGACATGATAAATCGGGGAGTTTACCTATTGTCAATGGTTTATTGAAATCCTATTGGACGTTGTGTCTTCAGATCATTTCTCTCTTATTTGGAGATTGCTTAGCCTGATTGCTTAACCTACTTTCTGTTTTATTAGCTGTCTGCTGATTTAGAGCTGCAAATACTTTCCAGGCTGGTTTTTCCTTTTATGTGACGTGTAAAGGCTTTATGCTTAGGTATTTATTCTCCCATCAGAATTCTTTATTGGTATCGGAACCTACACTTTATTCAATCTAATTTAATTGTAGATAAGGAAGATTTATTTACGGAACACGCTTGTTGTATAGTTACAATATTCTCTGTTATTCTTACAAATGTTGTATTCTTTCATATACTGAAATATTGATTAATGTGTCGTGTAGGCTCTCATTATTCTAATGGAGAGTGAGTCTTAACCACTACAGGTGACACCTGTCTCTACAATCCGGGTTTTGCTCCGGCTAACTAGCAGTGCCTCATCGCCACCCAAAGGCGGGATGATTGGGAAGCCGAGCGCATGACATAATTGATTTCCCAGGGAAACCGTGGTCACTCAGGTCTCATCTGTTTCTCTCAGTTACATTAGTCTCATATAAACAATGACAGAGGCAGTATATGTTTCAAAAATACTTTAATAAAGCAACTGCATTTTAGATAGCAAAGCATGGGCTGCAATAACCAGGACAATACAGCATGACAAGATTAAAATGGTGACAAGGAGAGTAAAGCATAGAAATAACGTTTCCATGTTGTCACTAGAATCGATAGACTAATTCCTACTTAGGCTATAATAGAGCACAGTGTGTTAAGCTCTAATTCTGCCCATCAGGTTACCCTGGGAAGACATCATCCCCCATACCTGACCAAAGGCCTGAAGTCTGCATAAGCAGTTGTAGCGAAGCATTCAGCAATCAGCATACAGTCATGGTTCTCTGGCTGGAATCTCTCTCTAACGTGTTAAGGGACAGGGAAGTGTTTTTATAAGAAAACAGCTGATGTTCTGAGAAAATGTCCCTACGTAAGGATGTATGTTTTCTATTAATGTCTGAGACAAAACCTTATACCATGTTCATCGGCAACCTATCTTACTGCAGCCTTGGAAGAAGCACAGAGTGAGCAAGAATGTCTTGTTTGAGAACAGAGTGCTGGCCTAGGCAAAAACAGCTAAATAGAGAGAAAATAAAACAAGACCTTAAAAGTGGTTACTGTAACAATAATAAAATGAAGCCGTATAAAATATATCTAGGTTAAAATGCAGCAGCGGCAGGCCTAGTATTTTAAAATAACGTGTACGAAGCTATAACTAAAATGGCTACACAACAATGGATTATATTCATTTTAAAATTCTGATACTTAAAAGACTACAGGCCTCATTGCAAGTTTGGTAGTCCGTGGACCGCCATGGTGGTGTTGGCAATCCAGCCACCGTCAGGTTGGCAGTCCGACCCCTGTATTACGAGTTACTGGAGTCTGTCAAACAAAAATCATTGAGGTCCCACTGGCACTCCCAGGCAGTGCAGACCACCACGGTCACAATACTGCACAAACAGGCTGGTGGAGCCTGTGTTTCCACCAGACACATTATGAGGTTGCACACCAACAATGTGACGATGGCGGTCCAACCACCACGTCTCAGCAGGCAGAAATGGGGTCTATAAAGGGAGACACTCACCTGCAGACAGCCTCCCACATCCGGTGCCACCATGGAGCCCATCACACATGTCTTGCTGCTGATGATGATCATCGATGGAGCACAAAATACAGGCCACTGGGAGCACAACAGACCCTAGGTACACACACCCTTCCGGTACCATTACACTCAACAATAGATTGTCGTGCCGTCAGCCACATTATAAGGGGATCACTCTACGGGCACCAAGCACATTTGTCATTGTGTACATAGTTGGAATCAGATACAAAGAAGGACACATACACAGTCACAAAATGCCCCCTTTAGGCAGGTCACTCACGCTGCACTGCAAAACTACAGAAAAACACATATCTGCTCACCTCAGGCACAGTGGCAATGAAGTGTACACAACATATCTCACACAACCCCAACTACACACCAATATCACAGCTACAAATACAACTCACACACTCACATCCCTCACATGCCATGGACTGTGGTCACATTCAAAACACATATATATGGATGTGGCATGGAACAAACACCATTCCCAGTAAACAGCCCTACAAAGGACACACATCACTCACACTGCAACACAATGGAAAGACAATGGAATGTACAATAGACAGAGACAAATAAAACAAGCACACTCTGCAAACAATACCTGCACAATAGAGATGGGGCCAGCAGGAACACTCAGGGAGGGAGGCTACACTTGGACACATATCACTTTGGAAATACCCCTAAAACATTTGCACAGGAACTAGCCCTACATGTATCTCAGAAACAAATAATACTAGGCCCAAGTGACATGCCAGTCTGTACAATGTGGAAGTGCATGTCAACAAAGCACATACAACTCCAACTGCATGGACATACCTCTACATGAAGTAGCTGCAAGGGACACACATGGTAAAGGGACACATGCACAGTCAAATGCAAAGGAAGGTAGCACACTTGAACATACTCCATGTCTGCACAAACAAAACTCAAGCTGACATACATTAGATGAATCCATAATCCTTATCAGGAGTCCCATTGGACAACACAAGATGAAATACTTACCATAGCAAACAGTACACAATACTATGACACCACCATTTTATTTCCACCCACATATCCATATAGTCAACATATACCCTTGTCTTGGAGGACACCAGCACTGCTCACAAAGTCAGATACCGCAAACAACAGCAACTTGATCAGCAAGCAGGCTGAAACACACATAACTTTAGTCAGACAACACAAGTTACTCAGGAACAACATAAAGGTAGACAAGTAATTGTAGGACAAATGTATACCCAAAAAAACAACTGTTTTGGAATGTTAATTGGATAGATTTAAAAGTCCAAGGCCATGGGCCAGTCCATATGCTACGGCAGAGGCACATCATGGTGCTGTCACTTGATTCTCAACTGCCAGGGAACCTCCACATGAAGGGGCATCAAGTGGGCAGACAGGCAACTCTGGGACCATCATTGAGGGTGGGGATCAGATTTTGGAGGCATGGGTTTGGTCTTGGGTTTAGGAGGGGTGAAAGGAACAGGGGAAAGGGCAAGATCTAACAACAAAAAATTCTTAGGGACACTGACAGTCATCAGAAGGAGATGGGGATTTGGGAGTCGAGGGAGTATTTTTCTGCTCTGTCAATTTGGATGTTGGTATGTGTGTATCAGAAGTACGCTTGTGTTTGGGTGGTGTCTGTTGCGTGGGGAAGTGAGTGTGTTTGTGGGTCTTGGGGGACGTGGAGGTGCTGGGGGATGGAGTGGTAGAAGTGTGTGTGTCTGTTGGGTTGGTGTCTGCAGGTATGTTGGATGTGGTGGATATCTATGTGTCTGGGTGGTGTTTGCAGTTATGGTGCTTGTTGTGGATGTCTGTGTGTCTGTTCGTTTGGTGTCTGTCGGTATGTAGGGAGTTGAGCGTGTATTACAGACTGTTGTGGTGGTGCCTATAGGTATGCTTGATGTCATGTGTGTTACGCTGGGGGTATCCGGAGAAGTAGTGACTATATTTGTGTCTGTGGATGTCTGTTGTTTGCTTGCGTGCCGGTGTGTTTTGTGGTAGTTATGTTTGTGTGTACTGCTCCAGTATGTTGAGGTGTGTGCGTGTGGATCAGTCTGTGTACTTTGGGTAGGCAGGGGAAGGGGGATTTAGATTGGGAAAAGGAAGGTGGAGGGTTGATGGAAGGTGGGGTGTGGTTGGCTGCCATCAATGTGGAGGCCAGAGCCTGACAAGTTCTCTTTAAGCCAGACATTGCACCATAAATGCTTCCAGAAATGCATTTGTTTCCTGGAGTTGGGTTGCCAATCTGTGGATGGCATTCACAATGGTTGTCTGACCTACAGAGATATTTCTCAGGAGGTCAATAGCCTCCTCACTGAGGGCAGCGGGGGTAAAAGGCGCTGGGGCAGAGGTGCCTTCGGCAAAGGAGAAACCCACCCTCTTGGGTGAGTTTGCAGGGCCAACTGGGTGGGAAGCAACAGGGAGGGAGGTGATAGAACAGGGGTGGCGGACAAAGATGGTACAGGGGGATGTCTTGCCACCACTAGGGAGTGTCCACTGGAGGAATAATCTGATGAAGAGGCTGTCCCTGTCTACCCTGTGGCACTTACTTCGCCCTCTGGGCCACTGGGTCCCTCTGTGTCTGTGGTGTTTTGAATCGAGGCCAGATGCTTACCTACTCAGCCGTGCCCTGTACCCTTCGCTTGATGGTGCTGATGCTGCAAACAGGAAGAGAAATAGGTTCATCACATGATCACACTTGAACAGCAGCTCTGATTAGCAAACATTACTACAATGTCAAGTAGGACCAAGCAACAAACTCCACCTAATTGACCCATTCATGTGCCGTACCATACGCATGCATGCCATCTGAACTGTCAAAATTTGCCCACAGGAAAATATGGATCTCAGACAATTACAATCGCGTGGTTGAAGTTGTGTAATCACAGTAACCATTGACTTAGTAGAAGACCTCATCACCCTCAAAGATTTGTCCCACTGAGCAGACCTCAGTTACTTGTTGTCATACAATAGTAGGCCAATGCCAAATGCATTCCTACAGATCCCAATCAAGGCTGTGTACACATCAGTTTGTCACATACATAATGATCCAACAATAAGAAATGATGCTCCAAAATCCTGCCATGTTGATGGAAAACATACAATAGCCTGGAGAAAGTGACATGGAAATATTAATTTCACACTGGAAGCAGTTCCACTATGCACACTTCACTAAGTGATATTTGTCCTAATAGAGTCATGGAGGTAGTACTAATGCTGCTCAGAAAGGTCACATATGTGGAATGGAAATGGACACTGGAGATACAATGTGCAATATGTCAGGGAGAGATGTTCCCAAAATCCACAACACAATGAATCAGCAAGCCCCAGGGTAATCACCAATAATGCCTGACACCTCTGAGTGCATCAGTGGACACCATTAGTCCCTTGGATGCTGGAGAGGCCATGACATTTGCAAGTACTTGTTGAAGGCCATCAACATGTTGCACAGTTGAAAGCTACATCATTGTCTCCAATATGGTCATGCAGACCCAGATGTATGTCTGTGGGTGAATGTTTGTACCCAAACACATGCAGTTTCAACATAACTGCAAGTCACTCCATGATGCTTGCCTACAGTCAGGTCACAAATTACACCTATTACACATGTGCAGTGCACTTTGCTACATGCTGCCACATCGATGGTATTGAAATTCACATTGTGGCTCAAACTTCTAGGCCTACCTGTCATGTTCCTCATTGATCCTGCAGTTGTACATGCCAAATGACATGCTATGATGCATGAGGGAATGTGTCTGCCAACAAACAGTGGTGACACACTCCTGTATGTGGCACAAGATGAAATGTAACCTCATTGTAAATGTCTTATTCCACTCACAGGTTACCATGTGCACATGTGAGGGAATACAGACATCATCCCATCAACCCGGGTAGACCATGCATGAAAGTACAGCTGACAAATGTTTTCCAAAGGAGAAAGGAACACATGCTCACATGTAGGTACAAGAAATGTTGGCAACAGTTATGGCACACAAATAATGTCAATGGACATTCCCCACTTACCAAGGGAAAGTATTGATCCATAGCTGCACCTAAAGTACAATATAGGCTCTGTGACATGTATGATGGCCATCTTCAAATTACAGACTGCAGTGAGGCACCAGCATCCATCATACACTGAAGACAACTAGCCTCTGGGTGGCAGATGACAATATACCCATTTACCCAGACACATGGCTGAGGACAGTGATGTCTCACCTCCTTACCTTCGGCCTGTAAGGTTGAGGAGTAATGGTCTGTTGCATAGAATTTACACAAACAGTACTTGATTGGTCAGTGTACACTGCCATATGTCGTCCATGGCCAACAAGTGGTTGTGGGTTGTACACAGTTGTGTTCTAGGTCCCTGGGCCAATAGGCAAGGCACATCAGTATTCAACACATGAAATTTCTATACAAACAATCGCTCATCTACTGTGTGACACAAAGCCCATCCTTAATTGTCAGGGGGAACTGTCAGAACCTAACACATTCATTTGGCAATGTGACTGGCAGGAATATGCCCTGTACCCACCCCCTTGTGGCTGCTGTGTTGTCCTCAAATGCCCATCAAGGTCTGGAAAGACCACCTCCAGAATGGAGTCCATTAGGGATCTCAAGGTCCGATGGGCACCCCGCCACTTTGGGAGGACATCCCCAGTTGGACCTTAGTGATTTTTTTGGTCCAGCGTCTCAGGTCCTCCCACCTCTATCTGCAGTGGGCGCTCCATCGGCTGTTGACCCCAGGGTCTGCACCTTCCAGGTGGTGGCTCTTCATAGTATTGACCTGCATGGATACAAAAGACAAATCAAGAGGTTATAATCACATGTTCCATCACCAATGGTTGAGTCACATACATGTTAGTAACATCAAGCTAGCACTTTTCTATTTGTCAATGCTCCCCAAGTGTGACACAGACAAGTCAATAAGTACATGGATATGACTACAGACATATATATTTCCATCTGCAGACTAACCCACTACCCTGCTCAGGGCCTACAGTGACTTACTGAAATCAGGTAGCCCATGCTCTAGCGACCTGTACTGTGATGTGAGCCACAATGAATGAAACAACACACACCAATGTGGCTCCTGAAGGCTAAACTCCTTAGACATGAATGGACCAGCACATTCACTCTCTGTAGGAATGGCTTCCTGCATACAGTCTTTACAGGCTACTGCCAGAGTACAAACTACAACATTACAAATGAGTAACAATGAAGGGGGTGCCATGTTAGATACAGAAAGTGTCTTTCCCTGTCCATGTGTGGACATGTGGCCTCACAGATGCAGACTGGTCACTTCAGGGGGTGGTGTTCTGTGCTATGTACCTGTACCACAGAGTACTCCTTTGGACATATCAGTCTATGCTACAGAGATGTCATCCAATAAACAAATGCATGTCTTTTTCAGTTACTGCTATGTGACCAATCTACTGAGTCACATATCATGGCCTTCCAGGAATCAACACACTATCTTCACTGCGGGACTGTCATTCATGCAATACACCTGTACAGGGCAACTGAGACCTGTGGGATGGTGACAGCAGAGCTAGGTGAGTAAGGGACCTGTCATGAGTGTAAGACACCCACTGACAATGATGGTAAGTGCACACATGAACTAGATTAATGATTTGCCTCTACCCATTCCTAATCTAATTAAAGGACTGCGGCATCGGGGCAGGTTTTGCCACCAAAGCCTCATAATGGCCACATGACAGGATCTTCTCGGGTACAGGAAGAGGGTACGGTGCCTCAGTTGCATAGCCACATTGACTGTCCCGCAGCCTAGACTAGGTCCTATACTGGGAAATACAACTGATAGACCCTGGTCTCTGCAAGCTGAGCTGGCAGAACCTACACAACACTTCATTCCCATCACTTCCATGCATGACAGTACATCATGTAGCCAACATCAATTTGTCATTCAGTGTGTGTGTTGCAACCTGAAAGGCTGAGTGAGTCATGATATGCCTTCCACACAACAGTTTAGCAAGGGCAGATGTGAGTTGAAAGATCTGTTACACTATACATATTGCTCACATCACTCTCAACTCAAATTGACTCATACATGTCAGTGTATGGCAGTAATTTCACCCTACCTAGGTATGTGCATCTAAAAAACAAGGATGTTCTAAGACCCCAAAAACCTCACACAACACATTGTGACTGAACCTAACATACAGCACTGGCCAGTAATACCTGCACATTGTCCATTTCTTTGATGCCACACAGACTGCAACAACAGGCACACAAGTAGTCAAACTGTCACACATTGTCACATTCTAGCCTGTGGGGAGTGGAAGGATTATGAAGTACAGAGAAAGTTGTGCTCATGAAGGACTTACTTGTCTTGGGTGAGCCATAGAGCGGATCATAAAGGGGTAGGACCTCATTGACCAGCCTCTCCAGCTCCTCCGGAGAGAAGCCTGGGGCCCTATCACCTGCTGGACGTGGCATGATTGCTCCCAGAGTGGCACACAGCAGCTCAGGTCATGGAGGTCTTGCTGGCAGCAGTGTCAGGAGTCAAGAGTGAATCTGCAAAACATGGCAGTCGTGTCTGCCATGGACGTGGTCGTCACCATCTGCAGACACTGCCATTGGCCTGAGATCACCACTGATAACAATTTTAGCCTAAGGCTGTGTCTGTCATAGTTGCAACCACCTACCACCACAATGACTACTGCCAGCCTTTGCAGTTAGTTCCTAATGTCCAGTGGAGTAGGTCAGGCAGCTGCCATTTTGGCAGCCTAAAATGCTGTATTGAGCAATAAAAACTGCGTCACGCCTACAAAAAATAATTTTTGACCCCACAAACAGGTTTATCCTGTCTTGTAGGTCCTACTACGCAGACATCACTGTTGCATGATTCACGGCACAGATGGCATTTAACAGTGGGGCACAGCCCACCACCACCGATGGTTATTTTGGGGGTAAGGATTTTCAATCACATTTCGAGGGGAAATTTTGTTGCACATCTTTGAGTGTGGTCCATTTACATGTTGTGATCACTTGTGTGGAAAACCATGACGGGAACACGTGACCCTTGTGTAATTTGCATCTGTGATGTGTACTGGTAGC
This sequence comes from Pleurodeles waltl, assembly GCF_031143425.1. Lineage (NCBI taxonomy): Eukaryota > Metazoa > Chordata > Amphibia > Caudata > Salamandridae > Pleurodeles > Pleurodeles waltl. Next base: position 288,564,135 of record NC_090450.1, read on the forward strand.
CTGGTCTATCCATTCTAAAATTTCTTGTCACATATCATTAACATATCATTGACATTGTAGGAAAGTAGCATCTTTCTTGGCATGTGACCCCCATTTTTACCTGTATGTCAGTATGTTTTTGCCTGTCTCACTGGGATCCTGCTGGTCAGGATCCCAGCCCTCATAGGTTATGGCCTAATGTGTGTGTCTGTATAGTGCTTAACTGTGTCACTGAGCTAATCAGAACCTCAGTGATTATGCTCTCTCTGCTTTTAAATTTGCCACTATAGGCTAGTGACTTCATTTACCAATTTTAATTGGCACACTGGACCCCCCTTATAAGTTCCTAGTATATGGTACCCAGGTACCCAGGGAATTGGGGTTCCAGGAGATCCTTATGGTCTGCAGCATTTCTTTTGCTACCCATAAGGAGCTCAGACAAACCCTTTCACAGGACTGCCACTTCAGGGCCATTTCCCCGGACTTTGTGAGTGCGGGGATGCCATTACACGTGTGCACTACATATAGGTCAATACCTATATGTAGCTTCACAATGGTAACTAAGAATATGGCCATGTAAGGTGTCTAAGATCATGGAATTGTCCCCCCATTCCAAATCTGGTATTGGGGAGCCAATTCTATGCATCCTTGGGGCTCCACTATGGTCCCCAAGTACTGCCAATCCAGCTCTCTGAGGCTTGCACTGCAGCTACAGCTGCTGCCACCTCACACACAGGGTTCTGCCCTCCTGGGGTCTGAGAAGCTCAGTTCCAGGAAGGCAAAACAAAGCATTTCCTTTGGGAGCAGGGTGTTACACCCTCTCCCTTTGCAAATAGGTGTTACAGGTTAGGGAGGGGTAACCTCCCCCTGCCTCTGGAAATGCTTTGAAGGGCACAGATGGTGCCCTCCTTGCATAAGCCAGTCTACACCGGTGCAGGGACCCCCAGTCTCTGCTCTGGCATGACACTGGACAAAGGAAAGGGGAATGACCACTCTCCTATCCATCACCACCCTAGGGGTGGTGCCCAGAGCTCCTCTAGTGTGTCCCAGACTTCAGCCATCTTGCTTTGCAAGGTGTGGAGGCACTCTGGAGGGCTGATTGGCCAGTGCCAGCAGGTGACGTCAGAGACCCCTCCTGAAAGGTCCTTACCTGATAAGGTAGCAAATCCTCCCATCAGGGCTATTTAGGGTCTCTCCTGTGGGTTCTCTTCAGATTCTACTTGCAGGTTTCCAGCAGGAATCCTCTGCAACTACTACTTCATCCTCTCAGCTCGGATCAACCGCAGTGTGCTGCAGGAACCGCTGTAACAACAACAAAGTATCCACAAGGGATACTTTTCTTCTGCAACTTCAGCTCCAGCCAGCTACTGCAACAGTTTCCACAGTGTGCACGCTATGAGGACTACCTGTCTTTACCCTGCACCAGAATGCCAGACGAAATCTCCCATGAGGTGACGGAGTCACTCCCCTGCTCACGCAGGCACCTTCTAAGTTGACGACCTGTTCTCTTGGTCTCCTCTTACAGTGACGAGCATGCTCCTTGGAACACAGAGGGTGGACCCCACCGACACACTGTCCTGAGGTCCTGCTGTCGCAATTTGGAGAAGGTGAGACCTTGCCTTCCCCCAGAATGACAGTACCCCTGTGCACTGAGTCTTCTTCACCTCCTGAGGCCTCTCTGCACTATTTGCAAAATTCCTTCGTGCACATCCTGGCCCAGGTCCCCAGCACTCTGTCTTGTGACGCTCAACTCACTGAGTTGATCTCCGGCAGCGTGGGACCTTCCTTTGTAGTGCTGTACCAACCACATTTTGCACCTCCTTTGTCTCTGTGTCCTGGGACTCCCGTGGGTGCTATCTGGTGCTCTGGGGGCTCCCTGAAGTGCTGAGAGCCCCCCCTTCCACCTCGCACCGAGTTGAGGCCCCCAGGTCTCTCCTGGGTCCAGATAGCGCCTAGTTGATGCAAAACACAACTTTGCCAGAACCAAAGCTTGTTAGAGGAATCCAGCGCCAAAAATCACCTGCGTCCAACTTCACTACGTGGGACATCCTTTTCATCACGCAGGAACTCACTGGTATCTTCCTAGGGTGCATTTCAGCAGTCTTCATCCAACTGGGGACTCTTCTTTTGCACTCTCTTCTGGGGTGGCCGGGACTCCTGTCCTTCCTGGAACTTCTTTCGACTTCTGGACTTGGTCTCCTTCTTCTGCAGGACTTTGGGTCCAGGAATCCACTGTTTGTTGTTTGCAGACTTGGTTGGTTCTTGCAATAATTCCAATCACGAGGTGAAGTCTTTTACTCCTGCTTTTCTGTGCTCTGGGGTGGGGTAATTTACTTACCTTTACTGTATTCTTACTCTCTCAGCAATTCTGCACACACTACACTTGTCTGGGGGAAATTTGTGATTCGCATTCCACTTTCTTAGAATATGGTTTGTGTTGACCCTAGACCTACTTTCTCCCATTGCATTCTACAGCATTTCCGATTGTTTGCACTATCCTATGTCTAATTACTGGCCTTATTTTGTTGCCTAGTGTATATATTGTGTATAATACTAACCTCCAGAAGGAGTATTGTCTCCAAGATATTTTTGGTACTGTGTCACTAAATAAATACCTTTATTTTTGGTAACACTGTGTATTGTCTTCACTTGTGTATAAGTACTTTGTGACTATAAGTGGTATTGCAGGGGTTTTGCATGTCTCCTAGTTCAGCCTAAGCTGCCTCTGCTATAGCTACCTCTATCAGCCTAAGCTGCTAGAACACTACTACATTTCACTAATAAGGGATAACTGGTCCTGGTGTAAGGTGTAAGTACCCAAAGTACCCACTACAAACCAGGCCAGCCGCCTACATGCATCATGTATGTTGTGTGGACACACTGACAAATGACAGAATTCATGTCTTGTCATACATAGGCACCTAGGGAGAGGAAGCATGCAACAACCTCCTGTCTACCGCCCACTGCTGCACCTTCATACTACGGAAGAATACCACATCATCCTGCTGTACCGTCTGAATGGGCAAACAATAGTGGACTTATGTCGTCAGTTGGAGCCCGATCTGATGCCAGTTATAAGTTATCCAAACACCATACCATTCATTGCACAAGTCATGTCAATATTGCACTTCCTAGAAAGGGTCCTTCCAACATAGCGTGGCCCTAGCTGCTGGCATGTCCCAACCTAGGGCCTTCTCGGCAATATTCTGCTAAAGGCTGTTGAAGAGTCAGCCTTTGACATATCCCCACCTTGATGATACTGGTTTGTTTGTGTCAGTCTTGTTGCAATGTAATTTCATTTCCAGATGCTTGCTATGTGATCTGTGTGATAGGTCTGTTTTCAAGCCTATATTCCTTGTTTTGCCTTTGTACACGTACCTTCACCATGACATCCTCATGTGAGTATTTCAGAGTTGTGACATTGGCAGGTATCTAATGCTGTTCTGACATACAGAGTGGACATGAATTGTTCCATGCAACGTAGGTCACAGATTTTGTTTGTGTAAGTCCTGTGACAGGGTAGCTTGCACAGGGTTCGGGTGGAAGGTCAGAGGTGCCCATTGAACTTGTATTGTGTGCTATGTTGGGCCAATTGCATCACGTGTGTCATGTGTGAAATATGTAGTCATCAATTGCAAGCAAGGCATTCACCCTTCACAATGGCTAAACACTATTCTTGTACGACCTGTATGTAGGTGTAGATGTGTTTTATTATTGTAGTCCACAGTGCCTGTGCCACAACACTGACATATGTTTGTGTCATATCACCAGATGCTTGTCATTGTATAATAAAGAGCATGTGATCAGGGTATGTTGTACTGCCATCTCTCTGTATCCTGGATATTGCGATGATGGATTACTTTGGTGTGGTATGTGATAGGGCTCAAGCTGCTGATATCAACCACTTCAATGTTTTCCTACTCTACAGGACAATGTCTGACAAAACACTCCCACAGAAAGGAGTTTATTTAGGAAGCGGTCACTTGCTGCCAGTGGTGGGTGTCTTTCCCTCCACACCCCCTTGATTCTTCGCCAGAAATTCCCGATTGTGGGGTGAGTGGGATCTGCTGATACAGAGGCAGTGGAGTCTGGGTCTTGTTCCTCTGGCAGGGTCTCCCTTCCAGTGACTGGCAACGATGAAGAAGGGCCTGGTGTTGAATGGGCAAAGGAAAGGGTAGAGTGGCATTAATGTCCCTCATCACCACTGTTAGGAAGCCAGGTTGCTATTATGAGCCTCCCACTGTTCTTGCATGTCTCTGTGCATTTCCCTCTGTAGCTGCTTGATTTCCCAGAGTTCATTTAAGGCCTGGCCTATCATGCCTTGGGACTTCTGATAGACCCCTAACACATGGCTGATGGTGTCCTGGCCAGGAGCATCCCCAGTGGCCTCAACCTGCTGGTCCACAACATCCCTCCCATGTGCCCTTCCCCCATGGCCTTGTGCCCTTGCCACAAGGTGCCCTCTCCCACTGGGTCCTGGATCTTCATTGTTGTAATTGTTGTATTGCAACTCAGGTTCCAGGACTGGGGGGCATGAGATGGTGGACAGTGTGCTCAGAACCCAGTTTGGGGGCAAATGGTTGCCTGTGATATAGAGGCAACCGGGGTGGGAGGTGTTGATCTGACTAGGCTGCCCTGATGGGCTAGAAACTTCCTCCACGTCTAAACATCCAGGAGTGTCTTATCCACTGAGGGCTTCATCCGGGGGGGAGGGGAGGATTCTCTTCTGAGGCCTTTGTGTGCCCAGTGACAGCTCAAGCTGTTGATGGGAAGGATACAATTTTACTAGTTGTATTGTGACATTTAACTCCAACAATTTGGTGTTATATTAAGCATGGACCTTGTACCAAGTTATGTTGCAGTTAATCTTATTGTGGCAAGTAGCCAAGACATTGGTTTTATTGACATGACATTTGTGGAACATGCCCGATTTTTTTGCCTGAAGCAGCTGCTGAGATGTACAGATCATTAGCCCTTGGGAAGATGGCCATAGAATGTCAGCTTGCCACCAGTGCAGGAAAAACTGTGGCTAGGCAAGATGTTTTGGCCATTTGGAGACCGAGTTGGTTGTTATGTAGGCAGACCCAGGATTTTGTTGTATGTGTGACTGGAGTCATCACGTGGCCAGTGCATTGTGAATGTTTCTACTGCCAATACCATTCTGATGATGCATCTTGAGGCCTTTGGGATCATTGTTTTCTTCATTGGGTAAAGTGTCTTTCCTGTCTTCAATAGTTTCAACCTGGGTTAGCTGGTCAAGATGGAGATAGGTGGCCAGACACATCTCGGAGTTGAACATGATCTATATCCTGGTCCCTCCCAGGTAAGTAATTTTGAATTGAGAGTTAATATACAGGGGTATTTGGGTATGAGAACACTGGGATTGTGTTTGGATTTGGAGAGACAGAGCCTCTTGGCCTTGGCAGTCATGTCACTCTATCTAGTACACACACTATACAAATATCATCCCCCTAGGTGAGTACACTTCATGTGTGATTTCCCAGACATCAGTTTCTGGAGAAGAGGTCACTTGACTGGTGGTTGGAGTGACAGTAAGAGAGCCTCCTGGGAGATGCAGTCATGTAACACCATGTACTTCACACACTATACAAATGGTTTCCTACCAGGTGAATACACTTCAATTGAGAGTTAAGAGACACGGGTCCTTGGACAAGAGAACACTGGGCTGGTGTGTGGAGTAACAGAAACAGGGCCTCCTGGGAGTTAGTCAGGTCACTCTCATTACTCCGCAATACCTGACAAATGTTATCTCCCCAGGTGAGTAAACTTCATTTGGGAATTGATAAACAGTAGTTTTTGGACACGTGACCACTGGGCTGGTGTTTAAGGTTACAGTAACAGGGTGTGCTGGGAGTTGCAGTCAGGTCACTCACTACTCCCCAGTACCTGACAAATATTATAACCCCCGTACCCCCCTCCCACGGTGAGTGAACTGCATTTGGGAATTGACAAACAGTAGTCTCTGGAGAAGAGAACACTAGGCTGATGTTTGTAGTAACAGAAACAGGACCCGCCGAGAGTTCCAGTCATGTAATTCTGTGTATTGCACATACTATACAAATGGTTTCCTCCCAGGTGAGTACACATCAATTGAAAGTTAAGACACAGGGATCCATGGGCAAGTGACCACTGATCTGGTGTTTGGAGTTACAGATACAGGGCCTGCTGTGAGTTGCAGTCTGGTCACCCCCTATACTACACACATACTATACAAGTGTTATCCTCCCAGGTGAGTCCACTTCAATTGAGAATTCACAAACAATGGTATTTGGAGAAGATACCACTGGGCTGATGGTTGGTTTTAACAGACACAGGGCCTTTCTGGCCTTAGTAGTCATATCACTGTGAGAAAGTAGCCTCATTGTAGCATGGTTACCCCCATGTTTGGCCTATTTGTCAAAGTTTGTCAGTGTGTTTTTACTGTCTCACTGGGATCCTGCTAGCTAGGACTCCAGTGCTCATAGTTTGTGACCTATTTGTCAGTGTGTTTTTACTGTCTCACTGGGATCCTGCTAGTCAGGACCATAGTGCTCTTAGTTTGTGGCCTATATTTGTTGTCAGTATGCATGACTGTGTCACTGGAGTTCGGCTAACCAGAACTCCAATGCTTAAGCTCTCTCTGTTTATCAAATTAGTCACTATAGTTTAGTGAGTCCATATACTTATTCTAATTGGCACACTGGACCCCCCAATATAAGTCCCTAGTATATGGTACCTAGGTACCCAGGGCATTGGGGTTCCAGGAGATACATATGGGCTGCAGCATTTCTTTTGCCACCCATAAGGTACTCATACAAACATTCCTTCAGGACTGCCACTGCAGCCTGAGTGAAATAGTGCACACACTATTTCACAGCCATTTTCACTGCACCAGGTAACTTATAAGTCACCTATATGTCTAACCTTTATTTACTGAAGGCTAAGTGCAAAGTTACTGTGTGTTAGGCCACCCTTGCAATAGCAAAAGTGCTCCCACATTGTCCAGGGCCAATTCCCAAGTTCTTTGTGCACAGTCTGACCGCACTTTGCAACTTCTTTGTCCCTGTGTCCTGGGACTCCCGTGGGTGCTGCCTGGTCTTCTTAGGGCTCTCTGAAGTGCCGAGAGCCCCCTCTGTCTCCTCAGTCCAAGTTGAGACCCCCAGATCCCTCCTGGGTCCAGGCAGCTCCTCTTTGACGCAAAACACGTTCTTGTGTGAACCAAGGCTTGTTGGCGGAATCCAGCGACGCAAACAGACTGAATCCAACAACTCGATGTGGAACATCTCTTGCACCAAGCAGGAGCCCGCAACTATCTTCTTTGGTGCATTTCTGTACTTTTCTTCCAACCGGCGAATCCACTTTTGCACCTTCTTCCAGGTGGGCAGGGACTGCTGTTCTTCCTGGACTCTTCATCGACTATTGGACTTGGTCTCCTCTCTCCACAGGTCTTCAAGCCCAGCAATCCATCGTTGGTTGCTTGCAATCTTGCTTGGTTCTTGCACAATTCTTCATCACAACTTGTAGTCTGTTCTGAGGAAACTTGCTGTACTTTACTACAGCTTTCCTGGGCTCTGGGGTGGGGTACTTTACTTACCTTTGGAGTTTTCTTACACTCCCAGTGCCCCTCTATACACTACACTTGCCTAGGGGGAATCCAACCTTCGCATTCCACTATTTTAGTATATGGTTTGTGTTGCACCTAGGCCCATTGCAATCTATTGTGTTTTTCAATGTTTGCACTATTCTATGACTGTTTACTTAACTGATTTTGGTTACTAGTGTACATATTGTGTATAATACCTCCAGAAGGAGTATTGCCTCTAAGATATTTTTGGCCTTGTGTCACTAAAATAAAGTACCTTTATTTTTGGTAACACTGAGTATTGTCTTTTATTGTGTATAAGTACTGTGCGACTATAGTGGTATTGCAAGAGCTTTGCATGTCTCCTAGTTCAGCCTTGGCTGCTCTGCTACAGCTACCCCTAGACAGCCTAGGCTGCTAGATACTGCCTACAATTCACTAATGAGGGATAACTAGACCTGGTATAAGGTGTAAGTACCTTTGGTACCCACTAAAAACCAGGCCAGCCTCCTACAATCCCTCTCTCTACGCCCCACATTTGACAAATGGTGTCCTCCCAGCTGAGTGAACCTAAATTGTGAGTTGGCAGACAATGGTCTTTGGAGAAGTGACCACTGTTCCAGTGTTTGGAGTTAATGAAACAGTGCCTCCTGTGAGTTGCCATCGTGTCACTCTCTCTAGTACACACACTTGACCAATGTTCTCCCTCCAGGTCGAATACACTTCAGTTGAGAATTCACTAACAGATGTATTGTAGCATGTGGCCACTATGCTAGTGTTTGAAGTTGCAGGACTGGTCCCTACTGGGAGTAGTAGTTATGTGAATTCCGGTACTACAACCACCATACAAATGTCATCTTCTCAGGTGAGTACACTCCAAATGTGAGTTGCCAAATAGAGGTCTCTGGATAGGTGGACACTGTGGACACTGTGCTGGTGAGTGGACTGACAGTTATGGTGACAAAAGGTGAGTTGTGGGCATGCATGACAGTATTTTGGTGAAATTGTTTGTGTTGTGATTTACCAGACTCCACTCCCCCATGTATTCCTGTCAAGCCCTCAAGATGCAGGGTGGCCAAGACCCTCACCTCCCATGGAAAGAGATGTAATGGGGCACTGGGAGGGCCACCGTCTTGGCCTGAAGCTGGTGCCTGGAGACCAGGGAATGGACCTTGCCCCTAAAGTTGTTCCACCTCCTCCTAATGCCCTCTCTTGCGTGTAGGGTGTTGCCTACAGCATTGAATCTGTCAACTATCCTGTCCCACATTTCGATTTTCCTACTGAGAGGAATATACTGTACTTGTGCTTCAAACAATTGTGGCTCTACTCTTATGATTTCATCCACTTCTACTCTTAACTCATCCTCAGAAAAACAGTGACTTTTTTAGCATGACATGGTAGAAAGAAATGTGTGACAGTGACTTACTAAGGAAGGGATGTGCAAAAGAGTGTGACTGGACAACACTGTGTGCCGGGTGTGAAAAGCGATGGTGAGAAAAAAGTGGTGGCTAATATCTGTTCTGTGTACACACTTCGCTCTGGCTTCAGTGTTTTGCGCTGGAAATGCAAGTATTGTGGTGTGTGAAGGGATGTTTTATAGTGTCCTTTGCAGGTGTGTCCAGTGTGGCAATGTGTGTCAGCTGTGTTGTTTTCAAATTCCATGGCATATCTATGGTGACCGCGGACCACCGTGGTTCAGACCGCCATAGGCTGAGTGCCAATGGGATCCGGCATGGCGACTGTGTGATTGTAACATGGTCAGTGGTGGTTGCTGTGCTGTTAGCACTGGAGGTCAGACCGCCTATTTCCAGGCCTCTGCCCTTTTTTGGTTGGCGGTCGGTGGTCTTGCCTATATAACTTGTAACAGGGTGGTTTGAAAGACCGCCAATATAGTGGCCTTTTCAGGACCGCCAATATGGTGATCTGGCAGTCTGACCACCAAAACGCAATGAGGACCTAATACTTATTGAATAAATAATACAACTAAATAATTGAAAAATAAATCCCTTTAACTCACACAAATTCTCTTTACTGACTGTACTAAAAATCTTTAGTGATTTTATTGCGTATATGTTTTGATGTAGATGATTGTTCCTGTTCACTGCCACTTGTTGGTGAGCAAAGCTCCATACAACCAATGGTAGGGGTTATTTAATGAATTTACCTGAATATCAAGATATAGAAAACCTGGCTCCATCATATAGTAAGAGCAGAATGAGACATCACTAGCTACTGTAATAACTGAACCACTTGGACATGCCACCTTTAACATAAAATGCTATGCTGCCACACATCATAACCGCACTATCAGTGATTTCCCTTAAAGTCAATGGCCTCACTCACTATATCAAGTAAAAGGAAGTACTCACTTTTTAGGCCATCAATGAGCAGCCGTAGCTTGGGTACAGGAGACACATTTAACACTATAGGAAATGACAAACTCAGAGATTGGGTGGGCACGGAGCTCCACACTGTAGGAAAGTACCATCTTTCTTGGCGTGTTACCCCTGTCAGTATGTTTTGCCTGTCACACTGGGAGCCTGCTAGACAGGACCCCAGTGCTCATAGTTTGTGGCCTATGTGTGTGTTGTCAGTATGCTTAACTGTTTCACTGAAGTTCTGCTAACCAGAATGCCAGTGCTTATGCTCTCTCTACTTACCAAATTTGTCACTAGTTTGGTGACTCCATATTCCAATTCTAATTGGCACACTGGACCCCCCCCCCCATAAGTCCCTAGTATATGGTACCTAGGTACCCAGGGCATTGGGGTTACAGGAGATCCTTATGGGCTGCAACATTTCTTTTGCCACCCATGAGGGGCTCAGACAAACCTTTCTTCAGGACTGCCACTGCAGCCTGAGTGAAATAGTGCACACACTATTTCACAGCCATTTTCACTGCACTTAAGTAACTTATCAGTCACCTTTATGTTTAACCTTCTTTTACTGAGGGTAAGGTGCAACGTTACTGTATGTGAGGGCGCCCTTGCACTAGCAAAGGTGCCCTCACATTGTCCAGGACCAATTCCCCAGACTTCGTGAGTGCGGGATACCATTACACGTGTGCACTGCACATTTGTAAATACATATATGTAGCTTCACAATGGCAACTTTGAATATGGCCATGTGAGGTGTCTAAGATCATGGAATTGCCCCCCATTCCAAATCTGGTATTGGGGGGCCAAACAAATGCACCCTGGGGTCTCCACCATGGACCCCCATTACTGCCAAACCAGCTCTTTGAGGTTTCCACTGCAGCCCCAGAGGCAGCCACCTCACAGACAGGTTTCTGCCCTCCTGGGGATTGAGTAGCTCAATACCAGGAAGGCAGAACAATGCATTTCTTTTGAGAGGAGGATTTTACACCCTCTCCCTTTGGAAATAGGTGTTACAGGCTTGGGAGGGGCAGCCTCCCAGAGCATCTGGAAATGTTTTGAAGGGGACAGATGGTGCCCTCCTTGCAGAAGCCTGTCCACACCGGTTCAGGGACCTCCAGTCCCTCCTCTGGTGCGAAATTGGACAAAGGAAAAGGGAGTGACCACTCCCCTGTCCATCCCCACCCCAGGGTGGTGCCCAGAGCTCCTCCAGTCTGTCCCTGGCATGTGCCATCTTGGATTCCAAGGTGTGGGGACACTCTGGAGACCTCTGAGTGGCCAGTGCCAGCAGGTGATGTCAGAGACCCATCCTGATAGGTGCATACCTGGGTAGGTAGCCAATCCCCCTCTCAGGGATATTTAGGGTTTCTCCTCTGGGTGTTTCCTCAGATTCAGCTTGCAAGACTCCTCCAGGAATCCTCTGCTTCAACTTCTGACCATAGGATCAACCACAGACTGCTCCAGGAACCGCTGTAACTGCAACAAAGTATCCAGGATGACTCCTGTGACCTGCAACTTCAGCTCCAGTCAGCATTTGTAACAGTTTCCAAGGTGTGCACGCTCTGAGGACTAACTGTCTTCATCCTGCACCAGAAGAACCAAAGGAATCTCCTGTGGAGTGACGGAGTAACTTCCCTGCTTCTGCAGGCACCCTCCTGCGAAGACGACCGGTACTCTGGGACTCCTCTCCTGATGACGAGCATGTTCCCTGGAACACAGGTAGTGGGCCAAAGTGACCCAGACAGTCCAAAGGTCCAGCTGTCCACATTTGGTGGAGGTAATAGCTTGCCTGCCCATGCTGCAACAGTACCCCTGTGCACTGCGTAGTCTCCAGCTCCTTGGGCTTCTGGCACTTCTTCCAAGAATCCTTCATGCACAGTGTAGCCCAGGTCCCCTGCACTCCATCCTGTGATGCACAACTCACTGAGTTGTTCTCCTGCGATATGGGACCTTCCTGTATAGTGCTGCAATGACCACACTTCGCATCTTCTTTGTCCCCATGTTCTGGAACTCCCGTGGGGGATGCCTGGTCTTCTGTGGGCTCTCTGAAGTGATGAGAGCCCCCTCTGTCTGTAGGAAAGTAGCCTCTTTCTAACATGGTTACCCCCACCTTTGGCCTGTTTGTGAGTGTGTGTCAGTTTGTGTTTACTGTGTCACTGGGATCCTGCTAGCCAGGACCCCAGTGCTCATAGATCAAAACCTATATGTCAGTGTGTTTTGCCTGTCTCACTGGGATCCTGCTAGCCAGGACCCCAGTGCTCATAGTTTGTGGCCTAATGTGTATGCCAGTGTAGTGCCTAACTGTCACTGAGGCTCTGCTAATCAGAACCTCAGTGCTTATGCTCTGTCTGCTTATAAATTTGTCACTGTAGGCCAGTGACTACATTTACCAATTTCAATTGGCATACTGGACCCACCCTTATAAGTCCCTAGTATACGATACATAGGTACCCAGGGCCTTGGGGTTCCAGGAGATCCATATGGGCTGCAGCATTTCTTTTGCCACCCATAATGAGCTCAGATAAACCCTTACACAGGACTGCCACTGCAGCCTGCGTGAAGTAGTGCACACACTATTTCACAGCCATTTTCACCGCACTCAAGAAACTAATAAGTCACCTATATGTCTAACCTTCACTTGCTGAAGGTTAGGTGCAAAGTTACTAAGTGTGAGGGCACCCTTGCACTAGCAAAGGTGCCCCCACATAGTTCAGGGCCATTTCCCCAGACTTTGTGAGTGTGGGGATGCCAATACACGCGTGCACTACATATAGGCCAATACCTATATGTAGCTTTACAATGGTTGCTCCGACTATGGCCATGTAACATGTCTAAGATCATGGAATTGTCCCCCATTCCAAATCTGGTATTAGGGAGCCAATTCCATGCATCCTGGGGCCTCCACCATGGACCCCCAGTACTGCCAAACCAGCTCTCTGAGGCTTGCACTGCAGCTACAGCTGCTGCCACCTCACAGACATGGTTCTGCCCTCCAGTGGTCTGGGCAGCCCAGTTCCAGGAAGGCAGAAAAAGCATTTCCCCTGAGAGCAGGGTCTTACACCCTCTCCCTTTGGAAATAGGTATTACAGGCTGGGGAGGGGTAGACTTCCCCAGCCTCTGGAAATGATTTGAAGGGCACAGATGGTGGCCTCCTTGCATAAACCAGTCTACACCAGTTCATGGACCCCTTCTCCCCTGCTCTGGTGGGAAACTGGACAAAGGAAAGGGGAGTGACCACTCCCCTGTCCATCAGCACCTCATGGGGTGGTGCCCAGAGCTCCTTCAGTGTGTCCCAGACTTCAACCATCTTGCTTTGCAAGGTGGGGGCACTCTGGAGGGCTCTGAGTGGCCAGTGCCATCAGGTGACATCAGAGACCACACCTGATAGGTCCATACCTGATAAGGTAGCCAATCCCCTTCTCAGGGTTATTTAGGGTCTCTCCTATGGGTTCTCTTCAAATTCTGTTTTAACGTTTCCTTCAGGAATCCTCTGCAACAACTTCAGCATCCTCTGACCTCGGATCAACCGTAGCCTGCTCCAAGAAACACTGTAACTGCAACAAAGTGTCTACAAGGGACATTTTTCTTCAGCAACCTCAGCTCCAAGTAAGCAACTGCAACAGGTTCCATGGTGTGCATGCTCTGGGGACTCCCTGTCTTCATCCTGCACCAGAAGGACCGAAGAAGTCCCCCGTGGAGTGACAGAGTGTAGGAAAGTACCATCTTGCCTGGCATGTTACCCCCATATTTCACTGTATATATGTTGTTTTAGTCTGTGTCACTAGGACCCTGCCAGGCAGGGCCCCAGTGCTCATAGGTATGTGCCCTGTATGTGTTCCGTGTGTGATGCCTAACTGTCTCACTGAGGCTCTGCTAACCGGAACCTCAGTGGTTATGCTCTCTCTGCTTTCCAAATTTGTCACTAACAGGCTAGTGACTACATATACCAATTCACATTGGCATACTGGTACACCCATATAATTCCCTAGTATATGGTACTGAGGTACCCAGGGTATTGGCGTTCCAGGAGATCCCTATGGGCTGCAGCATTTCTTTTGACACCCATAGGGAGCTCTGACCATTCTTACACAGGCCTGCCAGTGCAGCCTGAGTGAAATAACGTCCACGTTATTTCACAGCCATTTACCACTGCACTTAAGTAACTTATAAGTCACCTATATGTCTAACCTTCACCTGGTGAAGGTTGGGTGCAAAGTTACTTAGTGTGTGGGCACCCTGGCACTAGCCAAGGTGCCCCCACATTGTTCAGGGCAAATTCCCCGGGCTTTGTGAGTGCAAGGACACCATTACACGCGTGCACTATACATAGGTCACTACCTATGTATAGCTTCACAATGGTAACTCCGAACATGGCCATGTAACGTGTCTAAGATCATGGAATTGTCACCCCAATACCATTCTGGTGTTGGGTGGAAAATTCCATGATCCCCTGGGTCTCTAGCACAGTACCCGGGTACTGCCAAACTGCCTTTCCGAGGTCTCCACTGCAGCTGCTGCTGCTGCCAACCCCTCAGACAGGTTTCTGCCCTCCTGGGGTCCAGGCAGCCCTGGCCCAAGAAGGCAGAACAAAGGACTTCCTCTGAGAGAGGGTGTTACACCCTCTCCCTTTGGAAATAGGTGTGAGAGCTGGGGAGGAGTAGCCTCCCCCAGCCTCTGGAAATGCTTTGATGAGCACAGATGGTGCCCATCTCTGCATAAGCCAGTCTACACCGGTTCAGCGATACCACAGCCCTGCTCTGGTGCTAAACTAGACAAAGGAAAGGGGAGTGACCACTCCCCTGACTTGCACCTCCCAGGGGAGGTCGCCAGAGCTCCTCCAGTGTGTCCCAGACCTCTGCCATATTGGAAACAGAGGTGTTGGGGGCACACTGGACTGCTGAGTGGCCAGTGCCAGCAGGTGACGTCAGAGGCTCCTTCAGATAGGCTCTTACCTCTCTTGGTAGCCAATCCTCCTAACTTGGTAGCCAAACCTCCTTTTCTGGCTATTTAGGGTCTCTGCTTTGGGGAATTCTTCAGATAACGAATGCAACAGCTCACCAGAGTTCCTCTGCATCTCCCTCTTCACCTTCTACCAAAGGATCGACCGCTGACTGCTCGGGACGCCTGCAAAACCGCAACAAAGTAGCAAGACGACTGCCAGCAACATTGTAGCGCCTCATCCTGCCGGCTTTCTCGACTGTTTCCAGGTGGTGCATGCTCTGGGGGTAGCCTGCCTTTACCTTGCACCAGAAGCTCCGAGGAAATCTCCCGTGGGTTGACAGAATCTTCCCCCTGCTAACACAGGCACCAAAAGACTGCATCACTGGTCCTCTGGGTCCCCTCTCATCCTGACGAGTGTGGTCCCTGGAACTCAGCAACTCTGTCCAAGTGACTCCCACAGTCCAGTGACTTTTCAGTCCAAGTTTGGTGGAGGTGAGTCCTTGCCTCCCCACGCTAGACTGCATTGCTGGGTACCGCGTGATTTGCAGCTGCTCCGGCTCCTGTGCACTCTTCCAGGATTTCCTTCGTGCACAGCCAAGCCTGGGTCCAGCACTCCATCCTGCAGTGCACAACCTTCTGAGTTGTTCTCCGGCATCGTGGGACTCCCCTTTGTGACTTTGCATGGACTCCGGTTCACTTTCCCTCCAAGTGCCTGTTCAGGTACTTTTGTGGGTGCTGCGTGCTTCTTTGAGGGCTCCCTGAGTTGCTGGGCGCCCCCTCTGTCTCCTCCTCCAAGTGGCGACATCCTGGTCCCTCCTGGGCCACAGCAGTACCCAAAAACCTCCACCGCAACCCTTGCAGCTAGCAAGGCTTGTTTGCGGTCTTTCTGCGTGGGAAGCTTCATCGTGACGTGGGACATCCATCCTCCTAAGGAGAAGTTCCTAGTCCTCTTCTTTCTTGGAGAACTCCAAGCTTCTTCCAACCAGTGGCAGCTTCCTTGCACCCTCAGCTGGCATTTCCTGGGCTCCTGCCCACTCTTGAAACTGTCACGACTAATGGACTTTTTCCCCTTGTCTTACAGGTACTCAGGTCCGGAAATCCACTGTTGCATTGCTGGTGTTTGTTCTTCCTGCAGAATACCCCTATCACGACTTCTGTGCTCTCTGGGGGTAGTAGGTACACTTTACACCTACCTTTCAGGGTCTTGAGGTGGGCTATTTTTCTAACCCTCACTGTTTTCTTACAGTCCCAGCAACCCTCTACAAGCTCATATAGGTTTGGGGTCCATTTGTGGTTCACATTCCACTTTTGGAGGATATGGTTTGTGTTGCCCTTATACCTATGTGCTCCTATTGCAATCTATTGTAATTCTACACTGTTTGCATTACTTTTCTTGCTATTACTTACCTAAGTTTGGTTTGTGTACATATATCTTGTGTTTATAACTTATCCTCATACTGAGGGTACTCACTGAGATGCTTTTGGCATATTGTCATAAAAATAAAGTACCTTTATTTTTAGTAACTATGTATTGTGTTTTCTTATGATATTGTGCATATGACGCCAGTGGTATAGTAGGAGCTTTACATGTCTCCTAGTTCAGCCTAAGCTGCTTTGCTATAGCTACCTTCTATCAGTCTAAGCTGCTAGAAACCTCTTCTACACTAATAAGGGATAACTGGACCTGGCACAAGGTGTAAGTACCTCTGGTACCCACTACAAGCCAGGGCAGCCTCCTACATTGGTTGTGCAGCGGTGGGATAAGCACTTGTAACTACTTACCACTTTGTCATTGTGTACTTTTCATAAGAGAATAATATACAAAACAGTTCAGTGTATGTACACCTAATGAAAAAGTTTTGCTTTTCTCCTCTTAAAACTTTTTACAAAGTTCTGAAAAGTTTCTCTAAACTTCTAAAAGTTTTCTGAAAGTTAGAAAAAGTTTTTTCTCTGTTCTTTAAAAAGTTCTGAAACTTTTTCTTCCTTATCAGTATTTCTAAACCTTTTACTATCATATCTGTAGAAGATTCAACTCCTAAAATGGTCAAGACTACTTATGACAATTTGAATTACAAGAGCCTAAGGAGTCTCTGCTTCGATAGAGGTTTAGTGATAGGAAAGAACCCTACAAAAGAGTTTCTATTTAACATGCTTATTGTAAATGATGAGTCCCAAGCAGGCACATCAAATGAGAGGTTAATAGAAGGTTCCCAATCTGACTCAGGGGATCTCCTTGAGGGAGGTAGGGAGGGTTCTGAACAGGATCTGCCCTCTAGTAGGACACCCAGTAATGTTGGTAGTAATGGAGGTTCTCATCACATTAGGGAAGTCTTTCTTCCTAGAGGCCAAGTTGCTAGGGTCCAGTCAGTTAGGGACAGATCCCCCTCTGCTGTTTCAAACTTGTCTTCTGTGTCCAAGCATTCCAAACCCACCCACCCTGAGGATAACTTGTTAGAAAAGGAACTCAAAAGGTTGAGGGTTGAAGAGACCAGACTGAAGCTTAAACAGCAACAGCTGGCCTTAGATAGGGAATCCCTAGACATTGAGAAGGAGAGACAGAGATTGGGGTTTGGACCCCATGGTGGCAGCAGCAGTATTCCTGATAGTAATCCTGTTAGAGAGCATGATTCCAGGAATCTGCACAAGATAGTCCCCCCTTACAAGGAAGGGGGTGACATCAACAAGTGGTTTGCTGCACTTGAGAGGGCCTGTATGGTACAGGGGGTCCCTCAAAGGCAGTGGGCTGCTATATTGTGGCTATCTTTCACTGGAAAGGGTAGGGATAGGCTCCTTACTGTTAGAGAAAGTGATGCTAACAGTTTTGTAGTTTTGAAGGATGCACTCTTGGATGGATTTGGCTTAACCACTGAACAATACAGGATTAAGTTCAGAGACACCAGAAAAGAGTCCTCACAAGACTGGACAGACTTTGTAGACTGTTCAGTGAAGGCCTTGGAGGGGTGGTTACATGGCAGTAGAGTATCTGACTATGAAAGCCTGTATAATCTTATTCTGAGAGAGCATATTCTGAATAACTGTATGTCTGACTTGTTACACCAATATCTAGTGGACTCAGATCTGACCTCTCCCCAAGAATTGGGAAAGAAGGCAGACAAATGGGTCAGAACAAGAGTGAACAGAAAAGTTCATACAGGGGGTGACAAGGATGGCAAGAAGAAGTATGGTAAGTCTTCTGACAAGGGTGGGGACAAAAGTAAAACTGAGTCTTCATCAGGCCAACAAAAATCCTCTGGTGGGGGTGGTGGGTCCAAATCTTCTTCCAATAATCAACCTAAAAAGCCTTGGTGTTATTTGTGTAATGTCAAAGGCCATTGGACAACTGATGCCAGTTGTCCAAAGAAACACCAAACCTCCCACTACCACAACCCCTACTGCAAATTCTAGTACCCCTAGTAATAGCAGTGGTGGTGGGAGCAAACCTACAAATAGCCAATCCAAGGGAGTAGCTGGGCTCACTATTGGTAACGTAGTTGGGGTTGGTCTTGTTAGGGAGACCACAGAGGCTGTGTTAGTCTCTGAAGGTGCCATTGATTTGGCCACCGTGGTTGCTTGTCCACTTAATAAGGATAAGTACAAGCAACTTCCCCTAATGAATGGTGTTGAGGTTCAGGCCTACAGGGACACAGGTGCCAGTGTTACCATGGTAATAGAGAAACTGGTCCACCCTGAACAACACCTACTTGATCAGCAGTACCAAGTGACAGACGCTCATAACAACACTCTTAGCCACCCCATGGTTGTTGTGAATCTCAACTGGGGGGGGTTACTGGTCCAAAGAAAGTTGTGGTTGCCTCAGATTTACCTGTAGACTGTCTACTAGGAAATGATTTAGAGACATCAGCTTGGACAGAAGTGGAGTTGGAGGCTCATGCAGCAATGCTGGGCATTCCTGGGCATATTTTTGCTTTGACAAGGGCTCAGGCCCAAAAGCAAAAAGGACAGGGTAACTTGGATCCTGGAACAATGGACCAAGTGCTCCCTAAAGCTAGGGGTAGCACGGGTAAATCCCTACCCACTATCCCTCCCTCTACAGATGATTCTCCTTCTGAGGAAGAAACATTTCGTCCCTGTGCAGAACCTTCACCAGATGAGCTGGCAGCAGACACTGCTGAGCTTTTGGTTGGAGGAGGGCCTGCCAGGGAAGAGCTGAGTGTGGCACAGCAAACCTGTCCCACATTAGAGGGTCTCAGACAGCAAGCTGTCAAGCAGCAAAATGGGGATGTCAGTGACTCACATAGAGTTTACTGGGAGGACAACCTCTTGTACACCGAGGCAAGGGACCCAAAACCTGGAGCAGCCAGGAGATTGGTCATTCCCCTGCAGTACAGAGAGTTCCTCCTAACTCTTGCACATGACAGTCCTTTGGCTGGGCATTTGGGCCAGATCAAAACATGGGAAAGGCTTGTCCCCCTGTTTCACTGGCCTAGGATGTCAGTGGACACTAAAGATTTTTGCAAGTCTTGTGTGACCTGCCAAGCCAGTGGCAAGACTGGTGGCACTCCAAATGCTCCCCTTATTCCACTGCCTGTGGGTGGGGTTCCCTTTGAAAGGGTAGGGGTTGACATAGTTGGCCCCCTTGACCCTCCTACTGCTTCAGGCAATAGGTTTATCTTGGTGGTTGTGGACCATGCCACAAGATATCCTGAAGCAATTCCTCTAAGGACCACTACAGCTCCTGCAGTTGCAAAGGCTCTCCTGGGAATCTTTTCCAGGGTGGGTTTCCCTAAAGAGGTTGTATCAGACAGGGGTAGCAACTTCATGTCTGCATACTTGAAAGCAATGTGGAAGGAGTGTGGTATTACCTACAAGTTCACCACTCCTTATCACCCACAGACTAATGGAGTGGTAGAGAGGTTTAGTAAAAGTCTCAAAGGTATGATAATGGGACTCCCTGAACAACTCAGGAGGAGATGGGATGTCCTGTTACCTTGCCTCCTTTTTGCTTACAGGGAGGTACCCCAGAAAGGTGTGGGCTTCAGCCCCCTTGAAATCCTCTTTGGACACCCTGTAAGAGGTCCACTAACACTTGTGAAGGAGGGTTGGGAACAACCTTTAAAAACTCCCAAACAGGACATAGTGGACTATGTACTTGGCCTAAGATCCAGAATGGCTGAGTACATGAAAAAGGGCAGTAAAAACCTGCAGGCCAGCCAAGAGCTCCAGAGGCAATGGCATGACCAGAAGGCTGTTCTGATCCAGTACCAATCAGGACAGAAGGTGTGGGTATTGGAACCTGTGGCCCCAAGAGCACTCAAAGACAAATGGAGTGGACCCCATCTCATTGTTGAAAAGAAGGGTGAGGTTACCTATCTGGTAGACCTGGGCACTGCCAGGAGTCCCCTTAGGGTGATTCATGTAAACCGCCTAAAACCCTATTATGACAGGGCTGATCAAACCCTACTCATGGCAACAGATGAGGGACAGGAAGAAGAGAGTGACCCTCTCCCTGATCTTTTCCACCATTGAATCTGATGCTTTAGTGGAGGGAGTAGTTTTGGCAGATTGTCTGACTGCAGAACAGAAAGACAACTGCATACATCTCCTTGGACAGTTTTCTGACCTCTTTTCAATTGTGCCAGGAACAACTTCCTGGTGTGAACACACAATTGATACTGGAGACAGCTTGCCTGTCAAAAGTAAAATATATAGGCAGCCTGATCATGTCAGGGACTGCATAAAACAAGAGGTGCAGAAAATGCTTGATCTAGGAGTGGTTGAACCTTCTGAAAGCCCATGAGCGAGTCCTGTGGTGCTTGTACCAAAGCCTCACTCAAAAGATGGAAAAAGGGAGATGAGGTTTTGTGTAGACTACAGAGGTCTCAATCAGGTAACAAAAACTGATGCTCACCCTATACCCAGGGCAGATGAGCTCATTGATACACTGGCATCTGCCAAGTATCTTAGCACCTTTGATTTGACTGCAGGGTATTGGCAGATCAAATTGGCTGAGGATGCTAAACCCAAAACTGCATTTTCAACTTTAGGAGGGCACTACCAATTTACAGTGATGCCCTTTGGTTTGAAAAATGCACCTGCCACTTTTCAGAGGTTGGTGAACACAGTCCTGCAAGGGTTGGAGGCTTTTAGTGCAACATATCTAGATGATATAGCTGTCTTTAGCTCCACCTGGGATGAGCACCTGGTCCACCTTTGGAAAGTTTTGGAGGCCCTGCAAAAGGCAGGCCTTACTATCAAGGCCACAAAGTGCCAGATAGGGCAGGGAAAGGTGGTTTATCTGGGACACCTGGTAGGTGGAGAACAGATTGCACCACTGCAGGGGACAATCCAGACAATCATGGATTGGGTTCCCCCTACAACTCAAACCCAGGTGAGAGCCTTCTTAGGCCTCACAGGGTATTACAGGAGATTCATTAAAAACTATGGCTCCATAGCAGCCCCTCTTAATGATCTCACTAGTAAGAAGATTCCTAAAAAGGTACTATGGACAGCCAGCTGTCAGATAGCTTTTGAGGAGCTCAAACAGGACATGTGCTCTGCACCTGGCCTAAAAAGCCCATGTTACTCCAAGAAATTCATTGCTCAAACTGATGCATCTGAATTAGGGGTAGGAGCAGTCTTATCACAACTGAATTCTGAGGGCCAGGATCAACTTGTTGCTTTTATCAGCAGAAGGTTGACCCCTAGAGAAAAGCGTTGGTCTGCCATAGAGAGGGAGGCCTTTGCTGTGGTCTGGGCACTGAAGAAGTTGAGGCCATACCTGTTTGGCACTCACTTTATTGTTCAGACAGACCACAAACCTCTACTTTGGCTAAAACAAATGAAAGGTGAAAACCCTAAATTGTTGAGGTGGTCCATATCTCTACAGGGAATGGACTATACAGTGGAACATAGACCTGGGAGTACCCACTCCAATGCAGATGGACTCTCCAGATATTTCCACTTAGACAATGAAGACTCATCAGGTCATGGCTTGTCTTATTGTCCTTCGTTTGGGGGGGGGGTGTAGGAAAGTACCATCTTGCCTGGCATGTTACCCCCATATTTCACTGTATATATGTTGTTTTAGCCTATGTGTCACTGGGACCCTGCCAGCCAGGGCCCCAGTGCTCATAAGTATGTGCCCTGCATGTGTTCCCTGTGTGATGCCTAACTGTCTCACTGAGGCTCTGCTAACCAGAACCTCAGTGGTTATGCTCTCTCTGGTTTCCAAATTTGTCACTAACAGGCTAGTGACTAAATTTACCAATTAACATTGGCATACTGGTACACCCATATAATTCCCTAGTATATGGTACTGAGGTACCCAGGGTTTTGGGGTTCCAGGAGATCCCTATGGGCTGCAGCATTTCTTTTGACACCCATAGGGAGCTCTGACATTTCTTACACAGGCCTGCCAGTGCAGCCTGAGTGAAATAACGTCCACGTTATTTCACAGCCATTTACCACTGCACTTAAGTAACTTATAAGTCACCTATATGTCTAACCTTCACCTGGTGAAGGTTGGGTGCAAAGTTACTTAGTGTGTGGGCACCCTGGCACTAGTCAAGGTGCCCCCACATTGTTCAGGGCAAATTCCCTGGACTTTGTGAGTGCGGTGACACCATTACACACTTGCACTATACATAGGTCACTACCTATGTATAGCGTCACAATAGTAACTCCGAATATGGCCATGTAACATGTCTAAGATCATGAAATTGTCACCCCAATACCATTCTGGTGTTGGGGGGACCATTCCATGATCCCCGGGTCTCTAGCACAGTACCCGGGTACTGCCAAACTGCCTTTCCGGGGTCTCCATTGCAGCTGCTGCCAACCCCTCAGACAGGTTTCTGCCCTCCTGGGGTCCAGGCAGCCCTGGCCCAGGAAGGCAGAACAAAGGACTTCCTCTGAGAGAGGGTGTTACACCCTCTCCCTTTGGAAATAGGTGTGAGAGCTGTGGAGGAGTAGCCTCCCCCAGCCTCTGGAAATGCTTTGATGGGCACAGATGGTGCCCATCTCTGCATAAGCTAGTCTATACCGGTTCAGGGATCCCTCAGCCCTGCTCTGGCGTGAAACTAGACAAAGGAAAGGGGAGTGACCACTCCCCTGACCTGCACCTCCCAGGGGAGGTGCCCAGAGCTTCTCCAGTGTGTCCCAGACCTCTGCCACCTTGGAAACAGAGGTGTTGGGGGCACACTGGACTGCTCTGAGTGGCCAGTGCCAGGCGGTGACATCAGAGGCTCCTTCTGATAGGCTCTTACCTCTCTTGGTAGCCAATCCTCCTAACTTGGTAGCCAAACCTCCTTTTCTGGCTAT
Source organism: Pleurodeles waltl (assembly GCF_031143425.1). Lineage (NCBI taxonomy): Eukaryota > Metazoa > Chordata > Amphibia > Caudata > Salamandridae > Pleurodeles > Pleurodeles waltl. The sequence continues at coordinate 288,587,292 of NC_090450.1, forward strand.
TTAGGGTCTCTGCTTTGGGGAATTCTTCAGATAACGAATGCAAGAGCTCACCAGAGTTCCTCTGCATCTCCCTCTTCACCTTCTACCAAAGGATCGACCGCTGACTGCTCAGGACTCCTGCAAAACCGCACCAAAGTAGCAAGACGACTACCTGCAACATTGTAGCACCTCATCCTGCCGGCTTTCTCGACTGTTTCCAGGTGGTGCATGCTCTGGGGGTAGCCTGCCTTCACCCTGCACCAGAAGCTACGAAGAAATATCCAGTGGGTCGACGGAATCTTCCCCCTGCTAACGCAGGCACCAAAAGACTGTATCACTGGTCCTCTGAGTCCCCTCTCATCCTGACGAGCATGGTCCCTGGAACTCAGCAACTCTGTCCAAGTGACTCCCACATTCCAGTGACTCTTCAGTCCAAGTTTGGTGGAGGTAAGTCCTTGCCTCCCCATGCTAGACTGCATTGCTGGTTAACGCGTGATTTGCAGCTGCTCCAGCTCCTGTGCACTCTTCCAGGATTTCCTTTGTGCACAGCCAAGCCTGGGTCCCCAGCACTCCTTCCTGCAGTGCACAACCTTCTGAGTTGTCCTCCGGCATTGTGGGACTCCCTTTTGTGACTTCGCGTGGACTCCAGTTCACTTTCCTTCCAAGTGCCTGTTCAGGTACTTTTGCGGGTGATGCCTGCTTCTGTGAGGGCTCCCTGAGTTCCTGGGCGCCCCCTCTGTCTCCTCCTCCAAGTGGTGACATCCTGGTCCCTCCTGGGCCACAGCAGTACCCAAAAACCTCCACCACAACCCTTGCAGCTAGCAAGGCTTGTTTGCAGTCTTTCTGCGTGGGAACACCTCTGCAAGCTTCATCACAACGTGGGACATCCATCCTCCAAAGGAGAAGTTCCTAGTCCTCTTCTTTCTTGCAGAACTCCAAGCTTCTTCCAACCGGTGGCAGCTTCCTTGCACCCTCAGCTGGCATTTCCTGGGCTCCTGCCCACTCTCGACACTGTCGTGACTATTGGACTTGGTCTCCTTGTCTTACAGGTACTCAGGTCCAGAAATCCACTGTTGTTGCATTGCTGGTGTTTGTTTTTCCTTCAGACACACCCTATCACGACTTCTGTGCTCTCTGGGGGTAGTAGGTGCACTTTACACCTACCTTTCAGGGTCTTGGGGTGTGCTATTTTTCTAACCCTCACTGTTTTCTTACAGTCCCAGCGACCTCCTACAAGCTCACGTATGTTTGGGGTCCATTCGTGGTTCGCATTCCACTTTTGGAGGATATGGTTTGTGTTGCCCCTATACCTATGTGCTCCTATTGCAATCTATTGTAATTCTACACTGTTTGCATTACTTTTCTTGCTATTACTTACCTAAGTTTGGTTTGTGTACATATATCTTGTGTATATAACTTATCCTCATACTGAGGGTACTCACTGAGATACTTTTGGCATATTGTCATAAAAAGAAAGTACCTTTATTTTTAGTAACTCTGTGTATTGTGTTTTCTTATGATATTGTGCATATGACACCAGTGGTATAGTTGGAGCCTTACATGTCTCCTAGTTCAGCCTAAGCTGCTTTGCCATAGCTACCTTCTATCAGTCTAAGCTGCTAGAAACACCTCTTCTTCACTAATAAGGGATAACTGGACCTGGCACAAGGTGTAAGTACCTTTGGCACCCACTACAAGCCAGGCCAGCCTCCTACACAGTCACTCCCCTGTTCCAAGCAGGCACCTTCCAAGACAATAACCGGTACCCTGGGACTCCTCTCACAGTGACGAGCATGCGCCTAAGGACACAGAGGGTGGACATCATCGACATAGACTGTCCTGAGGTCCTGCTGACGCAATTTGGAGGAGGTAAGACCTTGCCTTCCCTGAGAACGACGGTGCCCCTGTGTTTTGTGTCTTCTTCGCCTCCTGAGGCCTCTGTGCACTCTTTGCAAAATGCCTTCATGCACAGCCTGGCCCAGGTCCCCAGCACTCCACCCTGTGATGCTCAACTTGCAGAGTTGTTCTCCGGAGGTATGGGACCTTCTTTTGTTGTGCTGCAGCAATTGTGTTTTGTACCTCCTTTGAACCCAGATCCTGCAGCTTCTGGGGGTGCTGACTGGCATCCTGAGGGCTCTCTAAAGTGCTGAGAACCCTCCTCATACAGAATTGAGACCCCCAAATCCCTCCTGGGTCCATCCAGCACCATTTTGATGAAAAATGCATTTTTGCCGTAGCCAAGGCTTGTTGGTGCCTTTTAACACGTAATCTTGTCTGCAACAATCATCACACCGTGGGACATCTTTTGAATCATGCAGGAATCAGCTGGCATCTCCATAGGGTGCATTTCTGCAGTCTTCAACTAACCAGGGACTCTTCTTTTGCACCCTCTTCTGGGTTGGCAGGGGCTCCAGTCCTTCCTGGAACTTTTTTTGACTTCTGGACTTGGTCTCCTTTCTTTGCAGGTCGTCAGGTCCAATAATCTAGCAGTTGTTCTTTGCAGACTTGGTTGGCTGCTGCAAAATCCCCAAAACGAGGTGTAGTGTGTCCTAAGGAAACTTGCAGTACTTTCCTCGTGCTTTTCTGGGCTCTGGTAATTTACTTACCTTTACTGTATTCTTAGTCTTCCAGAGATTCTGCACACACTACACTTGTCTAGGAGGGAATTAGTGATTCACATTCCACTTTTTTAGTATATGGTTTATGTTGTCCCTAGACCTATTTTCTCCCATTGCATTTTATAGGATTTCCTACTGTTTGCATTGTTCTATGACTATTTACTTGTCTAATTTTGGTGTCTAGTGTATATATTGTGTATAATACTTACCTCCTGACGGAGTATTATCTCTAAAATATTTTTGGTACTGTGTCACCCAAATAAATACCTTAATTTTTTTAACACTCAGTATTGTCTTTCCATGTGTATAAGTACTGATTAACTATAAGTGGTATTGCATGAACTTTGCATGTCTCCTAGTTCAGCCTAAACTGCTCTGCTATAGCTACCTCTATCAGCCTAAGCTGCTAGACCACTACTACATTCACTAACAATGGATAACGGGACCTTGTGTAAGGTGTAAGTACCCAAGGTACCCACTACAAACCAGGCAAGCCTCCTACACACACTAGTTACATATGTCAGGAGGACCTCACCTGAGGTAGTTCTACATCCCGTAGAAAAATAAATGTAGCATTACTACTGTAAAAATCGCAGCCAGCCATGGTACCGGGGACATGGGAAAACACCAAAGGAAGCTACATATTTACAAAGCTTAAAATATATAACTAATGTATCATAATGTGATCCATAATGGAAATGCCACCTTAATGCCACATATGCGTCGCAATAAATGCTGCAAATGTGGCGCAAGGTGGTGCTAGGGGGTCATAAATATGCCCTCAGATGAGAAAGGTGCCTCAAGAGAGGAATCCAAATCCTTTCATGGCTTTACTCATACCCAATCAGATTGAACAACAGTGAGACGCACTACACTCGGTCATTTATGAGGAAGAAATTGGCCATGCAATTGATGATATGACCTTAAGCAAAGCTCAGGGGATAATGACACAGGATAAAATTAACAATCCATTGATTGTCTCAGTGCTGGCTTCAATGTTGCATGAACCAGTGAAAGAAGGTTACTTAAGAGATTACATTTTTTGAGCTAGCATCTACCTGATCCGTAATCCAGGAAGGGATTCCTTAGAGAATTCTAGTTACAGGCCCATGTCATTAACTGAAACTTATGTTAAGAACTAGGCCATGGTCTTGGCGACCTGTCTAAAATTATTCATCCCTAAACTCATTCTCCTATTTCAAATGGGCTTTGTTCCAGTTTGTTCATCGGTTTATCATATGTGTATCCTGTCCTACTTAATTTAGAACGTAAAAGATGACCTGAAAGAACAGATATGGTAGTAATTTTACTAGACGCCAAAAAAGCATTAAAAAATGTGGAATAAAGATACCTGTTATGGACGATGGAAAGGATGGGATTAGCCCTCGATTTCAAAGTTATTGTCAAGGGTATTTAGTACACTCACTGCATCTTCAATTGCACGGGAAGCAGCTCCCCTTACTTTGAAATACCTTAGGGGACCAGACAGTGTGTCTACTATCAACCCTACTGTATCCATTCAGTCTAGAGCACGTTTCCACTGTCATAAAGAACAATGATGGAATTAAAGAAATGCTAACACCAATAGGAGAACATGAAATGTTCTATTACGCAGGCGGTATATTATTGTCTTTGTCCCCACCGACCAAATCCGAATCGGCCTGATACAACAATTAGAATTTTTCTCCAGTTTCTTGTGATATAGGATAAAGTGGTGAACATGTGATGCTCTTTTATTGATTCCACAAACTACGAAGGCCTTCATGGGTACTCTAACATTTGACTGGAAAGGTAAACATTTTGGCATTTATGTAAGCAGTTGGTTGTTAACTCTCAGTTACCATTAATGATGCAACACAAGCTGCTTACAAACATTGAGAAGATAATCTTACAATTTGTTTGGGCTACCCAAAGGCCTCGTTTAAAAAGCTCTAACTTATATGCAACCACTGAATAGCAAAGCTTTTCTCTACCACACATGGAGAGCTAGTTTTTTGGCACATCAATTGCCATACTCAATTTATACATTGAAAATGCGTAGAGAGATACCGACAAGGGTACACATGGAAAATCATGTGTTACTTATACAGGGGATCTATCTATATACTACATGAAACAACCTGCTACAACAAAGTCTTCTAATTCCATACTTAAGGCCTGATTACAAGTAAGGCAGTCCCCAGACCGCCACACTTGCAATGGCTGTCAGACGGCCATAGTTGTGGCGGTCCAACCGCCACATTACGAGGCTGACGAGCAGCCCCGCCGACCAACCGCCCTATCTGCTGTAATCTTTGATACCGACGGGTTGACAGTGGCGGAGGTCAGAATCAGTCAGGGTTGCACTGAAGTCAGCCCCACCCTGCAGATTATGACCTGGTTCTCCACCAGCCTTTTCATGGCAGTTTCACTGCTATGAAACAGCAGCCAGAGAACAGGTGCTTGAGTGCATGGGGGGCCATGCACTGCCCATACACTTGGCCCTAGATGCCTCTCACTATGTATGGCAGTGAGCACCCTCACTGTTAAAATCTTCCAAATACATACATTCTAAAGCCACCAGCCATTACTATAGGTGGTGACGAAATTAGCTGGCCATTATGGAGACAACACAGCATATTGTACCTTAATGACATAATTTGATAAGGTAGACTGAAAACTTTCTATGAACTCAACCTTGAATATGGTCTCCCACTTTAGCAAAAGTGGAACCATACACAACTATCACATGCATTATGTAGTACTCGTGGCCAATCACAGTTTTCCCTAGAAAAATCATCTATAGTCCAATACCTATATGTCTCGAAGGCATAGAAGTGTATGTTAGCGGGTCTCTACTGCCTATTGATCAACTATGAATGCTCTCACAATACTTTCATCACACCATGGTCCTCGTGTAAAGAGCTACGGCAATCTTACTTTCTAGAGACAGAGCAGGAAGCAATGCCAGAAAACTACAATAGAGAACTGCTCAAATTCAGATACTATAAAATACTTTATAAATGGCACTGTTCTCCAGATAGACTGTACAGGGCCAAACCATGGGCCAGATTCACAAAGCACCTCCACATCCACGGTTGAGGCACTGCAGTCGCGGCAGGGTACTGCACTTGAGGCGGGACCTCCATACTGCATTTTCCCATTGTGGAGGTCTCGCCACAAGTGTGGGACCCACCGCCGCAAGTGCAGGGCCTCCATCGCGACTGCAGAGGACCTTGGTGAATCAGGCCAAAAGTCTTGTTGTTAGATAGGTCAGGTCCAGGACTGTGATACTGCACATATCCTATGTAAATGTCTGCATGTTTATGATTACTAGAGGTACATATGAACATGTGTTAGACAGGAGAATAACATGTTGAGTAATTTGATCAAAGGCTGGCACCTCTCCTTGATGTAAGTGACCTTCCTGACTCACCTTCACACACCACACCATTAGTAGTTACAAAGATTGGTATTTGGCTATATGAGAAAACATAGAAGGTACCACAGTAACGTGACTTACTGAAAGTTATGTATGAAATGGCAACTTCTGAAAAATTGATCCACAAACTTAATGACACTCTTAGATAATGAGGGGAATTCCACAAGTACGGAATGCACTGGGCTCAGATCTGAAGCGTTCCTGTAACTTGCACTTATACTATGATTAAGGAGAAAAGGTAACAACTGCTATCATCAATTTTCAGCAAGTTTTATTTCTCGTTCTTGATGGCAATGGACTGTTTTTTTCTCAAGTGCTCTACTCTCTTCTATTATTACACTTTACTTATAACCATTGTATCCATTAAGACATGTTCTCTTTGAATAATTAGATATGGCAGTACAATATGCATTGCTTGAAATCTGTTCCCAAGTACCGATTAAGTATCAAGGCATGAAATCGCTCTGTGTCTCTGCTTACTGGTGTACATATGGTTTCAATTGTTATTGTTATAGGATGAGGTCTGCAATATTCTTTCTGCCTCTGTAAAACCTGAGCATGTGCTCCATTATAAAAATTTCTTGTACAACATTTATACTCAAACCTTGATAAGAAAATGCGATTTAAAGAAACAAAGAAGTTCACTAAAAAGCAAAGGTTACAGTGGAGTTATATGTAAGTAAGGTAGTATTATTTTAACTTAAGTTAAAAAAAATAATGAAAAAACTGCTATTTTAACACCAAACACACTGAAATTCACTGGTTATACATCACTGAGATAAGTCTAACTTGCAATGCTATGATGTAGTGCTTATGGCTGCACAAATTACATTATTGATGACATCTGAAATCTTCTGCAGTGCAAGTTATACTTATGTCAGTGACATAACTCGTGAATTTCAGTGGTGTTTGGTTTTAAAACAGTAGTTTTTTTTATTATTACACTCATTATTTTACTATCTATAACTTCACTTTAACCTTTGTTTTTTTCAGTGAATTGCAGAGTTTTTTAACGTAACGTAAAATATTATGACTATACCTAAGTATGTCATTTTAACCTTTGTTTTATTTTTCATTGAATGTTGTTTTTTATCATATTCACCCAGCTCCCTCAATGAGCATAGCTTTAGGCCATATGTTATGTTATTCTGTGTTATTCCGTTTGATTACTTTTGTTAATGTGAAAAGAATGTGACTGCATTTACCAAGATACATTGGGGCCAACTTTTTGCTGGAGTGTGAGGCAGTGTGCTCCCTTTTTTTTGCAATGTGTCGAATGACGGCTCCCTTGAGCTAACGGGCTGACGAGCCTTGGTGAGGCACCTGCGCACCAGAGTGGTACATAAACCTGAGAAGACGTTTGGTGGCATTTTAAGCAACCGCACAAAGTATGCTGCTCTCTGCTGATGACGGTTGAAACCCAGAAACACGTGTCCAGAGATACACAGCACTTGCTGCACCTACTAAGGTGAAAGACTGTGATTACTTTTGTTAATGTGAAACGAATCTGACTGCATTTACCAAGATGCATTGGGGCCAACTTTTTGCTGGAGTGTGAGGCAGTGTGCTCCCTTTTTTTTGCACTGTCGAATGACGGCTCCTTTGAGCTAACGGGCTGACGAACCTTGTTGAGTCACATGCGCTCCAGAGTGGTACATAAACCTGAGAAGTCGTTTGGTGGCATTTCAAGCAACCCCACAAAAGATGCTGCTCTCTGCTGATGAGGGGGGAAACCCAGAAACACGTGTCCAGAGATACACAGCACTTGCTGCACCTACTATGGTGAAAGACTTTGATTACTTTTGTTAATGTGAAACAAATCTGACTTCATTTATCAAGATGCATTGGGGCCAACTTTTTGCTGGAGTGTGAGGCAGTGTGTTCCCTTTTTTTCACACTGTGTTATTCCATGTTATTATGGGGGTCATTCTAACTCTGGCGGGCGGCGGAGGCCGCCCGCCAGAGTTCCCCCGACAGAACACCGCTCCGCGGTCTGAAGACCGCCGCGGTGATTCTGTGTTTCCCGCTGGGCTGGCGGGCGACCGCCAGAAGGCCGCCCGCCAGCCCAGCGGGAAACCCCTTCCCACGAGGAAGCCGGCTCCGAATGGAGCCGGCGGAGTGGGAAGGTGCGACGGGTGCAGTTGCACCCGTCGGGAATTTCAGTGTCTGCGAAGCAGACACTGAAATTCTTTGTGGGGCCCTCTTACGGGGGCCCCTGCAGTGTCCATGCCGTTCGCATGGGCACTGCAGGGGCCCCCAGGGGCCCCACGACACCCCATACCGCCATCCTGTTCCTGGCGTGCGAACCGCCAGGAACAGGATGGCGGTATGGGGTGTCGGAATCCCCATGGCGGCACAGCAAGTTGCGCCGCCATGGAGGATTCCTGAGGGCAGCGGAAAACCGGCGGGAGACCGCCGGTTTTCCTGTTCTGACCGCGGCCAAACCGCCGCGGTCAGAATGCCCTGCGGAGCACCGCCAGCCTGTTGGCGGTGCTCCCGCCGACCCCGGCCCCGGCGGTCCTTGACCGCCGGGGTCGGAATGACCCCCTATGTTTTTTGGAGTTCTTGTATACTCTAGGGTGTCTTGGCGCTGCCTTTTTAGAGCTAATCAATTGGGACTGTGATTGTTTCCTGATAACTCTAACATAATTAGAAGGAAATGAGTGATTGATCAAAAAGCCATGTTTGAAGGCTTTCCCAAAATGTAGGGGGTTGGTCAGCTCGTTCAGCTCAAGAGAAAGAAAATTCTACAGCTTAGCTGTTCCAACAACAAAACTTTTGCCTCCCCAGTGAGATTTTCTAAATTTGGGAATTACAGCATTTTTTGCATTCAAGAAGCGTAAAGGTCTCGTGGAAATGTACTAAGAAAAGTTATGAATTAGGTAGTCTGGTCCCGTTCGGTGTAGTGCCTTAAAGGCAGTACACAGAGCCCTAAACGTGATTCTTTTTTATATGTAACCAGGGAAGTTTTTTCAGCGCAGAATTTGCTGGGCAAAATTTACGAATTCCACAGGGAAAATGTGCTGCTGTATTTTGTAGGGTTTGTAGTTTAGTCAACAGCCTTTGTTGCATGTTGTACGTTGCAATAGTCCAGTTTGGACGGGACTAATGTTGTGACAACTGATTTTTGAAAGTTGGTAGGTATAAAAGAAAGGGATAACTTTCCTGATTTTGTTTTTTAGGATGTGAAAAACAGAAGAGGCAATTTAATTGACCTCGCTGTTGAAGGTTAATTTATTGTCCAAGATGATGCTTAGGTTTCTTACTTTTTTGGCTGGTTTTGAGGGCACCCATGTCATGGGTCCACGAGCTAGAAGACCAAAAGAATGTGTTATTTCCAAATAGAAGAACTTTTTGTCTTTCTTGAATTAAGTTTCAAACAATTCTTATTCATTCAGTCTTCAAAGTTTTTCATACAATTATGGAAATTGGAGGCCATGCGATCTGGGTTGCCTGAAACCGAGACCACAATTTGGGTGTCATCAGCATAGGAGATAATTGAGAACCCAAATGACTTTATGAGTTTGGTCAGTGGTGTGATATATAAGTTAAAAAGAGTGGGGCTTAAGGAAGCACCCTGTGGGACACCACATGAAAGGATAAAAAATGTGATGCAAAATCATCTATTGCTACACATTGCTCTCGTTCGGAAAGGAAAGATATTTAGAGGGTAGGAGCTGAACCTCTAATTCCCAGTGAGTGAAGGTGGTCAATCAAGATGTATGTCTCAAATGCTGCCAAGAGATCTAACAAGATTAGGGCAGCATTTTCTCCTCTATCAATATGAGCTCTTATGTTCTACGATGCAACACTTAATTCGGTCTCTGTACTGTGGTGGCTTCTAAGGCTGAATTGAGCAGCATTTAAAAGACCACTTGCATCAATAAGGACTATTAATTGTTGGTTAATAGCCTTGTCTATGATCTTAGCTGGAAATGGCAGTCGGGTTATGGCCTGATAGTTACTTGGGTCAGTTGATGGGAGATCAGTTTGTTTTTATCAGAGGTAGGATGGAGGCTCTCTTCCAAACTTTTGGGAAATACCTTTTATAAAACATATCATTAAAGATAATAGTTAGATGAGCTGAGATTGTTTCGGGTACTTGTTGAAGAATTGTGGGAGGGAACGGGTCCTCTGAATAGCTGGATTTCACCAATTTAATTACCTGATGTGTTGCAAGTGGGGAGAAAGAGGTTACTGAGTGATCAGACCATGAAAGTGGTAAGACCTTTAACAATTAGGTGTATCCCGCCACATGAGAGGGGTCCCCAACTATCTGATTTAAACCTAGGCTGGCAATGGAATTTAACAGTAATTCTGAGTCTTTGTCTGAATAGTTCTCAAGGTGAAAATTAAAATCACCAAGAGCCTCATTACGAGGCTGACAGTCACACGACTGATAGTCTCGCGGTGGTGATCGGACCACCTCAGCTGAGGCGGTCCAAGCACCAAATTACGAGTTTGGCGGCTGGACAACCATCTGACCGCCGTCTCCACCAGGCTCCTAGATCCTGATGGAGTAATGGTGGTCTTGGGTGCAATCAGCCAGGAAGGCACTGAATTCAGTGCCGCCCTGCTGATTACGACCTTGTTCCTCGCCAGCCTTTTCATGGTGGTTTCACCACCATAAAACGGCTGGCAGAGAACAAGTGTATTTGGCCACAGGGGGGGCGTTGCACTGCCCATGGGCAGGGGCCCCCTATCCAGCACTTTCAGAATGCCCACTGTCTGCAAGACAGTACGCATTCCGAGTGTGCTGGATTGCCACCTCTGTGCTATGAGATAGCGCTCAGCTCCTTTAAGGGAGCTGAGTGCTATCTCGTGGCACTGTTCCCGCTGGTCAGACCAACGGGAATGCTCTATTACAAGGTTTCCACTGGTAAGCCAGGTCTAACAAGTGGAAACCTTGTAATAGGGCCGGAGGGATGCCACCACCATGGCAGTGGCGTCCTCACCGCGAGTTTTGCGGTCCCACACTGGGACCGCCAAACTTGTAATGAGCTCCCAAGTATAGTATAGTGTAGTTTAAAATCCCAATTCTAGACCAAGACTGAGGGTCTCATTACGACATTGGTGGCCTAAGGACCCCCAATGCTGCAGTGGCAGTCCGAACACCGCACTCAAGACGGTCCGACCACCACTTTACAACCCTGGCAGTCGGACCGCCAGGGGACAGCCGTCCTCACCAGGAATATTGTTCCCGACAGGCTGACGGCGGTTAGAGTAGTGCTCAGCCATGGCGGCGATGAATTCAACGCTGCCGCAGTGATCAAGAGTCCAGTTTCCGCCAGCCTTTCAATGAAAAAGGCCCCGCCATGGAAAGGCAGTGCTGGTGGCCACAGGAGGGCCCCTACACTGCCCCTGACCATGTTGTGGGCAGTGCAGAGACCCCCCTATCCAGCACCCTTCAGACAGACAGTGCGCATTCCGAGGGTGCACCCTCTGTGCAATGACATTGGCCTCGGCTCCATGAGCGGGCCACGGTTTCCACTGGGCTGACTGGTGGAAACCTCTGATTTCAGAGGTTTCCGACGGGCAGACCAGTGAAAACCTCATAATGGGCCCTGGGGGGAGACTGCCAGTTCTGAAGCAGTTTCCTCTCAATGGGGCTGGCAGGCATGGAGTCCGCCCATCAGTCTTGTAATAAGGCCCTAAGTTTTGGGCAAATAAAGATCTGGGAGTTGGTGGTCGATATATAAGAAGGCCACTGAAGGTATTTTTGGGATTGAGTAAAATTTTGAAGGACAAAGTTTCATAGTCTGCTTGTGAGAAAATGTGGTTGTAAGATAGTTGTTATAAACAATAGCAAGAGCTCCACCTCTTCTTTTAGGACAATCTAATCTATAAATGGAGTAGCCCTTAGGCAGGGCGGCTACAAGATCTGGCCCAGCCTTTTACTAAGGATCTGTCACTTATTAGAGTGCGTTCAAAAGGCTTTGTATTAATTGCTTCCTTTGTGCTCATTGAGTCCATAGAGGAGATATCTTTGATTTTAAAATTAGTAAGCGTGAAGTTACATGAGGAGTATTTAGTATTAACTAGATCAGCCTCCGGGTGGGGACTTGCACAAAAGGGATTCTTACCGAATAATTGAAAAGTGAGAAGTTGTTCCCTTGAGTATGTCACCATTGATAATGGTTTCTGGAGTGAAATGAGTAGAAGGGCTGGTGCTGGTCATAAACCGGCCATGGACTGGCGCAGATGGGCTTGCCTTAGGTGTGCCAGCGGAGAGGTTTTATCTCTTGAGTATGTCAGCTTGGTAATGGTTTCTGGGGTGAAATGAGCAGACGGGCTGGTCGCGGTTTGGCAATGGATGGGCAGATATGGGCTTCCCTTTAGTGAGCCACCGGAGCGCCCACTACCTGTGTCCGCTTAGTGGTCATTCCTAGTGTAGGAGGGTGGCCTGGGTACCTGATGGTACTTACACCTTGCGCCAGGTCCAGTTATCCCTTCTTAATAGATTAGTAGTGTTCTAGCAGCTTAGGCTGATAGAGGTAGCTATAGCAGAACAGCTTAGGCTGAACTAGGAGACATGCAAAGCTCTTATACCACTTATATCATATAGCGCTATATCATAAGAATCAAAATACTCAGTGTTACTAAAAATAAGGGTACTTTATTTTAGTGACAATGTGTCAGAAATATCTCAGAGGATATACTCCCTTAGGAGGTAAGTAAAATACACAAAATATACACACAACCCAAAATCAGGTAAGTAAACAGAAAAGTAGTGCAAACACTGTAGAATACAATAGGATGCAATAGGCCTAGGGGCAACACAAACCATATACTAAGAAAGTGGAAAGTGGTAGGGACCCCAGGCCTAGTGTAGTGTGTAGAGGGTCGCTAGGAGTGTAAGAAAACACTAAGGGTGTCCAAGATACCCCACCCAAAGACCCTGAAAAGTAAGAGATAAACTGACCCTACTTCCCCAGAAACACACTAAAGTTGTGATAGGAGATTCTGCAAAGACCACAACTGACTGCAAAGCACTGAAGACGGATTCCTGGACCTGAGGACCTGCAAAGAAGTGGGACCAAGTCAAAGAGTCCTGAAAGTGTCCAGTGGGGGCAGGAGCCCACTAAACCCCGGATGAAGGTGCAAAATGGCTGCCTCTAGGTGGAAGAAGCTGAAGATTCTGCAACAACGGAAGATGCCAGGAACTTCTCCTTTGCACAGAAGATGTCTCACGGCGTGCTGGGGGATGCAGAGTTGTTTCCATGCAGAAAGACGCAAGCAAGTCTTGCTAGCTGCAAAGGTTGCAGTTGAAGAAAATGGATGCTGCCCGGGCCCAGGAAGGACCAGGAGGTCACCCCTTGGAGAAGGATATAGAGGGGGTGCTCAGCAGCACAGAGAGCCGACGCAGAAGTAGGCAGCACACGCAGAAGCACTTGAACAGGCGTTTAAGAAATCTGAGCACGGCGGTCATCTCAACACTACAAAGGGGGTCCCACGAAGCCCGTGGTCAACCCAGCGAGCTGAGCAAAGCAGGATGGAGTGCTGGGGACCTGGGCTATGCTGTGCATGAAGGATCCCTTGCAAAAGTGCACAGAAGCCCTAGCAGCTGCAGTTCATGCAATACGCAGGATTACTGTCTGGCGCAGGGAGGCAAGCACTTACCTCCACCAAATTTGGACAGAAGGACCTCTGGACTGTCGGGGTCACTTGAATCCAGCTCCTGTGTTCCAGGGACTACGCTCGTCAAGATGAGAGGGGACCCAGAGGACCGGTGACGCAGAAGTTTGGTGTCTGCGTTAGCAGGGGGAAGATTCCGTCGACCCACTGGAGATTTCTTCTTGGCTTCCAGTGCAGGGAGAAGGCAGACAGCCCTCAGAGCATACAGAGCATGCTAACCAGAACCTCAGGGCTTATGCTCTCTCTGCTTTTAAAATTGTCACTGCAGGCTAGTGACCATTTTCTCCAATTCTGATTGGCGCACTGGAACACCCTTATAATTCCCTTGTAGATGGTATCTAGGTACCCAGGGTATTGGGGTTCCAGGAGATCCCTATGGGCTGCAGCATTTCTTTTGACACCCATAGGGAGCTCAGACAATTCTTACACAAGAGTGCCACTGCAGCCTGAGTGAAATAACGTCCACGTTATTTCACAGCCATTTCACACTACACTTAAGTAACTTATAAGTCACCTATATGTCTAACCCTCACTTGGTGAAGGTTAGGTGCAAAGTTACTTAGTGTGTGGACACCCTGGCACTAGCCAAGGTGCCCCTACATCGTTCAGGGCAAATTCCCCAGACTTTGTGAGTGCGGTGACACCATTACACGCGTGCACTACATGTAGGTCACTACCTTTATGTAGCGTCACAATGGTAACTCCGAACATGGCCATGTAACATGTCTAGGATCAAGGAATTGTCACCCCAAGGGAGTATATCCTCTGAGATACTTTTGGCATATTGTCACTAAAATACAGTACCTTTATTTTTAGTAACTCTGAGTATTGTGTTTTCTTATGATGTAGTGCTATATGATATAAGTGGTATAGTAGGAGCTTTGCATGTCTCCTAGTTCATCCTAAGCTGTTCTGCTATAGCTACCTCTATCAGCCTAAGCTGCTAGAACACCTCTAATCTACTAACAAGGGATAACTGGACCTGGCACAAGGTGTAAGTACCACAAGGTACCCACTATAAGCCAGGCCAGCCTCCTACATTGGTGGTGCAGCAGTGGGATAAGTACTTGTAACTGCTTTGCCACTTTGTCATTGGTGCTTTTCATGAGAAAAAAATATGGCAAATATTTAATACATACACATTGAACCAAACAGTTTAACAGTCCTTCTCTAAAACTTTCTAAAAAGTTTCTGAAAAGTTCTGAAAACTTTCAAAAGTTTTCCAAAAGTTTAAAAAAAGTTTTTTCTCTGTACTTTCAAAAGTTCTAAAACGTTTTCTCTCTCTGTCCAAAACCTTTTCTATCATGTCTGCAGTAGAGCTCAATCCCACAATTGTTCAAGCAACCTATGAGAGTTTAAACTTTAAAAGTTTGAGGGGTCTCTGCATAGAAAGAAGTTTAAGCATTGGCAAGAATCCTACCAAAGACTTTCTCTTTAACCTTCTCCTAGAAAGTGACCAGAACCAGTCGGGCCCATCTCAGGAACAGGAGGTAGGAGGGGAGGGTGCCAAGTCAGACTCAGGGGAGTTCCCTGAAGAGACTGGGGAGGGTTCTTCCAAAGACCTGCCACCTAGCAGGCCACCTAGTGACACTGGTAGTGGGAGTGGGTCACACATTAGTAGGGCACCTTTAACTCCTAAAGGCCAGGTTACTAGGGTCCAGCCAGTTAGGGACAGGCCAATTCCCAAATTTCCTCTGTATCTCACCATTCCCAAGCCTCCCACCCTGAGGATAACTTAATGGAAAGAGAACTCAGAAAGCTGAGGTTGGAAGAGGCCAGGCTGAAGCTTAAACAGGAGCAGCTGGCCTTAGACAGGGAATCTCTGGATGTAGAGAGGGAAAGGCAGAGATTGGGGTTAGTTCCCCATGGTGGCAGCAGCAGTGTTTTTGATAGTAATCCTGTTAGAGAGCAAGATTCCAGAAACCTGCATAAGATAGTCCCCCCTTACAAGGAGGGGGATGACATTAACAAGTGGTTAGCTGCACTTGAGAGGGCCTGTATGGTACAGTTGGTCCCTCAAAGGCAGTGGGCTGCTATCTTGTGGCTATCTTTCACTGGTAAGGGTAGGGATAGGCTCCTTACTGTCAGAGAAAGTGATGCTAATAACTACAAAGTTTTGAAGGATGCACTCTTGGATGGATTTGGCTTAACCACACAACAATACAGGATTAAGTTCAGAGACATCGGAAAAGAGTCCTCTCAAGACTGGACAGACTTTGTAGACTGTTCAGTGAAGGGCTTGGAGGGTTGGTTGCATGGCAGTAAGGTGACTGACTATGAAAGCCTGTACAATCTGATCCTGAGAGAGCATATTCTTAACAATTGTGTGTGTGATTTGTTGCACCAGTACTTGGTAGACTCATATCTGACCTCTCCCCAAGAATTGGGAAATAAGGCAGACAAATGGGTCAGAAGAAGAGTGAACAGAAAAGTTCATACAGGGGGTGACAAGGATGGCAACAAGAAGGAGGGTAAGTCTTCTGACAAGGGTGGGGACAAAGATAAAAAACATTGAGTCTTCATCAGGCCCACAAAAATCCTCTGGGGGTGGTGGGTCCAAATCCTCTTCTCACAATCAGAAAAAGCCATGGTGTTATTTATATTAAGTAAAAGGCCATTGGGCAAGTGATGCCACTTGTCCAAAGAAAAACACCAAGGCTCACACTACCACAACTGCAACCCCTAGTGCCCCTAGTAATAGCAGTGGTAGTGGGAAGTCTACTATAAGTAGCCAATCCAAGGGTGTAGCTGGGCTCACAATTGGCAGTGTAGTTGGGGTTGGTCTTGTTAGGGAGACCACAGAGGCTGTTTTAGTCTCTGATGGTGGCATTGACTTTGCCACCTTGGTTGCTTGTCCCCTTAATATGGGTAAGTACAAGCAACTACCCCTAATTAATGGTGTTGAGGTTGAGGTCTACAGGGACACAGGAGCCAGTGTAACTATGGTTATAGAGAAACGGGTTCACCCTGATCAACACCTACTTGGTCAGCAGTACCAAGTGACTGATGCTCACAATAACACACTTAGCCACCCCAAGGCTGTTGTGAATCTCAACTGGGGGAAGGGGGGGGGGGGGTTACTGGTCCAAAGAAAGTTGTGGTAGCCACTGAATTACCTGTAGATTGCTTACTAGGCAATGATTAGGAGACATCAGCTTGGGCTGAAGTGGAGTTGGAGGCTCATGCAGCGATGCTGGGTATTCCTGGGCATGTTTTTGCTTTAACAAGGGTTCAGGCCAAAAAGCAAAAAGGACATGAAAACTTGGATCCTGGAACAATGGACCAAGTGCTCCCAAATGCTAGGGGTAGGAAGGGTAAATACTTGCCCACTATCCCTCCCTCACCAGAAGATTCCCCTTTTGAGGAAGACGACTCCTCTCTCTGTGCAGAACCTACACCAGAGGAGCTGGCAGCAGACACTGCTGAGCTTTTGGGTGCAGGGAGGGGCTGCAAGGGAAGAGCTGAGTGTGGCACAGCAGACCTGTCCCACACTAGAGGGTTTGAGACAGCAAGCTGTCAAACAGCAAAATAGGGATGTCAGTGATAGCCATAAGGTGTATTGGGAAGACAACCTCCTGTATACTGAGTCAAGGGACCCTAAACCTGGAGCTGCCAGGAGATTGGTCATCCCTTTGCAATACTGAGTGTTTCTACTTACCTTGGCACATGACATTCCTTTGGCTGGGCATTTGGGGCAAAGTAAAACTTGGGCCACACCTGTTCCCCTGTTTCACTAGCCTCATGTGTCAGGACACCAAAGAGTTTTGTCGCTCTTGTGTGACCTGCCAGGCCAATAGTAAGACTGGTGGCACTCCAAAGGCCCCCTTAATTCCACTTCCTGTGGTTGGGGTGCCCTTTGAAAGGGTAGGGGTTGACATAGTAGGACCCCTTGACCCTCCAACAGCTTCAGGCAATAGGTGCATCCTTGTGGTAGTGGACCATGCCACTAGGTATCCTGAAGCTATCCCCTTAAGGACCACTACAGCTCCTGCAGTGGCAAAGGCCCTCCTGGGAATCTTTTCCAGGGTGGGCTTCCCTAAGGAAGTGGTGTCAGACAGCGGTAGTAACTTCATGTCTGCATACCTCAAAGCAGTGTGGAAGGAATGTGGTGTGACATACAAGTTCACTACTCCTTATCATCCAAACAAATGGTCTGGTTGAGAGGTTTTATAAAACTCTCAAAGGTATGATAATGGGACTGCCTGAAAAACTCAGAAGGAGATGGGATGTCCTGTTACCTTGCCTCCTTTTTGCTTACAGGAAGGTACCCCAAAAAGGAGTGGGCTTTAACCCCTTTGAACTCCTCTTTGGGCACCCTGTGAGAGGTCCCCTTGCACTTGTTAAGGAGGGTTGGGAACAACCTTTAAAAGCTCCTAAACAGGACATTGTGGATTACGTACTTGGCCTAAGATCAAGAATGGCTGAGTACATGAAAAAGGCCAGTAAAAACCTTCAGGCCTTCCAGGAGCTGCAAAAGCAATGGTATGACTAGAAGGTTGTCCTGACCCAGTACCATCCAGGACAGAAAGTGTGGTTATTGGAGCCTGCGGCCCCAAGAGCACTCCAGGACCCCATCTAATTGTTGAGAAAAAGGGTGAGGCTACCTACGTGGTAGACCTGGGCACTGCTAGGAGACCCTTTAGGGTGCTCCATGTCAACCGCCTAAAATCCTACTATGACAGGGCTGATCTCACCCTGCTCATGGCAACTGATGAGGGACAGGAAGAAGAGAGTGACCCTCTCCCTGATCTCTTCTCCACCAATGAAGCTGATGGCTTAGTGGAGGGAGTAGTACTGGCAGATTGTCTTATTGCAGAGCAGAAAGACAACTGTGTAAATCTTTTAAGTCAGTTTTCTGAACTCTTCTCACTGATACCAGGTACCACTATTTGGTGTGAGCATACAATCAATACTGGAGATAGTTTGCCTGTCAAAAGTAAGATTTATAGGCAGCCTGACCATGTCAGGGACTGCATTAAACAAGAGGCTCAGAAAATGTTAGACTTAGGAGTGATTTGAGCCTTCAGAAAGCCCATGGGCTAGCCCAGTGGTGCTTGTCCCAAAACCTCACAGTAAGGATGGTAAAGGAGAGATGAGGTTTTGTGTTGACTATAGAGGGCTCAACCAAGTAACCAAGACAGATGCTCACCCTATACCCAGGGCAGATGAGCTGATAGATACATTGGCGTCTGCCAAGTATTTAAGCACTTTTGATTTAACTGCAGGTTATTGGCAGATTAAACTATCAGAAGATGCTAAACCCAAGACTGCATTTTCAACCATTGGAGGGCACTATCAATTCACTGTGATGCCCTTTGGTCTGAAGAATGCACCTGCCACTTTTCAAAGGTTGGTGAATACAGTCCTGCATGGGTTAGAAGCTTTTAGTGCAGTATCTCTGGATGGTATAGCTGTCTTTAGCTCCACCTGAGATGATCACCTGGTCCACTTGTGGAATGTTTTGGAGGCCCTGCAAAAGGCAGGCTTCACTATCATGGCCTCAAAATGCCAGATAGGGCAGGGGAAAGTGGTTTATTTGGGCCACCTGGTAGGTGGGGAACAGACTGCACCACTGCAGGTGAAGATCCAGACCATTATGGAATGGGCTCCCCCTACAACTCAAACCCAGGTGAGAGCCTTTGTAGGCCTCACAGGGTACTATAGGAGGTTTAATAAAAACTATGGCTCCATTGCCGCTCCTCTTAATGACCTCACTAGTAAGAAGATGCCTAAAAAGGTATTGTGGACAGAAGCTTTTGATGAGCTCAAACAGGCCATGTGCTCTGCACCTGTCCTAAAAAGCCCTTGCTACTCCAAAAAGTTCATAGTACAAACTGATACTTCTGAATTGGGGGTAGGAGCAGTGCTATCACAGCTTAATACTGAGGGCCAGGATCAACCTGTTGGTTTTATCAGCAGGAGGTTGACCCCTAGAGAAAAGCGTTGGTCTGCCATAAAGAGGGAGGCCTTTGCTGTGGTCTGGGCACTGAAAAAGTTGAGACCATGCCTGCTTGGTACTCACTTTATTGTTCAGACAGACCACAAACCTCTACTTTGGCAAAAAATAATGAAAGGTGACAACCCCAAATTGTTGAGGTTGTCCATCTCCCTGCAGGGAATGGACTATACAGTGGAACATGGACCTGGGAGTACCCACTCCAATGCAGATGGACTCTCCAGATATTTCCACTTAGACAATGAAGACTCATCTGGGCAAGGTTAGCCTTATTGTCCCTCGTTTGGGGGGGGGGGGGTTGTGTAGGAAAGTACCATCTTGCCTGGCATGTTACCCCCATTTTTTACTTATATGTATGCTTGTCTTTGCCTGTCACTGGGATCCAGCTAGCCAGGACCCCAGTGCTCATAAGTTGTGCCCTGTATGTGTTCCCTTTGTGGTGCCTAACTGTATCACTGAGGCTCTGCTAACCAGAACCTTAGTGCTTATGCTCTCTCTGCTTTTAAAATTATCACTGCAGGATAGTGACTAATTTTACCAATTCTGATTGGCACACTGGAACACCCTTATAATTCCCTAGTACATGGTACCTAGGTACCCAGGGTATTGGGGTTCCAGGAGATCCCTATGGGCTACAACATTTCTTTTGCCACCCATAGGGAGTGCAGACAATTCTTACACAGGTCTGCCACTGCAGCCTGAGTGAAATAATGTCCACCTTTTTTCACAGCCATTTTACACTGCACTTAAGTAACTTATAAGTCACCTATATGTCTAAGCCGCACTTAGTGAAGGTTAGGTGCAAAGTTACTAAGTGTGAGGGCCCCCTGGCACTAGCCAAGGTGCCCCCACATTGTTCAGGGCAATTTCCCCGGACTTTGTGAGTGCTGGGACACAATTACACGCGTGAACTACATATAGGTCAATACCTAAGTGTAGCGTCACAATGGCAACTCCAAACATGGCCATGTAACATGTCTAGGATCATGGAATTGTCCCCCCAATACCATTCTGGTATTGGGGAGACAATCTCATGCATCCCCGGGGCTCCAGCATGGACCCCAGGTACTGCCAAACTAGCTCTATGGGGTTTTCTCTGCAGTTACCGCTGCTGCCAAGCCTCAGACAGGTGTCTGCCCCCCTGGGGCATGGGCAGCCCAGTCCCAGGAAGGCAGAACAAAGGATTTCCTCTGAGAGAGGGTGTTACACCCTCTCCCTTTGGAAATAGGTGTTAAGGGCCTGAGTGGAGTAGTCTCTCCTGGCCTCTGGAAATGCTTTGTAGGGCACAGATGGTGCCCTCCTTGCATAACCCAGTCTACACCGGTTCAGGGATCCCCCAGCCCCTGCTCTGGTGCGAAACTGGACAAAGGAAAGAGGAGTGACCACTCCTCCAGAGCTCCTCCAGTGTGTCCCAGACCTCTGCCATCTTGAAGGCAGAGGTGTGAGGGCACAATGGAGACCTCTGAGTGGCCAGTGCCAGCAGGTGACGTCAGAGACCCCTCCTGATAGGCTCTTACCTGGTTAGGTAGCCAATCCACCTCGGAGGGCTATTTCGGGTCTCTCCTGTGGGTTTCTCTTCAGATAACGAATGCAAGAGCTCACCAATGTTCCTCTGCACTTCTCTCTTCGACTTCTGCCAGGGATCGACCGCTGACTGCTCCAGGATGCCTGCAAAACAGCAACAAAGTAGCAAGAAGACTACCAGCAACATTGTAGCGCCTAATCCTGCTGGTTTCTCAACTGTTTCCTGGTGGTGCATGCTCTGAGAGCTGTCTGCCTTCACCCTGCACTGGAAGCCAAGAAGAAATCTCCCGTGGGTCGACAGAATCTTCCCCCTGCCAACGCAGGCACCAAACTTCTGCTTCACCGGTCCTCTGGGTCCCCTCTCATCTTGACGAGCGTGGTCCCTGGAACACAGGGGCTGGATCCAGGTGACCCCAACAGTCCAGTAGTCCTTCTGTCCAAATTTGGTGGAGGGAAGTCCTTACCTCCCCACTCCAGACAGTAATCCTGTGTACTGCGTGATCTGCAGCTGCTAGGGCTTCTGTGTACTTTTGCAAGACTTCCTTCATGCACAGCACAAACCAGGTCCCCAGCACTCTGTCCTGCATAGCCCAACTCGCTGAGTTGACCTCCGACTTCATGGGACTCTCTTTTGTTGTGCTGAGACGCCTGCTGTGCTCAGATTTCCTGAATGCCTGTTCAGGTGCTCCTGCGGGTGCTGCCTGCTTCTGCGTGGGCTCTCTCTATTGCTGAGCGCCCCCTCTGTCTCCTCCTCCAAGGGGCGACCTCCTGATCCTTCCTGGGCCCTGGCAGCACCCAAAACCTTCAACCAAGACTCTTGCAGCTAGCAAGGCTTGTTTGGGGAATTTCTGTGTGGAAACAACTCTGCATCCCCCAGCACGCCGTGGGACATCTTCTGACTAAAGGAGAAGTTCCTGGCACCTTTTGTCATTGCAGAATCTTTGGCTTCTTCTACCCGGAGGCAGCCCTTTTGCACCTTCCTCCGGGGTTTATTGCGCTCCTGCCCCCCCTGGACACTTGCGTGACTTCTGGACTTGGTCACCTTCCTTTACAGGTCCTCAGGTCCAGGAATCCATCTTCAGTGCTTTGCAGTCAGTGTACCTTTGCAGAATCCCCTATCTCGACTTTACTGTCTTTCTGGGGTAGTAGGGTAACTTTACTCCTACTTTTCAGGGTCTTGGGGTGGGGTATCTTGGATACCCTTAGTGTTTTCTTACACTCCCAGCGACCCTCTACACACTACACTAGGCCTGGGGTCCATTCGTAGTTTGCATTCCACTTTTGGAGTATATGGTTTGTGTTGCCCCTAGGCCTATTGTCTCCTATTGCATTCTGTTGTGTTCTACAGTATTAGCACTACTTTTCTAAGTGTTTTAATTACCTGATGTTGGTTTGTGTGTATATTTTGTGTATTTCTTTTCCCTCCTAAGGGAGTATATCCTCTGAGATATTTTTGGCATATTGTCACAAAAATAAAGTACCTTTATTTTTTGTAACTCTGAGTATTGTGTTGTAGGAGGCTGGCATGGCTTATAGTGGGTACCCTGTGGTACTTACACCCTGTGCCAGGTCCAGTTATCCCTTATTAGTAGAATAGAAGTGTTTCTAGCAGCTTAGGGGGATATAAGGTAGCTATGGCAAAGCAGCTTAGGCTGAACTAGGAGACATGCAAAGCTCCTACTATACCACTTATATCATATGCACAATATCATAAGAAAACACAATACTCAGAGTTACTAAAAATAAAGGTACTTTATTTTTATGACAATATGCCACAAGTATCTCAGTGAGTACCCTCAGTAAGAAGGTAAGTAATGTACACAAACCCAAAACAGGTAAGAGTAAGAAAAGTAATGCAAACAGTGTAGAATTACAATAGGATGCAATAGGTGAACATAGGTCCAGCGGCAACACAAACCATAAACTCCAAAAGTGTAATGCGAATCACGAATGGACCCCAGACCTATGGGAGCTTGTAGAGGGTCGCTGGGACTGTAAGAAAACAGTCAGGGTGTCCAAGACACCCCACCCCAAGACCCTGAAAAGTAGGAGTAAAGTACACCTACTACCCCAAAAGGACACAATAGTCGTGATATGGGGAT
This sequence comes from Pleurodeles waltl, assembly GCF_031143425.1. Taxonomy (NCBI): domain Eukaryota; kingdom Metazoa; phylum Chordata; class Amphibia; order Caudata; family Salamandridae; genus Pleurodeles; species Pleurodeles waltl. The sequence goes on from NC_090450.1 coordinate 288,610,527, forward strand.
TCTGGAAGAACAACAAACACCAGCAAAAGCACTGAAGACGGATTCCTGGACCTGAGGACCTGCAAGGCAAGGGGACCAAGCCCAAGAGTCGCAATAGTGTCCAGGGGGGGCAGGAGCCCAGGAAACCCCAGATGAGGGTGCAAGGAAGCTGCCTCTGGATGGAAGAAGCTTGGAGTTCTGCAACAACGAAGAGGACTAGGATCTTCTCCTTTGGATGGAAGATGTCCCAAGTCGCGATGAAGGTTGCAAAATTGGTTCCACGCAGAAATACCGCAAACAAGCCTTGCTAGCTGCAAGGGTTACGGTAGAGGATTTTGGATGCTGCTGGGGACCAGGAAGGACCAGGATGTCGCCCCTTGGAGGAGGAGACAGAGGGGGCGCTCAGCAACTCAGAGCCCCCACAGAAGCAGGCAGAATTACCCGAACAGGCACTTGGAAGATTTGTGAACAAGAGATGGCTCAGAGTCACAAAAAAGGGTCCCATGACGCCAGAGGCCAACTCAGAGGGTTGAGCATTGCAGGACGGTGTGCTGGGGACCCAGGCTAGGCTGTGCATGAAGGAAATCCTGGAAGAGTGCACAGGAGCCAGAGCAGCTGCAAATCACGCAGTACACAGGTTTGCAGTCTAGCGTAGGGGAGGCAAGGACTTACCTCCACCAAACTTGGACTGAAGGATCACTGGACTGTGGGAGTCACTTGGATAGAGTTCCTGTGTAGAGGGACCACGCTCGTCAGGATTAGAGGGGACCCAGAGTTTTTTGGTGCCTGCGTTAGCAGGGGGAAGATTCTGTTGACCCACTGGAGATTTCTTCTTGGCTTCCAGTGCAGGGTGAAGGCAGGTGACCCCCAGAGCATGCACCACCAGGAAACAGTCGAGAAAGCCGTCAGGATGAGGCGCTACAATGTTGCTGGTAGTCGTCTTGCTACTTTGTTGCGGTTTTGCAGGCGTCCTGGAGCAGTCAGCAGTCGATCCTTGGTAGAAGGCGAAGAGGGAGATGCAGAGGAGAGACCCTAAATAGCCAGAAAAGGAGGTTTGGCTACCAAGAAAGGAGGATTGGCTACCAAGAGAGGCAAGAGCCTATCAGAGGGGGTCTCTGACGTCACCTGCTGGCACTGGCCACTCAGAACAGTCCAATGTGCCCCCAACACCTCGGTTTCCGAGATGGCAGAGGTCTGGGACACACTGGAGGAGCTCTCGGCACCTCCCGTGGGAGGTACTGGTCAGGGGAGTGGTCACTCCCCTTTCCTTTGTCCAGTTCCGTGCCAGAGCAGGGCTGGAGGATCCCTGAACCGGTGTAGACTGGCTTATGCAGAGATAGGCAGCATCTGTGCCCATCAAAGCATTTCCAGAGGCTGGGGGAGGCTACTCCTCCCCAGCTCTTCACACCTATTTCCAAAGGGAGAGGGTGTAACACCCTCTCTCAGAGGAAATCCTTTGTTCTGCCTTCCTGGGCCAGGACTGCCTGGACCCCAGGAGGGCAGAAACCTGTCTGAGGGGTTGGCAGCAGCTGCAGTGGAAACCCCGGAAAGGCAGTTTGGCAGTACCCGTGTTCTGTGCTAGAGACCCGGGGGATCATGGAATTGTCTCCCCAATACCAGAATGGTATTGGGGTGACAATTCCATGATCATAGACATGTTACACGGCCATGTTCGGAGTTACCATTGTGACGCTATACATAGGTAGTGACCTATGTATAGTGCACGCGTGTAATGGTGTCCTTGCACTCACAAAGTCCAGGGAATTTGCCCTGAACGATGTGGGGGCTCCTTGGCTAGTGTCAGGGTACCCACACACTAAGTAACTTGGCACCCAACCTTCACCAGGTGAAGGTTAGACATATAGGTGACTTATAATTTACTTATGTGCAGTGAAAAATGGCTGTGAAATAACGTGGACGTTATTTCACTCAGGCTGCAGTGGCAGGCCTGTGTAAGAATTGTCTGAGCTCCCTATGGGTGGCAAAATAAATGCTGCAGCCCATAGGGATCTCCTGGAACCCCAATACCCTGGGTACCTAAGTACTGTATACAAGGGAATTATATGGGTGTACCAGTGTGCCAATGAGAATTGGTAAATTTAGTCACTCGCCTGCAGTGACAAATTTAGAAAGCAGAGAGAGCATAAACACTGAGGTTCTGGTTAGCAGAGCCTCAGTGATACAGTTAGGCACCACACAGGGAACACATACAGGTCTCATACTATGAGCACTGGGGTCCTGCCTAGCAGGATCCCAGTGACACAGGGGCTAAAACATACATACATACAGTGAAAATGGGGGGAACATTCCAGGCAAGATGGTACTTTCCTACATGTGTTTCTTATGATATAGTGCTATATGATATAAGTGGTAAAGTAGGAGCTTTGCATGTCTCCTAGTTCAGCCTAAGCTGCTCTGCTATAGCTATCTCTATCAGCCTAAGCTACTAGAACACTACTAATCTACTAATAAGAGACAACTGGACCTGGCACAAGGTATAAGTACCATCAGGTACTCACTATAAGCCAGGCCAGCCTCCTACAGGCGACTTATAAGTCACTTAAGTGCAGTGTAAAATGGCTGTGAAATAACGTGGACGTTATTTCACTCAGTTTGCAGTGGCATTCCTGTGTAAGAATTTTCTGAGCTCCCTATGAGTTGCAAAAGAAATTCTGCAGCCCATAGGGATCTCCTGGAACACCAATAGCTAGGTACCGTATACTAGGGAATTATAAGGTTGTTCCAGTATGCCAATCAGAATTGGTAAAATTAGTCACTAGCCTGCAGTGACATTTTTAAAAGCAGAGAGAGCATAAACACTGAGGTTCTGGTTAGCAGAGCCTCAGTGATAGTTAGGCACCACACAGGGAACACATACAGGGCACAACTTATGAGCACTGGGGTCCTAGCTAGCAGGATCCCAGTGACACAGGCAAAAACAAACATACATGTAAGTAAAAAATGGGGGTAACATGAAAGGCAAGATGGTACTTTCCTACAGTGCACACCTTGGAAACTGTTTGCAGTTGCTGGCTGGAGCTGAAGTTGCAGGTCACAGTAGCCTTCCTGGATACTTTGTTGCAGTTACAGCAGCTCCTGGAGCAGTCTGCGGTTGATCTGACGGTCAGAAGCTGAAGCAGAGGATACAGAGGAGTCCTGGTGGAGTCTTGCAAAGTGAATCTGAGGAAACACCCAGAAGAGAGACCCTAAATAGCCCTGAGAGGGGGATTGGCTACCTACCCAGGTATGCACCTATCAGGAGGGGTCTCTGACGTCACTTGCTGGCACTGGCCACTCAGATGCTCACAGAGGGTCCCCACACCTTGGAATCCAAGATGGCTAATGCCAGGGACAGTTTGGAGGAGCTCTGGGCACCACCCCTGAGGTGGTGATGGACAGGGGAGTGGTCACCCCTTTCCTTTGTCCTGTTTTGCGCCAGAGAAGTGACTGGGGGTCCCTGAACCGGTGTAGACTGGATTATGCAAGGAGGGCACCGTTTGTGCCCGTCAAAGCATTTCCAGAGGCTCTGGGAGGATAACCTTCCTATGCCTGTAACACCTATTTCCAATGGGAGAGGGTGTAACACCCCTCTCCTAAAGGAAATGCATTGTTCTGCCTTCCTGGGATTGAGCTGCTCAATCCCCAGGAGGGCAAAAACCTGTCTGTGAGGTGGCAGCTGCTAGGGCTGCAGTGGAAACCTCAGAGTGCTGGTTTGGCAGTACAGGGGCCCATGGTGGAGCCCCCAGGGTGCAAGGAATTGCCCCCCCCAATACCAGATTTGGATTGGGGGTTCAATTTCACAATCTTAGACACCTCACATGGCCATATTCAGAGTTACCATTGTGAAGCTACATATATGTATTGACAAATATGTAGTGCACGCTTATAATGGTGTCCCCGCACTCACGAAGTCCGAGGAATTGGCCCTGGACAACGTGGGGGCACCTTTGCTAGTGCAAGGGTGCCCTCACACAGAAACTTTGCACCTAGCCTAAAGTAACTGAATGTTAGACATATAGGTGACTTATAAGTTACCTGGTGCAGTGAAAATGGCTGTGACATAGTGTGTGCACTATTTCACTCAGGCTGCAGTGCCAATCCTGAAGGAGTGTTTGTATGAGCTCCTTGTGGGTGGCAAAAGAAATGCTGCAGCCCATAAGGATCTACTGGAACCCCAATGCAGTGGGTACCTAGGTGCCAAACAGTAGGGACTTATAAGGGGGGGCAGTGTGCCAATTAGAATTGGTATATGAAGTCACTAAAATATAGTGACAAATTTGGTACACAGAGAGAGCATAAGCACTGGAGTTCTGGTTAGCAGAACTCCAGTGACACAGTCAAGCATACTGACAACACATATAGGCCACAAACTATGAGCACTGGGGTTCTGACTAGTAGGATCCCAGTGAGACGGTAAAAACACACTGACAAATAGGTTTCAAACTATGACCACTGGGTCCTGGCTAGCAGGATCCTAATGAGACAGTAAAAACACACTGACAAACAGGCCAAACATTGAGGTAACCATGCTAGAAAGATGCTACTTTCTCACACAATCTTTCCTGCACCTGGCTTGGCTGAGTTGGTGAGCATGAGCTAGTCGTTCCATAGGGGGGAACCTGTTTTACAGTAAAAAACATCCATCAGAAAAGGCCCTGTGTATGACCTTGCAAAATTTACATTGTGCACCTAGTGTGGGAAGGAAATCATGCTAATGAGAGTGGCGATCAGGAGCCCTAGCTCAGAGAGAAATAAAGTATGGCTGAAAAGTAGCCTGGCGTAGCCCCTCACAAACTCAGTGCATCTCTTATTGATGTTGATGTACATTTCATAGGTCTGACAGTATGATGTTGGCTTACAATGCTTGTATTGTGTAGTGATATTCAGTCTAGAAGGGATTTAAAGCTTCTATCCCTGCCAATGCTCTTTAATATATTTTGGGAAATATCGATTGAATAACAAATATGATTTGTATATTCCTTTGAGGTGAATTAGTGAGGACTCTGAATGTAGGTTATTCAAAGTTATCTTTGGGTAGACAAGGTTATTCATTTTTGGGATGGGAAAGTCCCCTGCATGGTGATGGACGTGCACCCCTGCCATGAGTGCCCTAGCAGCATTGATAGCTTTATCCATGGAACTGATATTGGTCATGGGAGAACACAGATCATGCATGTGTGCCATGACCTAGTCCTGTCTCATGGTAAAACAGTATGCCTAGAGCTGGAGAGACGCATCAAGCGCTACCCTTGTGAAGGAAGAGGAATATTGCCTTTACCTAGAGTTAAATGACACGAGCACAGTGATGGCAACATAATTGTTTTGTGCTCAGTAAGAAGTAAGGTGAACAGGCCTTTTTACCTGTGTCACTGGAGTGGGGCCTACTGGTCCTCTTGTGCAAAGGTCAGTAGCTGTGTATTTAACTTACTCTTGCCCTGCATGAGTTGCATGTAGCACTGGACCGTGTGCGATTGTCACGTTGTAGATGCTCCTCAGAATCGGTGCGATGCAAATAAAGGTCCACCTCCTGACACCACCAAGTCACCTATATAAACCACGGTGCATTGGAGTAATCAGGTGAGGGAAGGAAGGGGAAGGAACAGCAGGGACGGGATATCTGTAAAGAGAGGAATACACAGTGTTAATATCACATTGCCTGTCTACTCTCGCAATGTCTCGCTAAAGTACCAACGACCGTACCTGCCCATAACTCATGAGGGCAGAACTAGTCCAACGCCTATCTGTGCTCCATCTGAATCATAGATGGACGCCACAAGCCAACAACTAACACCGATGATCTCTAGTGGGTTGCTCAACACCCACTTTTATATAAGATAGCCACGAAATAATGAGGAAACAGAAACAAAAAGAAAGGGAAAAAAATTAACGACGATAAGAACCTATCTCGTAGTCCTTCCTATGACTCAGTTAATCCACTAAGCCCCATGTCATAGTCACGCAATTTGTAGGAATAACCCTGTGTTATTTCATTACGTATTGAAAAGAAAAATCGTCCCGGCAGTTCAAGTCCCGCAAAAATAGACATTAACCTTCTGTCGTAGCCAAACATATAATGTTCTCTGGCCCCAAAGATAATAATTCGTGCTTTATTGGTAACTCAAACAAAAGACCGCCGTGCTTCAGAAGTTACCAGAGTCCTTGTCGAACTGTAAGAATGGGAAAAGAAAGGCGAGGGATTCCGGCACCAAATCGTCTCACCGCTTACCACCTCTCCTTCATGTCAGGTTCCCCAGGGAAAATAACTCGACACTCCCGCTGATATCGGGAAGGTCCCAGGCTCCAAGGAAAACCGGAAGAGGAATTATACCTCCTAAGCAAACAACTCAACCTCGGAAACGCCGTCAACAAGAGCCCTCGTTGTCCATCCGACTGGGTTCTAGGGAACGAATAACGCACATTACTTCCTGTATGTGCTTGATTTTTAAGCGACCTCTTTCCCTCTAGGCGTCATGGGATATGTAGTCCAAAAGGACTACATTATCCCGATCGGCAATGTAGGCGCCGCGGCTAACACCTGACAGTACGCCCGCCTCCAAAGCGCCTCCTAGGACCAGGTTTAGAGGGATGACGGGCATGAAACAGCCGTACCGCCCTAGGGGCATGGACATTGCTTTCCGGCTCCCATGAATCATCCTCAGCATTGTACCCCTTCCATGAAACCAAGTACCACAGCTTACCCCCCCGTGGTTTGGAATCCAACACTCTACGCACCTCGTACTCCAGCTGCCCATCTCTGACCACCGGTGGCACCGCCTGCCGGGTCGCTGAAAGAGCCGGTTTCAAAAGGCTGCAATGAAATACCGGATGGATCCTTAAGGAAGCAGGTAAGTTGAGACGGTAAGCCACAGGGTTTATCTGGCGTAATACCTCATAGGGACCAATGTAACGAGGATGAAAGACGCTACGCATCTTGAAGCGTATATACTTGGTGGAAAGCCACACTCTATCGCCTGGCTGATATGCCGGCCCCTCACGCCGATGTTCATCACCCCACTTTTTATACTGTTCTTTGGCCTTCTCCAGATTGAGTCGTATCTTCTTTTGCACGGATTGGAGATTCCTAATCCTGGCATGAACCGTAGGTTGATCCGTGACTTCCCTAGGTATGTTTATGGGCAACATTTCCGCGTGGAACCCCGTGTTAGCACGAAAAGGAGATTCCCGTATCGAGCTATGCCAAGCATTGTTGTATGATAGTTCTGCCAGCCATAGCAACGAAACCCAGGATTCTTGAGCGTCCTTTGCATAGCACCTCAGATATTTTTTCAGGGTTTGATTGAGGCGCTCCGTCTGGCCATCGGTTTGTGAGTGGAAACTGGTGGACAGTGCGGATTCAATGCGCAGCACCTTGCACCACATACGCCAAAACCTAGCAACAAACTGGGGGTCTCTGTCCGAAATAATGGTTCTCGGTAGACCATGTAATCGCACCACTTGAGACAAAATTAGATGGGCGGTTTGACTGGCTGTAGGCAGATTTCTACAAGGGAGAAAATGACCCATCTTGGTAAGGCTGTCGATTACCACCATGATAGCGTTGTACCCCTGATCCATTGGTAATCCTACCACAAAATCCACGCTAATGGTTTGCCATGGTTTATCCGGAGTGGGCAAAGGTATCAGTCGGCCCTGGCTCTTCGCGTTTTCTCCCTTGGCCCGTGCACATATCTCACACCGAGCCACCCAGGCCGCAACGTCTTTAGCCCAACCTTCCCACCTGAAATGTCGTTGAACTATTTGCGCCGTTTTGGTGTAACCAGGATGACCAGCCGTTACTGCATCATGACACCAATTAAAGGCTTGCACTCGGAGTTCACGTGTTGGCAAATACAAACGATTACCTTGCAACGGTATTCCATGCTTAAGGGTACGGTCCTGACTTAACTCTGCCCATTTCTTCCACTGAGCAGCAGACTTATGCTTAGAAACCTTTTCTAAGAAATGGGAGATATGAAGGGCACAAAGCACTCTTTCAGGTTTGATGATTGCTTCCTCAGGTCTTGAAGCGATGGTTCTCACGTCCTCTTGTCGAGACAGTGAATCTGCCTTGCGATTGTCAACCCCAGGACGGAAGGTCACCACAAACTCGTATTCTGAAAAAAACAGCATCCACCTCATTTGCCGCTGGGTAAGTTGTCTTGCCTCCTTCATATACTGCAGATTTCGGTGATCAGTATATACCGTGACCGGGTGTTGAGCTCCCCATAGGTAGTGTCGCCATTCCTGGAATGCCTTTTTGATGGCTAACAATTCCTTTTCTGCCACCGTATAGTTAAGTTCCGCAGCCGATAGTTTCCTAGATAAAAACGCAACAGGATGAAGCTGTCCGGTGGTTTTGTTTCTTTGTGATAACACGGCCCCAATCGCTATATTCGAGGCATCCGCTTCGACGATAAAAGGGGCATCCGGCTGTGGATGTTGAAGTATAGGTGCGGAGCAGAAGGCCTGTTTCAAAAAGCAAAAGGCCTCCTCTGCTTCCTCTGACCAAACAAAAGACACCCCCTTTCTTAGTAACCTTGTTATAGGTGACACAATGTGAGAAAAATGAAAGATGAATCTTCTATAGTAATTGGAAAACCCAAGGAAGCATTGCACGTCTCTCACACTAGTGGGTACTGGCCACTCCTGAACAGCCTGTATTTTTCTTGTCGACATGCAAAACCCTTCAGGGCTTAAATCCACCCCCAAGAACTCAACCTTCCGGACATGGAACTCGCATTTGCTCAGTTTGCAGAAAAGACTATGCTGTCGCAATGCTAGGAGTACTAAGGAAACATGGTCAAAGTGGCGCTCCAGGGATGTGGAATACACCAGAATGTCATCTATATAAACGATCACGAAACGGTCTACGTATTCCTTGAGAACATCGTTCAGAAAATACTGAAATGCCGCCGGGGCGTTACACAACCCGAACGGCATTACCAAGTACTCAAACAGACCATAACGGGTTTTGAACGCCGTTTTCCACTCGTCCCCTTCGCGGATTCTGACCAGATGATAAGCTCCCTTCAGGTCCAACCTTGTATAGATTACCGCCTCTTTCACCTGTTCCAATAGCACAGGAATGAGAGGAAGAGGGTATCTATTCCTCACTGTATTCTTGTTCAGCATTCGATAATCGATGCAGGTTCTCAACTCTTTATTGGCTTTAGCTATGAAAAAGAGTGGAGAGGCTGCCGGAGAACAAGATGGTCTAATGAACCCGATCTCCAAGAAGTGATCCAAGTATTTTCTCAAATGCTTGGTTTCTGGGTCTGATAGAGCATATACCCTACAGGAAGGAAGGAGAGCTCCAGGAATCAGATCTATCTTGCAATCATATACACGATGGGGTGGCAATGTTTCAGCCTGACCTTCGTCGAACACATCCTTGAACTCTGCATAAACAGAGGGCAATATCACTGTTTTCTCCATCACTGTGGCCAATTGTAACCCTTGAGCCAATGCTAACATGGGGGATTCGTCATACAAGAAGCAGATATTCTCACACCTCGAGGACTGAAAACTAACCGTCTTGGTTTGCCAATCTATAACAGGATTATGTTTTCTTAACCAGGGCATTCCTAAAATAATTTCATACTGAGGAGCCTCTATTATATCCAGTCTAATTCTTTCTTTATGTTCCGGAGATACCCCATTGAAGATCAACCCAACGTCCTCAGTATGTTCTGTAAGGGGCCCAGATTTCAGCGGTGTACCATCAACCGCCAACACTATTTCGGGGTCCTTTCTCGGAATACTAGGAAGTCCCAATCTCCTAACCACCCCTGCATCTATGAAATTTCCCGTGGCTCCGGAATCTATCATCGCCCATACTGGAAACTTTTGTTCTTTGGACACCAGCTCCACGGCTAACAAAAGGTGGGACGCCTTTTCCTCCTGTGGAAAAAGGGCTAAGGAAGTTAACCGTAGCACCGGTTGGGGTTCTATAACAGGCAAATCCTCTTTCTCCGATGTTTTTCCTGCCGTAACCGCTGCCTTTTGAGTGGGGGAGTAGGAGAATCTCTTACGTGGTTTTTGGGGACACTCTCTTACATAATGACCCTTCCTGCCGCAATACATGCACAACCCCTGTACCCTCCTACTCTCCTTCTCGGACTTTGACAAGGGTGCCCTAACGGCTCCCACGTCCATAGGCTCCCCACCTATATCATTGGGAGTAGAAACCGATCGCACTTCCCTTTCTGGAAGGCCTGGTCGCCTACCCCCGCTCTACGCTCTCCCCTTCTTTCTGCTAATCTGTGGTTCAGTCTCAGGGTAAGATTCACAAGATCTGTACAAGTGGAAGGCTGCGGGTCTATTTGAGCGAGTATATCCTTCATGTCGTCTCGTAAACCTTGATAATAGAGAGACATTCTCTTCTCCTCTGGCCACCCTGATTCTGCCACCAATCTATTAAAGGTCGTGAGATAAGAGACCAGATCAGACCTCCCCTGTCTCAACTCCAGTAATTCCCTGTCAGCACTAAAAGTGGTTGTTCTATGATCAAACACCCTCTCGAAAGCCGTCCGAAAGGCATTCCAATCCGATAACAAGGGGTCATCGTTCCTGACCAATGGTACGGCCCAATTGGCTGCGTCTCCCGAGAGATAAGAAATAGCGAACATTACCCTGGAAAGGTTAGAGGGAAAAGACGCGGGTCTAGAAGAGAATTGTAGAGACAACTGAGTTAGAAAGGCCTGAACCTTCCTGGGGTCCCCTGAATATCGTTCCGGGCTGGCCAAAGGGATAGGAGGGGAGACATTCACGGTTACCTGTGGTGTGGATGCTGAAGCATCGAAGGGATTCCTAGTAAGCCTTTCTACGTTTTCCTTTAATGCTGCTGCCTCCACCCTAGAATTAGCCAACTCTTGTTGCACTACTACTAACGCCTGTAATACATCATCCATAGACGCCATCTTTGCATCACACCGAGCGGGAGGAGCGTTATTCGTGGGTGCGTTATTCTGTCACGTTGTAGATGCTCCTCAGACTCGGTGCGATGCAAATAAAGGTCCACCTCCTGACACCACCAAGTCACCTATATAAACCACGGTGCATTGGAGTAATCAGGTGAGGGAAGGAAGGGGAAGGAACAGCAGGGACGGGATATCTGTAAAGAGAGGAATACACAGTGTTAATATCACATTGCCTGTCTACTCTCGCAATGTCTCGCTAAAGTACCAACGACCGTACCTGCCCATAACTCATGAGGGCAGAACTAGTCCTACGCCTATCTGTGCTCCATCTGAATCATAGATGGACGCCACAAGCCAACAACTAACACCGATGATCTCTAGTGGGTTGCTCAACACCCACTTTTATATAAGATAGTCACGAAATAATGAGGAAACAGAAACAAAAAGAAAGGGAATAAAATTAACGACTATAAGAACCTATCTCGTAGTCCTTCCTATGACTCAGTTAATCCACTAAGCCCCATGTCATAGTCACGCAATTTGTAGGAATAACCCTGTGTTATTTCATTACGTATTGAAAAGAAAAATCGTCCCGGCAGTTCAAGTCCCGCAAAAATAGACATTAACCTTCTGTCGTAGCCAAACATATAATGTTCTCTGGCCCCAAAGATAATAATTCGTGCTTTATTGGTAACTCAAACAAAAGACCGCCGTGCTTCAGAAGTTACCAGAGTCCTTGTCGAACTGTAAGAATGGGAAAAGAAAGGCGAGGGATTCCGGCACCAAATCGTCTCACCGCTTACCACCTCTCCTTCATGTCAGGTTCCCCAGGGAAAATAACTCGACACTCCTGCTGATATCGGGAAGGTCCCAGGCTCCAAGGAAAACCGGAGGAGGAATTATACCTCCTAAGCAAACAACTCAACCTCGGAAACGCCGTCAACAAGAGCCCTCGTTGTCCATCCGACTGGGTTCTAGGGAACGAATGACGCACATTACTTCCTGTATGTGCTTGATTTTTAAGCGACCTCTTTCCCTCTAGGCGTCATGGGATATGTAGTCCAAAAGGACTACATTATCCCGATCGGCAATGTAGGCGCCGCGGCTAACACCTGACAGCGATATCTGAGAGGGTGAGCTTGGTGGCATGTGTTTGATTGTATTAGATACAGAACATGGAGTCCTGTGGGTTGAATTTTAGCAACTCAGTGTTTCGAAAAGCTGGATAAATGACGACTGCATCCCAGTGGCAGGCACCGTAAATCTCGGGGGGGGGAGGAGGAATAATAAAAAAAATAAAAGTACCTGTTGAGCTGCTGACGCTGACGGCCGCCTCACTCCTTTTCTCTCTGGCTCCTGATGGTGTCCCAGCAGTCCCTGGAACACTAGCACAGGCTCCCCACTCAATCCTGCAACTGCTCTCAAGCTATACCTAGCATGAGAGCAGCACCAGGATTGGTTCAAGCAGCTTCGTCTGCCACTCAGACTGTGCATGGGAGTCTATGCTGTTTCTCCAACTCGGCTGTGCAACACAGCTGGGCTGGAGAAACATAAGTCCACACATCAGAGAGCCGGCCAAACTGACATGCGCACTTTTAAGTGCACTCCACTCCTCCTCCTCCCTCCAATGGCCCGAAATCACCACTCCCTGCACATGCTGGCTCAGCCAGCAGTTGAAAAATAAAACAATAAAAAAATATTGTTTTATTTTTCAGCTTCTGGCTCATAGCCAGTGGGGCGACGTTCCAATGCCATTGCGGAGGAGCAGCAGTTGCTGCATCCCTCATACAGGAGATGTATATTGCTGATATTCCTGTGGGCTGAGGTGGGATACAGACACTGAAGGGAAAGAAGCAGAACATCCTTCGGTGAACATTAAAGGGCTCTTTGATTCTAGGAAGAGTTACAAGTCAGTGCCCCCTGGGCTGGATATATGAAATTACCACAAATGCGTTTCCATGCATGCCTTTACCATGCATCCTTTACCATCCGTGGAAGATTCGAGGAGGAATTGAGGATCCACGGATTGGCTGAAAAAAATGGGCAACTTTTTGCCCAAGAGGGGTCCCTAAGGACCCCCCCATGGGTCCTATGGAGTCAGGATACCTGTATCCTGACCCCTTAAATGTTTTTACACAGTTTCTCCTGCACCCCCCTCCCCCAGGCGATGTGAGAAAAAATTGCTTTTCCTCCAAATCCGCATAGGATCCACGTCCCTATGTATACAAATTTAGTTTTCATTTAATAACTAGAAAATTAGTGAACAGATTTACACCAAATCACAAAAAGAGCACTTTCTGGACCAAGAGCTAGCTTTCTGTCAAATTTGGATTAAATCTGTCCAGCGATTCAGGCTATATTTGTTTTCAAAATCCCTATGGGAATCTGGAAATTAACACAGGGAAAATGTGTTTTGGGACCCCCTCTTTCTCTCAGCCCCGCTTGATGGATCAACCTGAAATTGTCCAGACAACAGCTGAAGAGAGTGTATAATTGTTTAAGAAAATTTCATAAATATTCATCAACCAGCACCAAAGATATAGGCAAGCAATTTTTTTTGTTTTTAATGGAAACTAGGTCATAACTATAACTACCTATTGGTGACCTCCAGTAGTATATATATATATATATATATATATATAAATATATATCTTTGGAACCGTATGACAAATCTTCATGACATTTTTCAAAAAAGATATCCTCCAGGGTCTTGTTGTACATGGACAGTTTTGGGTTAATGAGTCGAGTGGGGGCTGAGAAAAAGGTGCTAAAAAAAAGTGCATTTTCAATGCTAATTTCCATAAGTATTTTTTAGTTATGACAACAGCCCGAACCTGCTGGACACAATTACACCTACTTTGGCAGCTCTCAGTCCAGTAAGCACCTGAAGCTATCTTGCTTGAATCCGACTGGTAAACCTTAAAATATTTAATTTAGAAAGAAACAAAATGATGGGTTACATTTTGTCATAGAAATTATGGCTAGTGCTGTAGAAAGAAAAATTAGGACGTTTTAATTGTGTTCTCAAATATCTTCCTCTTCTATTTCATTAACACATTCTGACATATAGACTGAAACATGCACTTTCAACACCAGCAGCAGACTGACAGTTAAATCCCTGGTGATCAGTCGTTTACTACAGTGTTCTAATGAGCATCTAGAGTGCTAACGTTCTGAATTTATGCCAAAAGTGTGGCACATCTGACCGCTATCTTGATGGCATCAACGTGGAAAACTGAAAGCCTTTTCTACTAAGAATATTACAGTAAATGAGGAGGATAGAGAGCTTCATAACAAATAAGTCTCCCAAGATGGCCACTAGAGAAAGAAAGCCCAAATGTTGCACAAATATCACCCAAACATAGCCCAAGTAGAGCCCAGTGACAAAGTGTGCAAAACAATTATTTTTTGTGTGTTTTGTTTTCAGTTTTATATAGTGCAGACTTCACTCAAAGGTATTGGAATGCTTTACATAAGCATCATTACACAAGGACACATTCCTTTTGGGCTTTAGGCCTGGGGAGAGTAAGTGATTTGCTCATAATCACAGGATGTTAAGCTGACTCTGAATCTCGAAACTGGTTCCCCAGTTGCAAAGTCTGCAGCTCTGGCCATAATGCTGCATTCTCTCCCCTAGCTATAACCTATAATCAAGTGATCAACTGGATAAAAATACATCAAGATAGCAAATAATTTAAAAGTGCATTGTCTCTATTGGAGAACTTGGAAACTATGTTCTCATTTCAGTTTTTTAGAGCACCAACCCTAATTTCTATGGGAATAAGACCCTCTCATTTTTATAATTCCTAAAGGAAATGATTTAGGTATTACAGTTTTAATTACATAAAGATGACATCAGATGTGCCACACTTTTGTAATAAATATAGAATGCTAGCAATCTAGTTATTCATTACAATACTGCCGGTAGACAGATGTCAGGGACACGGACTTGGATAACTGAGTCAGGAAGGAGGATGAAGGGGCAACAAGTTGACCACACTGGCAGGCAGGAAAGGCAGTGGCAGCACAACGGACCTAAGATGGCTGGGGAAAGGGGGGCAGAGGCAACAAATCAACCATGCAGGCCAGGAAAGAGAAGCTTTGGCAGTATAACAGACCATTGAGGGAAGAAGGAAGAAGCAGTGGCAGTACAACCATACATGCCAACAGACCTGATTCAGGCAGTAGACGCCCAATATTCTTAAGCCCAAAAGGGCTTTATTTTATTTGTCACCTGCCTAAAATCTCCTTTTCAATGTAGGACAATTGGGAAAATCAATTCCCCAGGCTTTCTTTTCAAAATCTCCCTTACCAACTTCTAAATGCTGATAAATGTGGTACATTGGATCACTGAGGGCAGGAGGTTTGGGGTAGGGACATGGACTCGGATAACAGAGGTCAGGAGGGAGATGGGCAGGGGCACGAAACTGACTTTACAGGGCAGGCTTCTGGGATTGCAACAGCACAATACACCACACAGGGCAAGTGAGATGGTATTGCAGCACAAAAGACTCATGGAAAGCAACAGGGAGGAGACTGGGCCATGCACAGGAACAAAAGAGAGCAGAGGGGAAGGTGGCAAGGGCAACAAGCTGACCATACCAGACAGGCAGGGGGACAGTTGCAGCTTAATGGGCCATGAAGGGTGGGAGGGAAGGGGCACAACAATGAAACAGACAAGGCAAGAGGGGCGATATGGGCCTGTACATGGAAAATGGAGGGCTAGGGGCAAGGTGGCAGGTCTGGAATATCACACTGACCATAGAGGGCAGATGGGATGGGCATTGGAAGCACAACACATCATGGAGAGCTACAGTGAGACCGTAATGGCATGTACACAGACAACAGAGGGAAGGTTAGAGAGGGTCAGGGGCAGCAAGCCGGCCACACAGGGCAGATGGGAGGGGCTATGGTAGCACAGAAGGCCATTCATGGCAAGTGGGAGGGTTAGTGGCAACACAACGGACATTGTGGGCCAGAGGGAGGGGACAGAGTAATGCAAAAAGTATCACGGAGGGCAAAAGGGATGGGTAGAGGCTAGACACAGACATGAGAGGGCCGGGGAAGGGGTTTCACAACTGACCATGTGGGGTAGGTAGGAGGAGTAGTTGCAGCACAGCTTAGCATGGAGGGCAGAAGGAAGTGGCAGCAAAAAGGTCCATGAAAGACAGGAGGGAGGGGATAGGGGCATGGAAGTTGGACAGGTAGGGTGGAGGGGGCAGGGACAGGCATCTGTCATCTGAAAATGCTAGGCAGGTGGGACAGGCAGTGGAAGCTAAACATAATACTCAGGGTAAATAGAAGGGGCAGTGGCAGGTCCATGGAACATGGTGGGCAAAACCAAAGGAGCAGGGGAAGCACACAGCCATCGGAGGGCAGAGGAAAGGAAAGTAGGGGCAGCAAGCTAAACACAGAGGCTAAGCAGGAAGGCAACTTGGACAATGGATGGCAAGGAGTAGGGGGCAGCAGCAGGAAGCTTGGGTGGGGACAGCACAATGCCAGGCCAGGCCAACTCCCCTCAGCCCCCACCGTGCATTGAGATGGGCATTTTACTTAACACTGAAAAAACCCTACCAATTCACTGAAAAAAACAAAGGTACAGGGACGTTATAGTTAGCATCAGGATTTACACGTACAAAACCATAGAAATGCAGCTGCTACAGTTATGTCATGTAACTCATGCTCTAAGTTAACTATAACTCACACCCTCACCATGCACTGCTACTTACCCCAGATATTACATCACTCATGACATCTTGTTTGAAATATTACTTTAACATTTGCAGTAAAATTATTGATGAGAAAGCTGCATGGCGAAGGAGCGAGTCAGTTCCAGTGCACAGAGTGAAAAAAACAGCAGAACTCATTCAAAAAAATATTAAGGTGATCATGCGAAAGAGGCACTTCCTTAAACTCTGTTTGCGACCCCTGTATGCCAAGTTGGGGCTATGGAGACTGTTGGGGCCATCACAGAGGATCAAACCTGATTGGGACTTTTGCCTGCATCTGTGACCTTCCCATGTGTAAGAAGCTGGTCACTAGGACTGTTGGAGTCATGGCCATCATGGAGTAGTCCCAACAACCAGTGAAGGTACTCAGAAGCAAGTCTAGAAGCCACCTGCAGGAGTGTCTCTGCTTCACCGAATTACTGGCAAGAACCACAAAGAAGTAGCTGCTGCATCCGGAAGCTGTTGCCACCTCCAACGTCCTTAGCATGCTGACCTCCACTCTCTGTGGGACTTTTGTGAGCTGCTCATTGTGGAGCATGGAAGAGAGAAGCACCCTGGGTCCTGGACTCTTCTGAAGGACCAGGTTGAGGTAAGGTGGAAGCAGTACCATAGGCCTGTTTAAGACTTGTTCAAGTTTGGTGATTTACAGTATAGAAAGCTCAAAACTTTTCAAAATGAACCTAGCCCATGAGGACAGTACCTGGGGCCACCTCGTAAAATCCAGGGAGACTCCAAGTATATGTGTGCTAGCCTTGAGAAGCTACTTGTGTGGATTATTTAGCGAGCTCTGTTTAGCATGTTTAATAAATACTGCTTTTACATAAAAAATCAGTATAAGCCCTAATTAATGGTGGTCACTGCACAGTCCCACTGAGCAGGTGCCTTGGCTCAACTCTCCACCTACCTCTGTTGGCCCTCGATCAGCTACAGGATCTGCCTCCTTCCTGCCCTCTCTCCTCTGCTGCATTCTTCTTCCTCTTCTCAAGCCTCTTCCTGCTCTCTTTCCTGCCCTTTTTGCTGCTCCTGCTCTCTTTCCCACCCTTTTTACTGCTGCTCCCACCTGTTTCCCACCTATTTGTCTCACTCTTCACTTTATCTTTTCCCTATTGCTTCATTATCACCTTATTAGTTCTTTCTTTTTTGCTCTTTTTGCTTTTATTTCCTCTCTTTGAGCTCTTTTAGACCCCTTTTGCTGCTGCCCCTTTTTGCCCTTTTCCTGCTCCTTTCTCCTGCTCCCGCTACCTCCACTTCCCCCTCATCCCATCACTTCCCCTCTATTTCTCACCTTTTCACCAGGCCCGTTGACTACCTTCTATTGTCCCTTCCACCTCCCAGGCCCTACTGTATGGCAGCTGCAGCATAGCCATTGAGCTGGTGCCCAGGCCCAGCTCTTCGCCTATCTCTCTTGTCCCTCGAGCAGCTCTAGGATCCGCATACTTCCAGGCCCGCTCTCCTCTGCTGCATTCTTCTTTGTCTTCCTGCTTCTTCATCATTCCCCTCTTGAGCCTCTTCCTGCTCTCTTTCCTGCCCTTTTTGCTGCTCCTGCTCCCCTTCCCACCCTTTTCACTGCTGCTCCTGCCCACTTCCCACCTGTTTTTCTCACTCTTTCACTTCAGTCTTTTTCCTATTGCTTCATTCTCCCCTTATTCCTTCATTCTCTTTTACTCTCTTTTAGTTTTTTTCTGCCTTCTTTAGGCCCTTTTAGTCTGCCTTTTTTGCTGGCCCTTTTCCATGTCCTTTCTCCAGCTCCTGCTGCCTCCACCTCCCCCTCTTCCTGTGCCTCCTTCCCCCTCCTCCTCTCCTTTCTGCCTTTTCACCAGCCCCTCCCACTGCCTCCTAGCACTCCTCCCACCTCCTAGGACCCACCTAAGGGCGGCTATATGCGGCCCCAGTGAGCAAGTGCCCAGACCCAAATCTCCAACTACCTCTGTTGGGCCTCGCCAGCTCCAGGATTCACATTTTTTCAGCCCTCTCTACTCTGCTTCATTCTTGTTCCTATTCCTGCTTCTGTGCCACTGTCTTCTGGAACCTTTTCCTGCTCTCTTTCCCACCCTTTTTGCTGCTCCTGCTTTATTTCCTGCCGTTTTTTGCTGCTGCTCTTGCCCTTGCCCATGCCCATTTGTTTACTCTCCACCTCAGTCTTTTTACTATTGCTTCATTCTCAACTTATTTCTTTATTTTTTTGGCTCTATTTTTCTTTT
This sequence comes from Pleurodeles waltl, assembly GCF_031143425.1. NCBI lineage: Eukaryota > Metazoa > Chordata > Amphibia > Caudata > Salamandridae > Pleurodeles > Pleurodeles waltl. The sequence continues at coordinate 288,629,355 of NC_090450.1, forward strand.
TTTCTTCCCTTTTTGGGCCCTTTCAATCTGCTTTTACTGTAGCCCCTTTTTGCCATTATCCCACTTCTTTCTCCCGCTGCATCCACCTCCCCCTAATCCTGCGCCTCCTCCTGCCTCCCTACTCTTTCCTGCCTTTTTGCAGCCCGCTCACCTCCTCCACGCCCTCGATCCTTGATGCCCCTCTGTACACTGCCACCCCGCTGCACCATACTCCATGGTTCGAACTTTCACCTGTACCTTGTACCACTTCATCTGCCACGACATGCACGCTCCCACCCCTCTCAGCAACATCCAGATCAGTCGAAGACCAGCTTCCTACCACCAGCTAGCATGCACCCTCCTCAACACTTGCTCACTCAGCAAACATGCCACTGAGGCCAGAGACCTTATCAACACTCTTGTGCCTGACATCACCATCTCTTTTTAAAAGGGTACAGAATCACCCACTGCGACCGCATCAAATAACCAGGTGGAGTAATCAGCATCATCAAAAGAGACCCCACTAAACACGTACAACACTATCCCAGCAATGGAACACCTCAATTTCACTATCCAAACAAATGAGAAATTCACCATTAGGGGAACCTTAAACACTGTTCACCGGGACCTCAAACCACCTTCTGCTCATCGGCCCTCCGTCCATTGTCTTGAAGGACTGTGTCCCTGGGCGACCTCAACTTCCACCTCAAAAAAATAACCTACCCTAACCCCTCTAACCTGCTCAATAGCCTGAACAGCATCAGCCTCATGCAACTCCATGACCCCATGTACACTGCAGAAAACATGCTCGAACATATATTCACCTCCAGCTACTTCACCAAATACACGCACACCTCCGAGCTCACATGGACGGCCACTCAGTTGTCCACTTCATCATTATGACCACCCCATGCCCTTTAACACCACCAAGTTATACCCGTTGCACCTGAAACAATGCCTTATAGACCAAATGGACCAAATATCCTTGACCTCAACCCGCCCAAACACTATACCAACAACAACTAGGATGTCAAAAGCTTCAACACCTGGATCACTGGCTGTGCTGGCACCGTCACCTCCATCAAGAACGAGATGTCAGGAATCCCCAAAGTGCCTCCTGCGTTATCTGTCAGCATCCCCAGGGATTACGGTTAAATCATATCTCTGTTCTTGGTTAAACCTTCATGTTTCTAAGTAAACATAATGTGCTGTGTTACACAATTGGTTTTACCAATGCTTGTTTTACTAATGCTTGTTTGCTAATGTGAGCAGGTGTAGACATGTGCTTCTAATTGGGTGTGGTGTAGACATGTGCTTCTAATTGGGTGTGGTGACTCATCCACATGTGGAAACTCAACTACTTTCCTGATTGGCTATAAATAGCAGAGTGAAGCATGCCTCCCTGCTTGGCTTTGTTTTGCTTCCTGATCTCAGAATCTGATTTGGCAGTCCAGCCCCTGCTGTCATTCTCGTATTCAGGACTTTTGAGGCAATTATTTTCTTAGTTCCTGTACCAGCTGACACCAGGCATTCCTCCAGCACTACAGAAAAGACTGCAGCTAAGTGACTAGTATTCTCCAGGGAGTTTGTTCTTTGAGCACCACGCTTTCCTAGAACAGCTGGTGTACTTCAGACCTCGTATTATGGCAGAGTGCTTATCTTGAAGAGACAAATGCATTTCTGAATATTCTACATTATTATTGTAGTTACTTGCCTAAGTGTGCTTTAGGAAATCTGCTTGAACTCAAGTACTACAAAAAGTGACAGTGCAATTGTAAAAAAGCATTTATGTGACTTTTCTTTCTCTAATAGCAGAACTCTTGGATTTACATTGTGCCATTCATGCCTGTGTTTCAGGTTGAGGAATTTGCTTTTGAAGGGTTTTTCACACACACAGTGAAACCAAACTAAATTGTGCCACCCTAACCGTTTAAACCCAGAGTAGACATTTGTTTTTCTTGGATTGTTTTTGTTCCTTTTAGTTTAACCCTATGCATGCAGGAAAGTTATACGTCATATAAGTAATGCCCTTATTTGTCTTTCTTGTGCATGATAAGTGCAACCACAGTTTTAATTGTAGGGTGCAACAGTGAATCTCTGTGAAGCCAGCCTTAGTGTCACAGTACTTATTGTTATGGTACTCAGTTTGGGTTATTGGTAATGCAGTGTTAGTAATTGTGCCAACAGTTATTATTATCCAAGAAAAGTGCTGGAGCATCCTGGTGTTCTTCTACCGCTCCCGTGCCCATATCAGAAAGAGAGATTCAATTTCATGGAAGTTGAGTGCACTAACTCTACTATCAACAATGACCTGCCCTCTGAAGATACGGGGTGCCTGGCTGGACCGGCAAGACGTGGCAGTGTTTTGTCTCTTTCTCTTCCACTCCCCCTTTCCTTTTGGGACACCTGCCGGGGTTTCTGTGTCCACCAGGAAGTGCCGAGAGGTGTTCCAGGAGGTCGGGGGGGGGGGGGGCATACCATCGCCCCTGCAGACATCCTGCTTTTCAGGTGAGTGGCCCCATCTCAACACAAGAAACACAGAAGATTCAGCAAGCAAGCTAGTACACTGAGGGCCTCACGACAGCCAAGCACCATTGCAAGCACCTTGTGAGAAGATGGTACATCAACAAAGACCCAGCCAACAGAACCATCTACAAATCAACACTCAACCTATACCACCACCAACTACATGAGACACAGAAAAATGCCCTGGCATCACACATCGAATCAAAGCTAATCCCACCAACAGTAAGGAGCTCTTCTGAATTGTCAAGAAATTCACTAACCCAGCAACAGCAACAAGCAACGTCTCACCCTTTCAGGACCTATACAACAGCCTGGCAGATTTCTCCCATGACAAAACTGACAAAATCTACAGAAACTTCAGTCCCCAACTCAAGCCCAAAGACTTTTTTAAAATACTACCTCCATACACACAACCATCCCAAAGCTAACCACCTCACCCCTCAGGACACCATCGCCGTCATGAAATCCATCCACTCAAGGGCCCCGTCCGAACCATGTCTTTACCACATCTTCAACCTAGGAGCATCCATAATTGGCCCCTTTCCACCCTACTCAACACCTCACTGGATTCTGCCACCTTACCAAAAGACTGGAAGTAAACAGAAATCAAACCCCTGTTGAGAAGCCTTCAGTGCACCCGAACAAACTCAGCAACTACAGGCCCAGCTCCCTGCTCCTTTTCCTGGCCAAAGTAATTAAAAAAGCCATCAACCAACAACTCACCATCTACAAGGAACACAGTCACCTACTGGATGACTCCCAATCTGGATTCCGTGGCAACCTTAGTACTGTGAAAGCCCTCATCAGGCCACAGATAACATCCAGGTTTCTCTCGACAAAAACAGCGTCCTTATTCTTCTTGATCTCTCAGCGACCTTTAACACTGTTTCCCACAACACTCTCAGCTCCAGACTTCACAACATAGGCATCCAAGGAACCACCATAAGATGGATTATCTCCTTCCTCACCGACAGAACACAAGTCCACCTTCCACCCTACACCTCAACCCCTAAATCAGTAATCTGCTAAGTCACTCAAGGCTCATCAATCAGCCCCCACAATCATCAACATCGACATGTCCCCCTTGCCAACATAGTGAGATACCACAGATTCAACTTTATATCATATGCCAAAGACACGCAAGTCACCCTCTCCCTCGCTGAAACCTCCACCACTGCCAGAACCAACTTCTACCAATACATGACCAGTGTTACTAATTGGGTGGGGAATAACTTCCTCAAGTTCAACACAGACAAGACAGAAGTCTTGATCTTTGGCAGCAAAAACACACCCTGGAACACGTCATGGTGGCCCACAAAACTAGCGTGCACTGCAACCCCAGTTGAACAAACCAGGAACCACGGTATCATCCTGGAGAGCTAACTCACCATGAGATCCAAAGTCAACGCAGTGTCATCCTCCTGCTTCTTCATCCTGCGCATCTTAAGTAAGATTTTCATGTGGTTTCCCCAACATGTGAGACACACCACCACCCAAGCCCTCACTACCAGTCGACTGGACTATGGAAACACTATCTATGTGAGAATTGAGGCCCATTTAATTCAAAAACTACAGATCAACCAGAAAGCCACAGCAAGAGTCATCCTGAATCTACCTCGGCACACCCACATCACCCCCATCTCATAAAACTCCACTGGCTCCTGGTTCAGAAGAGATGCCAGGTCAAGCTCCTCACCAATGCGTCCAAACCCCTGCACAAGTCCAGACCCACCTATATCAACCACTGCCTAAGATTCCACAAAGCCTCCAGACACCTCTGCTCCGCCTCCATTCTCCCTGGATGTAATACAGCAGAGAAGGAGGATGCTTCTTCTCCAACCTCACAGTCAAAGCCTTGAACGCCTCCCCCCTGTAACTCAGGGCCTCACCTACTCCTCAGGAGATCCTTAGGTTGCTTAAAATCTAGCTCTTCAACTGAGACTCTGGACTCTGCCAGCATCTCAATACCCTTAGGGTGACAAGTTGCACTCTGTACACTGATTGATTGATGGACTAGATGATCATCTTATCGGAGACACTGTGGGTATTTTTAGTTAAGAGCCCTCTCATTTCTTACACCTACATCCCCCTGATGAGTGATGATCGCCTTATCGGAGTCACTGTGGGTGTTTTTGGTTAAGAGCCCTCTCATTTCTTATTCTTACATCCCCCGGAAGAGTTTTTGGCTGCTCAACCAGCACTACTATTGACGTTCAAATGCTGAAGGGGTAGTCGTTGGCACAGTTACCCAGGACCCATATTAGGATAGGCCCCAGGATAAACAGGTGTAAAAGGCCACAACCCCCACGGTTGTGCAAAGTAGCTCCTGCATGCTCCTTGCCCCTCTGAAAGGGGTTCTGACATATGTTTCAAATGGAAATCCTAGAAACTGCTAAAGAGGTCACCTAAACAAGTCAATCCTGTGAATGGCTGGCAAAAATAGGCAGTTGTAGAGGGAGCTTTTGACACACCCAACACAGTAACAAAGGTGCGTCTGTGTTCCAGTCTTGTTCGAGTTTTATAGGTGAATTATTAAATTATAAGGCAATGCCTGAAACATAATGATTGATAAAGTAACAGTTACTTGTTTGTTACCCACTTCTGAAAATGTACTATGGAGTGGCTAAATCCAGAATTAAAAGTTCGTTTCGACATGGAATGGCAATAATTATCTGCAGTGAACTAGAAGATAGTCTAAGTCGTCCCACTAGGCATCTTTTTGGCCGGAACGCTGTTATGATTGCAAGTGCCTACATTTTACTCTGTGCTGTATAAAAGTAAAAACGGAGGTCTTATTGCGTCTACCGCAGATGACTGACAGATATGCAGGTACGTGAAGCCAGCATCATGTTTTAAAATGTAGGCAAATAGAACAATGAGCAAATCGACTTGTGTTATATAAGCGAAAGGGATTTCTAAATTTGGTTGCCTTAAAATCTCAGTTTCATAAAATGTTTACATCTGAAGCTGTCCCAGTCAGAGTAACTCAACCACTGTTGATTCGCTGGATTCTGAAACTTGTAGTCCTACATCTGTAATATGAAAATCAAAACTGCAAGTTTTAATATATGCTGCATTAATTAACTATTGATAGGCTACTCATGCCCAGTGTAGCACAATTTGAACTAAATTATATCAATGAAACTCCTGGGAAGTTTATTTGCTTTGGTCATGAAAATGAACTGATTTATGCATGTTTATACAGCAGTTTAGCAGAGGTAGCATTCCCCACGTGTTTTGTTCTGCTAAATTGCTCTTTTTTTGTTTTTTGCTTAGTTTTACTTGCAATAATGAAAAAATAAACAGAATTGCATACACTGGCATGCAAAAACAATGCCTTTCATTTTTAAAGGTGAGCATATGTAAACTATTCAATTTCACTGTTAAACATTTTGGTTGAGCCACATTTGCAAGTAGTATCGAATCATGAGCGTCAAAAAGGAACCAAATAATAGAGTCCAATGCCTCCACTTTTAGGTTCTATGCTCTACAGCTTCTTGTAATCTAGTTGAGAAAATGTAACAAATATTAGGCATTGATAGATGAAGAGAAGCTGCTGATCGGAGGAATCTGTGTAAAGTAGGACCATCAGCCAAATTAAAACTAAATTCTATGGACCGATTAGTTGATGAAATACCGCACAATTTTTGTAAATGTTTGTCGTTATACTGATTATGAAATTGAAAGACTGCCATGATACCTGTCTCAAGGTTTCAAACTTCAGTTGGGAAACATATTTTGGAAGGCACAATCTAAAGATGTGCTAAGAATGTTTCAGATTGCAGCAAGCTTGAAATAGTTTTCATAACAGTAGTAGAGAGACTCAAAACAGTGTAACAAACACCCACAAAGCTACTGTTATTACTCCCTTGGCAAGAGTAAATAATTTTGCTTTCCTCACATGGAAACTTAATAACAGGGATTCTATAGCAGGACCGGAGGCGAGGATTATGCATATCTTTCTTCACTCTTTATTAATCAGCAAGTTCAAAGTTAAACACAAAATGAACAGAAAAACTACAAGTTCCATGAAGCCGCCGCCATGGTAACCAGTATCCAATGAGGTTCCTCCTTTCACGCTGGTATAAATATCCTCAGCTGCGACACACTTCCTCTTTCTTCACTGCTCCGTCAGATAAGTGCCTTTACTGCCTCCGTTTAAATTTGCTCTTGGCTTTGTGTTTGCTTTGCTTGGCGCGTTATTGCCTTTTGTTTCGACTGTGGTAGCAACGAGTGTTGCTACGGGAGTGTGCTCGACTCGGAACACGCGTTCCGCTCGAGCGCTTTGACTTTTACATTTTTCCGTTTAGGCTGTTGTAGCAACGAGCGTTGCTACGAAGGTGCTCGGAACACGCGTTCCGCTCGAGCGCCTTTATTTTCATTACTTTCAGTCTTCTACACACGCGTCGCACTCGACTGAGGGCGCGCAGTGTTTGTTTAAAGCGTGTTTGAGCGCTCGGGTGTTCTGAACACTGGGCGCTCGGTTTGTGGATTTATTTCTTCCATATTTTTCAACACCTCTGTGTTTTTTTGCTGTTCCCTACCCCGTGACACCTGTTGGTCGGTAATACCCCCGAGGGGAAGACATTTTTGTTTATAATTGTGATTTTCTTGACAGAGGGGGTAGGGAATTACCCTTTATATATTTTTTATAGGGTGTAATTCTCTGTCACATCATTGTGCTTCGTCTGAACCTCAGCATGCAATCCTCTCAGGAACATGAGTCTTTTGCCAACATGTCCCCAGGTGAGGGTCCCTCTCACCGTACCATTCCCCCTGGGGTGGACGCTTTGTTCTCGCAAGCGTTTTCGCACGCTTTGGCCCCTCTTAGGGAGACCGTAGCTGAAGTCACAGAACAGGTGTCCAAGGATACGGGCATGTTTGGCGTGACGGGAGCGGAGGGTGATACATCTACCCTTCCAGCTCCCAAGAATAGGCGCAAGCGCGACGCGGGGCACCTGGAGGATGGCGATTTTTTATCACACTCCAAGAGTGCGCGCGCGCATACGCGTTTACCCTCCCGGGAGGGTCGATTGCCCGGAGTAATGGGTGACATGCTTCACCATCTATGGAACCCTGATTCAGGTTCACCTAAAGGCATCATGGGTGGTTCAGACGAGGATTCCTCATCTTTGGACGGTGACTCAGGTCGCCCTTGGCGTCCTAATGCTACCCTACCGGATCCTTCTGACCCTGGGGATTCTGACTCAGATATGTTTGAACCGGAGGGTATCTACCATCCACGTTCCTCTGAGTGGCGGCCAGACCTCAAGGTTGCGGAGTATGTCGCCAGTAAAATTAGGCAACCCTTGGACAAGGAAGTGCGTGCTCGTTTACGGGCCGAATGCCCACGCCCATCTTTATCAGATAAGGTCGCTTTTACTCCGGATATAGACCCTTTTATAAAAGACTTGGGTAAATTCGTTGCTACTTTTTCGGCTCTGGATAAGGCTCAGTCATCCATTAAAAAGATTTTTCCCAGTAAGGTTTTTGGCGGGGCCGGACGAGGCAGGGGTCGCTCTTCCGGCCGTCCTTACCAACAAGGCCCCGGTTCCTTCCGAAACAACGGTTGGCATGATGGCCGACAGGGAATGTTCTTCCCCAACAGAGGAAGGGGAAAAGGCAGAGCTTCCAGAACCGCACGTAGAGCAGCCAATGCCCCAGGAGGTCCCTCTGGTAAGGCTTATCCCTTTTTCCCCTCGAAATTTCGGAGGGAGATTGCGGTATTTCAAGACCAACTGTAGACGTATTGCATCAGACGCTTGGGTGCTACAGACAGTGTCGGGGTTTCAAATAGAATTCTGGGGTACCCCAATTCAAGGGAAACTGCCGCCACCGATAGTGTTTTCTGCAGCAGACTGCGAACTCATGGTTTTAGAAGTTCAGGATCTTCTGGACAAGGGCGCCATAGCCTTAACTTCCCGGCACCCCAGGGGTTTTGTAAGCAACATCTTCTTAGTAAAAAAAAAAAAAAAAAAAAAAAAAAAAAAAAAAGGACAAGGGTTTTCGGCCTGTTATCATTCTTCGTGCATTCAACGAATGGGTTGTTTACAGGCATTTCAAAATGGAAGGTATTCATTTGCTCCGCGACCTCCTTCTTCAGGGGGACTGGATGGTGCGCCTAGATCTCAAGGACGCATACCTCACCGCCCCTATTTTTCCCCCTCATCGCGGATTCCTTCAATTCATCTGGAACGATCAGGTATTCGAATTTACCACTCTCCTGTTCGGTCTCTCGTCGGCGCCGTGGTGCTTTACCAAACTCCTCAAACCAGTGGTGGAAACACTGAGGTTGCAGGGCATACGGCTCATCATTTACCTGGACGACATCCTTTTATTGGATCAATCCAGGTCTCAACTTTTATCCAATATAGAATACTTGGGCGGATTGGAAATCCCGTTTTCTCATGGATTCCAGCGATTGGCAGTTACATCGACCGATTTTTCAGGCGATCATGACCCGTTGGGGTCCCTGCACAGTAGACCTCTTTGCGTCCAGGTGGAATGCTCATCTTCCCCTATACTTCAGCTGGCGCCCGGATCCGGGAGTGGCGGCAGTAGATGCGTTTCTCCAACATTGGGGGACACTTCAAGGTTATGCTTTCCCACCGTTTCTTCTTATCCCGTGGGTCGCAGCTCGGGTTCGCCGTCACGAGGCGACAATAGTTCTTATCACCCCCTGGTGGAGGTCTCAGGCTTGGTTCCCGACTCTGCTGGAACTCTCCTGCGAGTGCCCCCTTCGTCTCCCAGTTTTTTCCTCGCTCCTCCGGGACCCGTCGGGATTTTATCACCCCCTGGTCCTTCAGGGTCATCTCTCTCTCATAGCTTGGATGATTTCAGGCATCGTTGGCAAGACGACCGACTTTCGCAGGAAGCTAACAACTTAATTGCGCAGGCCTGGGCCCCTGGGACATGCAAACGATACAGTTCAGCATGGAACAGATGGTCTCGTTGGTGTGTGGGCAAACACCGTGATCCCATGGGGGCCAGTATTACAGACATCATAAATTTCCTTGCAGAATTAGCGGAATCTGGTCTCGCTTATTGTACGATTAACTCTTTTCGTTCAGCTATATCTGCGGGTCACCCCCCTCTGAACAACCTCCCGGTCGGCGAACATCCCTGGATATGTAAACTTCTCAAGGGTATTAGACTCTCCAGACCTCCACAACCCAGATATGCGAATCTCTGGGATGTAAACATAGTCCTTAATCTTTTAGCCTCATGACAGGATAATCAGTATTTGTCACGGAAGGAGTTGTCTGCCAAATTAGCCATGCTTTTATGCCTCATTTCATGTAAACGTGTGTCAGATATCAGAGCTCTGGATGTATCAGCTCGTGTTTTTTCTCCAGAAGGAGTCACGTTTACTATTTCTAGGAGAACAAAGAATAATACCAGGTCAGTATCCTATCCAGCTTTTCCTGATTCCCCAAAATTATGCGTGGTTAGATGTCTCAAGGTCTATGAGGAAATAACCGTGAATCATAGACCTCCAGGTGAAAATCAATTATTGATTTCCATAAAAAGACCGTTTAAGGCGGTTTCTTCTCCTTCCATTGCCAGATGGATCCGATGCATTCTGTCTGAGGCAGGTATCGATATTCAGGTTTTTGGCGCCCATTGTACACAGGGAGCCATGGCCTCTAAGGCCATACAAGTGGGGGGTAGATTGGAGGACATCATGCATGCTGCGGATTGGTCTTCTGAATCTACTTTTAAAAAGTTTTACTTTAAACCAATTCATGAGGCAGCCTCACTGGTGGTGGGTAAGCTTTGAACTTGCATAATCCTCGCCTCCGGTCCTGCTATAGAATGCGAAATTTCCTAGCTATCGTGAAGGAAAGTTTCAATTCTATTAAGGACACGGAGGCGAGGATTATCCCACCCACATACTACTCTCGAGTTTTTCTGCCCACCCGAACTCTTGTATCTTCGTATGGAGGTGGTATATTTGCATGTATACCTTTATTTATTTATTTATTTATTCCTTATCTTTTGCTCATGTATCTAGTTTTCTTTAAACGATGTTGATGGTCATTAGGTTTGTAATTATGATTCAAGTTTGTAAATTCCATACTTTATTGGCATTAGAATGCAACGTTGAGTTATCAGTTTGGGCCCTAATTTCACCGTCTTTTATAGGTTCCCAGACTACATCCAATTGACTCGTACAGGATTTCCGCAGTGAAGTCGAGGAAGTGTGTCGCAGCTGAGGATATTTATACCAGCGTGAAAGGAGGAACCTCATTGGATACTGGTTACCATGGCGGCGGCTTCATGGAACTTGTAGTTTTTCTGTTCATTTTGTGTTTAACTTTGAACTTGCTGATTAATAAAGAGTGAAGAAAGATATGCATAATCCTCGCCTCCGTGTCCTTAATAGAATTGAAACTTTCCTTCACGATAGCTAGGAAATTTCGCATTCTGTTCTACTCTTCGATACTGAGCAGTATACAATGTATCTTGACATGGTCTTAGAGAACCAAAGTCAATATTGACATTCAGTCCAAGATGGCGTCTTTATTACTTTGTCTACGGACACTCAATGAGGCGAACACTATATCTGAGGTATTTATTTTATTAGATTTTACATTTATAGCAATATGGTATTTGTGATAAAGTTTCATACTTTTGCGTCATAGCGCGTTACATTACGTCTCACATCTGTTAAATAATGTGTTTGGATACTTTGGTGTTTCTTGCTCTATTTTTGCCAAGGGAGAAATAACAGCAGCTTTGAGGGTGTTCGTTACTCTGTTTGAGACTGGAAATATAGACCCTCTACGAAGTTGAAGCCTGGTTAGTTACACATACTTGCTAGAACTGTGTGCTAAAAGATGGCGCTCATGGGAATACCCAGATCCAGCAGTGTTTCTAATACGCTTCTCACATAGGGCGGACTTGTCCTTTCTTTATTTCTGTTGTTTTCAAAACGGCCGTCCTTTTCATTTAGACTTGCTGGCGTTCGGTGCGGACGCATATCAATGCTACGCGGTAAGGTTTATGTGATTCAGGGTGCGGAATGGGCATCCAATTCTATTTATTGCTGACAGTATTTTAGGTGCACTGCGGCACCGGTAATGAACTTGTGTATCTGTTTTCCATTGGCAAACGATTTGTCGGTCACGTTTTTTGGAATGTGTATGGGTATTTATAAATGATTGCAACATGCTTATTTGGATAAGTACATTCATTATTGTGGTTCTATAAATAGTATCCTATTGTTGGTAATTAGATCACTAGATTGGTTTTTCGTGTTTTTTTTTTTTAATCTATATTAATGGACATACTTGGGCATCTTTCAGAGATAGTTTCTAATTTAATTTTCACAATATATTGCCTATGTTACTGAACGAATATGGACTATGTGTGTTCTTTTGAATATTAAATGATACCATTACTGCTTGTTTTTTTCTTTTTTCAGAACTGTCTCAAGTGTTTGTTGTTGGATGGATCTAATGAGATGAATAAGATTACATACTCGTAGATGCTCCGTTTGGACTACTAAGAACTATCCATCAGACAATCGTATTACTTACACGTAGGTGTGTTTGTGGACTAGGTTTATATACTTTGGATAGGTCTATTAGCTTTGATATACATTGGTAGAATACAACATGTGACTCTATATGTGCAGGTCTCTAAGACTAGAAAATGGAGGAATATCCTGTATACGAGGTATTTACAACTATTTGCTATTGTGGCACTTTTGGCTCATTCCAAATGCATGATTAATTCACAGCAATTGGTTGCTGGTACTAGCTGGGTCCTCTATCCCTGTGCTTGAGTATCTGACACACTGTGATACCACCTTGATTCTATTGCACTGTTTACCACACGTGTGGGTGACTGTGGTTTTTGGCTCAACTTTTCTGTCTGCATGATGTTAGATGGTGAACAAACCAACGTTACTAATAGTATATATTGGATTAATGTGTAAGGACTAGTGAATTCATACATGTTGGACATATTTAATTAAAGTGTTATTAATTTACATCATAACTTCTGTTACTGTTTATTCAGCCTTGATAAAGTCCTGAATAGGACGAAACACGTGTCGGCTGATGTTTCGGATTGTTCTTCGGAATGAATTATACTATTTTGGATGGATTTATTCTCGATTGATTCCAGTCCCAAAATTAAAATTCAATCATTAGAAACAGGATGAATTATGTATTGATTCATTATTGACAGTTTTGTAATGTCTATTTTAAATCTTTGTACGTCTAATGTGTATTAAGTTTATATGTTGCATGCCACTGAAGGTGTTTTGAATTCTTTTGTTTTTTGGATGTATAATTAAATAATTGTTCTTAATAGACTGCATCCTATAATATGTCTGTTTAACATTTTCTAAAAAGACAGTATTCATTTGATTATATTCTACACATGTGTACTATTGTATCTGTACTTTCCTTGTTTAGATTGCATTTGTATGACTTTACCTTAGTCTGATAACGATTATACATAGTTCTAGAGTGCTCCACATATTTTTCTATTTTTGCCTCTTTACACTGGTTATGGTTTCTTTTCCAGTAAGACATATTTGGCAACAATATGCACATGTGTATGAGCACCTGTAGGACATTATAACAACATAGAAGTTTGCGGCTAAGTCTAGCTTTTTGTTGCCACACTGATATAAATTTTTCAAGGATAAAATGTTCCCAGCTTCAATTACCGTGGAAGTGTTTTCTAACCTTAATTTACTATTTGTAGCATTTCAGAGCAGTGGAGATGTTTTATCGCTCTAGGAGAACCATAGGATTCAAGTTAATGCCAAGCCACTGATGTGGGAGAAACAGTACGCATAAGATGTAACAGTGAAAGGATAAATATATAAAGAAATTCAGATAAAAACGTTTCATGACCTATGTAGCCAATTTTTGGGCCAGATGTACGTACAACTGTTGCAAAATAATGGTCACAATTTGCGACTAGTACTTTGACAACCAGTGTGTTACTTTGCGAAGAGAACTATGTACTAATAGTTGTAGATTACTGATTCATATTTGGTCGCAATTAGACCTACCTCATAAATATTATTGAGGAAGTCACAAGTTGTGACCCACTAGGAATAACAGCCATTACAGAGATGGTGGCTTGCTGAGATCAGCAGACCACCATATTTGTGATTGCTTTTAAATAAAGCATTTTTTTCTTTAAAAACATTTAAATGAAAAAAATGAAAAGTGCAATTTTTATTTTTTAATTGTAGGTAGTGATCCATTGGAACACTGGCTACTCTTAAAAAATATATATTTATTCAACATTCGCAAATGGGGAGGGGGTTAATGGGGGTCGTTTTGCATTTGCAAATGGGTTACCACTTCCTCTGAAGAGTCAGTAAAATAGTAAAGTTTTGCGAAAGCGTTTACATTGCAAAACATAAATACATATCTCTATTTGTAAGGGCCACCCTAAATATGCCCGTTCCTATTACCAAATCGATATGTGGTCGCAAACCCAAATTGAGATTCGCTAATATGTAAATGAGCATGAGCGATATTTGATTTCACCTTGCGCCATATTCCAACGAAGGGGATTGCAAGCAGTCGGGGTCAGAGGGCTGCTGCTTGAGTATATTTGCTGCAGCTTGAGTAGATTTTCTACTCGAGCTGCAGAAAAATCAACTCAAATGGGAGCACACTCTTGCGCACTGCATGGTGCAGTTCGAGCTGATTTTTCAGGGATGCTCATATCCCTATATTGCAGCACAACATGCATATTTTCTGTCCATTGGCAGAACTCTGTTGAATCTTGCAGAATGTTTGTGTAACTCAGTGAAGTTTCTTAATGGCAGGGTACAGGCAGCCCTTCCTGGCAGTCTTTGTGAATGTACCCAAGGTTGCTAGTCCCAGCCTGGCAATGGGAGTTGGCAGTAAATTCCCCAAAGAGAGAATACATAAAGTTTGTTGGTCGCCACTAGAGACATCGGATTCTGGTGGAGAAATCATGGCGCGCACACTGGAAGTTTCTGTCCCACCTTTACACAAATGCTGTAGAAAGTAGTCCTATATTCCAGAAGCCAACTCTGACATCAGTTCTGACCTTTTTGCTTATTCCACTCAGATTGTTTCAGACATGGTATTTTTTTGCATGGTAGTAGCAGGAAGATGAGGTGGAGCTGGGAGCCACATGTAAGGAAAGACACCAAAGAAAGCTACAAAGGAAAGGGAAGACCGCTCTACCTATCTACGAGGGTAACCCGTCCAAAGAACATTAGTGTTTTTTTCTCCACATCCAATAATCTGATCTAATACAAAGGACCAGTGGAATTTCCTGAACAAGACCTGCAGTTCACATATGCTGTCTGGGTTCTCTCCCAACCTTCATCTTAGGGACAATTTGGATATTCGAAATACAAACTGGATTCCTATGTGACTATGGTCCATGTATCACTTCTCCTATGCACTGACATTTGTGTTACGCATGTGATATTCATGTGACACATGGCTGTGTGCGCAGGCTTGCACCATCTTCAAAACCAGCCATATCATTTAACAAGCCATCACACTCAGCAACCCCACTTATTCTGCAGAAAAGCGCATCATCTCGGGTGGTTCTCTGAACACCTGCAGCAAGGACAACATCAGACACCATAAGACTACAAAAAATAAAAAGTAGGCTTTTTCCATCTATTCACCAGGATCCCGAAGAACACCCCTGTATCCCTCCATGTGCTGTAACGCTGCTCCAATTTAGGAAAGAGTTGAAGATTTAGCTATTCCACGTATACAAACATGAAAGAGTTGATGGACATTTGAAAAACAAATGATTAAAACTAATAAAAACAAAAGATTTCACCAAACTTGTGGTATGTTCAGTCCTATTATTGTCAAAAGATAATTTTTTAATGGATTGTCAATAAATATGTACACCTATATTTGTTTTATTATGGATTATAAATCATGAATCTTGTTAATTCTATTATGAACTTTTCATTTATAATCAATTTTCTTTTTTTGACCAAATAATTAAAATGAGATAGTTGAAGACCCACCTCTTTAAAAAACACTACATCACAATGCACAAACTGTCCACAAACCAGTTACCTCTCCTATCCCTTGTTGACTATATACTTGTGTTTGACCCTGGGCAGCGATGAGCTGCCTTTTTGCTAGAATCAGGCTATAGAAATACCACATATATACATACATAAAGATGGTTTTGTTTTGAAACGAGTTATGACACTTCCTATCCAGATGGTTCCTGGGAAATGCAGTGATGTTGTTTGCTGTGTAAATAAATGCTGGGATACTATATTCCTGCATCTTCTTGCAACTCACTTTTGGATTAAAAAGATGTCAAAACAGTGTTTTTCCCAGATGAAACATTCATCCACAAGGGTAAACCTTGCTGGTGAACCTTGCCTGCAGCTGGAAAGGGTATTTCTTGATCACCTTTGCACTCCCTTCCATCCAATAGCAACGGAGAGTGAGGGAGGGTTCAACAATACCCTGAAATACATAATGGAGAAGAAATACCTTCCCCCACACCCTTGTGCAAGGTATAGGAAGGCCCATTCTTTTTGTGGCACATGGATGAAGTACAAATACATTTTTCATAATTAGTGCCTGTCCACTACTCATGCAGTGTGATTGAGGTACTATTTCTTCTTTTCTTTCCACTTTTTATAGTGCAAACTATTTTTTTCTTTTGTTATTTGGAGAACATAATCCATAAAAGGGAACAAAATGACTTAACATCTGAAAGGCAACTAATCAACAGAGAATAGGGGTATACAGATGATAACATAACAAAAACAATCATGATAATCATAATGAAGGAAGTGTTGTGGAAAGAACATCAGATGAAATACCCGTAGTCTTTGTCAACCAGTGTCTCACCAACCCAAAGCCTGACCTGAGCCAAATCTTTCTCAACCTCCTTCTACAAACATCATTATATAACAAAGACATTTAAAAAAAACATAAATTCAGAAACTCATGGGCCACACCTACATACTGGCAAGCAGAATCGTGCCAAAAGAAGTCTGGCCCGGGAGATAGAAAATAAATATAACCCGCAGCATTTTGAGGTATAGCAGGTGAAAGCCCCAGCATAATTAATTCTGGATCCCACATGACAGTCAGGTGTGAGATACTGTTAAATTTCCCAAAAAAACGAACACCCAGTAATTACGTAGGACTGGATAGGTGGGAAAGACTTGACCTGCATTAGCCCCTCCGCCCCACATAGAAAACAATGATCATCATTTCTGAGCTTCATAACCCATAAACGGTGGGTAGTGTAATAAAAATTATTTATACATTCGGTGTGCTGGCCCATAATTCGTGGGACATTTAGGATGCTCTGTGCAAGAACATTACTGACCCTCATATCATCAGCCGTCACTGTGGAGCCCAAGTTTCACTCCATTTATAGTACCTACTCCTGTTATCTGCCCTTAGCTGAAAAAGATCAGCCAAATGGTCTAATTCAGCAGAGAAAATAAATTTATAGAACAAACTGAGCCTTCTCAGAAGCTCTCAAGAAGAAATCTAAGAAAGTGCTTTGGGAACAGCCAATCTCATCTCTAGTAACAAAATGTTGAATTTGCAAGTACCTAAAAAAACGAAAGGGGGAAGCGAAAACTGCTGCTTTATATTCCCTAAAGGAAGAAATATATGCCATCAAACATTTGTCTCAAAGTAAAAGGTTTAGCCATTTCCAAACTCTCCTGAAACGTAAAATGAAGACAGCTAGCTAAATTATAGCACGAACTTGCCTAGATTTGACCCAAAGGTATTAGAGTGCTTTACATGAGCAAAACTTACATTACAAAAGGCCACCTTCATTTTTTAGCATATGCTTTTGAGACCAGAGTTCCAGAGCTTTGCACTTGACAGCAATTCTACAAGGATGACTCCTTGTGTGTGCACTTGTTTTGTTCTTCATTCACACTACTCTATTGTACTCCACTCTAATCCATTTCAATCCACTCACTCCAGTCTAATCTACTCCAATCCACTCCACGTTTCCCACTCTGCACTATCCACTCTGATTCCAGGAGCAGCTCACATGGCTTTGTCGGGTGCGTGGGGTGCAGTGGTGTGTGGGGGACACGGAGGGGCACAGGAGAAAATTAATGTAAAAAAAAATCACTTATCTGATTTGCTGCCGCGCTGCCCCTTCTCTTGTCGCTGCTGCAGGCACAGGCTCCCAGCCTGCCCTGCACCAAATCCTGATGCTGCTCTGAATCAGGATTGGCTGGGAGCACCCAGCCAGGGTGCTCTCAGGCAGACTGGGAGCCTGTGCAGGCTCTCTCCAGCCCAACAACTGTGTTGCTGGGCTGGAGAGAGCCCTGTGCGCATGTGTGCTTGGCCAGCCCAAGATAGCCGGCCAAACACACATGCGCTATGAGGGGAGTGCAGAGTTCACTTCCCTCAGCTCGTCACCCCCAATGCCCTGCCGTTTTCACATGGAAAGGATAATAAACCGAGTTTATTATCCTTTCCATGTAAAAGGATTTTCAGCGGTTGCTGCTGGTGCGGGGGTGACTCTCCTCTGCCCATACGTAGGAGCCACGCCTGTCTGACTCTAATCCACTACAAACCAAAGCTCTGTAATCCACTCAACCCTAATCTAATTCAGTCTGATCCACTCCACTCTAATCCACACCAATCCACTCCATTCTAACCCCCTCCAGTTCACTTCACTCTAATCCACTCCACCCTAATCCAATCCAGTCGAATACACTCCAATCCACTCTACTCTAACCCACTCTAGTCCACTCTACTCCAATTCACTCCACTCTAATTAACTCCACTCTAACCCACTCCAGCCTAATCCACTTTAATGCAATTCACCCTAATGCACTATAATCCTCTCGAATTTACTCTAATCCACTCAAATCCACACCACTGTAATCCACTCCAGTCAAATCTACTCCACTCTGATTCACTTGTCTCCACTCCAATCCACCTCACTTCACTTTAATCCATTCCACTGCAATCAACTCCACTATAATCCACTCACTCCACCCTAATCCACTCTGCTCCACTTAAACCCATTCCACTCTAATACATTGCAATCCACTCTATTCTAATTCACTGGAATCTAATCTACTCCAGTCCATTCCACTCCACTCTAATCCACTTCACGCCATTCCATTCCAACTCACTCCACTCCAATTCACTCAAACCCACACCACTCTAGTCCACGCCACTCTAATCTACTCCACTGTAGTCCATTCCAATGCAATCCACTCCATTCCAAACTAATCCACTCCACTCAAATCCATTCCACTCTAAATCACTCTAACCCACCTCAGTCCACTCCGTTCTATTCCACTGCAATCCACTTCATCTGACTCCACTCTAATCCACCCCACTCAAATCTGCTCCACTCCACTCTAATCCACTCCACTCTAGTCCGCTTCAATCTAATCCATTGTACCCTAATCCACTTCAATCCACTCTAATGCACTGCACTCTAATCCACTCCACTCTAGTCCACCCCAATCCACTCCACTCAAATAAGCCCCACTCTGGTCCATTCCTATCCAAACTAATCCACTTCACTCTAATACATTCCACTCTAAATCACTCTGATCCACTACAATCCACTCCAGTTCAATCAACTCTAATCCGTTACAATTCACTCCACTCTAATCCCTTCCACCATAATCAACCCCAATCTACTCTGATTCACTCCAATCTAACCCACTCCACTCCACTCCACTCCCATTCAAACACTCCACTCATTACGGAATTAGTCTGGACGGCTTGTGTATTGGAGTAAAAATTGTATTTCCTAAGTTGCAAGTGTTTCTTTGGGGAGAATTGTTTGATGCATAAGGCGTCTGCTGAGCCTCTTAGCAGAAGTGACTTGATTTTGTGGCAAGTACCTGCAGGTTTTATTCCTTCCCAACACTGAATCCTGATGATGGTCTTGTGGACCTGTTGTGCCACCTGAAGCCGAAACGTCAACCGTTTGACATCTTTCACAGCACCACTTACACCCTAAGGTGCTCCAGTCCTCTTTTGAACAGTTGAAATATAGTGATGATCAACATATAGGTCCTCATTACAACCTTGGCGGTCAAAGACCTCCAGGGCTGTTTCGGCGAATGTACCGCCAACAGGCTGGCGGTACAATCTGGCGTATTATGACCACGGCGGTAGCGCCGCAGTCGCACTGCCGGCATCGGGGGTTTCCCACCATGGTTGTCCTGGTGGCTTTAATCTGCCAGGGCAGCGCTGCTTGCAGCGCTGCCCAGGGGATTCCAAGTCCCTTCCCGCCAGCCTGCCCATGGCGGTAGAGACCGCCATGGAAAGGCTGGCGGTAAGGGTAGTCGCAGGGCCCCTGGGGGCCCCTGCACTGCCCATGCACTTGGCATGGGCAGTGCAGGGGCCCCCAGGCACAGCCCCACTCTGCTTTTCACTGTCTGCACAGCAGACAGTGAAAAGCGCGACAGGTGCAGCTGCACCCGCCGCACGGCTGCAACACCGCCAACTCCATTAGGAGCCGGCTCCAATGTTACATCTAACATCCCCGCCAGCCCAGCGGGGATGTCATAATGCGGCTGGCGGGATTGCGGCTGCATAGGCGGCCGCTCGGCAGTAAAACCTTGGCTGGCGGCCTCCGCCGCCCGCCAAGGTTGTAACAAGGGCCATAATGCTGAGCATAAATAATTTTTCTGTAGACTACTCCACTCCAGTCTACTCTATGACACTCCACTCATGTTTAGCCAATTCTGAACAGCAGCCACACAGGTGTACAACATGGATAAAACACATTGCCAAAGCCAATAGCTCGTGCCTACGCAAGACCTATTGGCTTTGCCATTGCTTGCATACATCATCACCATTTCTATCCTTAAAGAAGATTAGAGGCATTAATTATGCTCCCAGGCTTTTAAGGCTGCATTCTCTATGATCCACACAATATTATTCCTCAAAGAATTCACTCAATCAAACTCCGAGATGTTTGTGAAAATGCCGGCAAATTGGAGTTGAGGATGTTCATTTTTAAACAATGTGGCAATATTTGCAATCATTAATTGAGACATACTGAACCAGGGCATGCACTTACTTTTTAGAGTCGAGCCTGCGTTGCATGCGCTTGCGCATGCGTATTGCAGCGAGACGCTTTAGTTATTAGAAAAGGGCTCGGAGCCCTGTCGACGTCATGTCAGTGTGTTTGATTGGTTCGTGGGCTTGCCTAGTAAAATCTGCTTGCTTTCATTAGTCAAAGGCATGCCCACGTCATGCCTTTTCCGGTGGTTAGCCCTCCTCCAGCGCAGCGACCAAGTACAGAAAACATGCAAGGCTCGCTGTTTTCTGTCGGATCGTGGACTACTTTTTCTCTATTTTCCTAGCGCGATTTCACTTGGCAGAAGTCGAGCGCTTTACACAGTTAATTTAACTTTTTCGGGTTACGTACATAAAAGCACTTTTGGCGATAGATGAAAAGTCGGTTTAGGAGTTTACAACGCGATCAGCTCTAACATGAGCAAACGCGAGACCCGTTGCATTGCAAATGCTTGTTTGTTTATATGTCCAAAGACCTTCATGAAAATATGCCTAGCTAAACAAAAGTAGTGAATGGAGAAAAGCACTGCATGTCTGCAAAATTTGATGTGCTTTTGTTCTGCAGTTTTTGAGTCAGCAATTTTATTTGCAAAAGTGATCAGAATTGAGGCTCCAATTACAACTGCAGGTCACTTTTACCAACCTGCATCGGAGAGGATTTATGCTGAAGGTTGTTTTCTCCAGGACTAACAGGCAATAATCATTGCGGTTCCAAGATATTAGTGCAAAAATGGCATTCACTACAGTGAAAGGGGGCAACGTGACAACAGAGAAGCAAGTGCACTATTATAACGCACACATATATATTTTATATGATAATCTGGCAAACATAATGTGCTATTTAGAACATTTATTGCCATTGTTTAGTCTGAGGAATTGCCACAACTCACAAGTGTGGAAGCCCCGAAAGAGTCATGTGCTAGTTAGGCCTCGCGGAACTGTTAATTCTGCGAGTGGAATCGGAGGAATTTTGGTAATTCAGAAGTTCTCTTGTAATTCAAAATTACTGATAATTTAAAATTCCGCTGCTCGCAGGAGAAACAAAAAAAATATGCAGTAGTTCCTAAAGTTGGAAACCACTGCATACCACTAGGCGCCCTTGCGTAATCAGCAATGATTACAACTTTTTATCACTGAAGAGTATGCAAGGGCACCAAGTGGTATTTGGGTGCACTAATTTCTTAGCGCAAAAGTCATCCTTGCATCAATTTTTTGATGCAAGGCTGAATTTTGCCATAAGAAAATAGCGCCAAATGCCCACTCTGCCCCATTGCAGAATTCCATAGAATCCGGCAGAACTTTAAATGTAATTCTACATGAATTTGCAGACTCAAACTGCGCATTCCATCCACCCTAATGCTAGTCCTCCTCTCAATATTTGCAATAAATAACATATTACTCATTATGGATGAGCCAGTTTTCAATCAAAGGTTTGAAATCATAGCCAAAAAAGGGTGCCAAATCAATGTAGTCTGATAAACTTCGTAGAAAAGGCATCGCCAGCATGATTTTCTCCATAAACGAATATGAAAAATAGAATGTAGTGAATTCTCAAATTAGGTAGGCAGTACCATTGCATCAGTGTGTAATTTAGCCATGTATTGCATTTAAGCCTTGCTTACATGTATGAATGTATGTTCATAATTACCCTTGTTCCAAATGTCATATATTTTGTTATTTATTTAAGATACCCCTTTTTAAAAAATAGTTATCCGTCGTAATCTAATCATGATAGTTTGGACATATTTCCCTGAGTAATAATGAGGAACCGACAACACTTTGCTCGACATAAAAGTAAAAAAAGGAGCTTCTCTTTCAAATATTATTTCTAGCTCTTCTCACAATTCTCAATCTGTTAATCAGCTAGGCTTCATTTTCAGCAAACTATGATAGGTTAAAGGGCAGTAATTCTTAAAAATGTATTCAGCCACCGTGGAGCTCCCTGCAGTCACCTCCATGTGATCCCTGTTCATGTAATTCCAAAAATGCAAGCCATAGGACATGGCAAACATATTATCCTCATTCTCCCATTTCGCATAGTATCTTCTCCAGTCGGGGTATGGAATGGGATAGAAACGCTTTGGTTGCAGGTAGGAAATGTTTTGGCACATTCCATCTCCTATGGTTGCAAAGTCTGGCATTTTGCACAGTTTTGCTGCCATGCGTGTGAAAAGCTGTGGTCCCTGCTTGGCCCAAATATTCCCATCATAGTTTTTGACATAGTCCTCCATACAATCCCAGAGGAAGGGATGATTTTGACGGAAGCCAAGCACTGCACTGCTGCACAAGGTAGAGGATTCTGCCACCAGGAAGTCTTCTAGTTGAATTGGCTTTATGGAGATTACGTCTGTGTCCATGTAGATACCACCATACTTCCAGAGTAGTGCCTCCCGGCAAGCATCAGATACATGGTGGATCCAGTACCTCTGCTGGCTTGGGTCTACCTGCCAAAAAAGTGACACAGTTAACATGTCAGTAATTGATTTCTGTGCATGGTTAACACAGCACTCGAAGCATACGAAGGATAATTTTCTGTCAAAAGCAAAACTATAGGACGTGTTATTCAGAGATTATGCATCTGGTTCCAATAGATTCTATTGGGGTTACTAAGTATTAAACAGAGTTACCATATCTTAATCCAGTCGCCAGAAATGTTTTATCAACACCATGAGAAACAGGAAAAATCACTGCTCAACCCCTTGGGTTAGAATGAAAAAGGTGCTTTAGGTGGAGATTCTCCACTATCCCGTTTCTTGGACACATCCTTTAATGCAGTGACTGGGATTTGTACTGGGCTCAGAGTAAGAAACCGAGTCAATGTGTTCTGAATGGAAGATGAAAGCATGTGGTTGGCATAGGTAGGGTAAAAGTACTTGGTGCCTAAATGTGGTGGTGGTGGTTTGGGGTGCATAGTGAGAACGAGAGATTGATGAGAGGCATTAGAGGGATGGGGTAAACTGCAAACTCGCAATGTGTCTCCTAGAATAACTGTCTAGCTCGTTTGTCAATTTACCCACATAGTTTATACAATTAAATGCAATACAATGTCCAGTAGGGCAGAGAGAATTTCATAACATATCTCTAATATTCTCATGATACTGGGATCACCAAATATGGTTAGGCTAATCCTCAAGCAACAGAAAGAAAATCTACCACAAAGGAACATGAGTAAACTCACATTTCAATATCAAATTTGGTTGGGTTGTGATTTAGGTTAGCGTCAATTTCTCAAACAAAAATAAAGTAGTTCAGATTGTTTTCTGTATGGCTCCAGGTAGAAAATAGATAACGGTGTTTATGGTAAAGTGCACCAAATCACTGCATACTTTGCACAACATATTTTAAATCAAGAAGGCAAGCAAATATTTCTGGCCCATAATATACGAGTAGCCCTTTCTCATTCTCAATACTGAAAACAGTACCCAAAAAACCCAGACTACTCCAGACTTTCTAAAACGACTTTATAATACTTACAGAATCAATTCAAAAGGAAATTAGTTCAATAGAGTATTTTCCTTCAGCTTTAGAGACTGGCTAAACATCCCGTTATTCTGTGACTGAATAAGGACCATGAACATTCTGAATTTCTTGCTGTTATTGGTATATAATGTATAAAATAACGTATTGAAGATAACAACCTTAACACAATGCAGATCAATAAAATCTGCATTCCTCATTAACAAAATCATAAAAGGACACCAAAAGCACATTTGTTAATAAAATAAAAACATGCTGTATGATATTACAGGTAAGACAGTCATAGCAAATGATTTAAATACTTTTTTTGTTATTCAATCACTTTCATAATATTGAAGACCAAAATAACAATACATATCACTATCACTTAGTATATTCATTATAATAAATACCAATCCCATATTTTGTCATACTATATAGAAAATGCATTCTTATACAATAAATCTTTTCAAACTGAATTGTCCCATTTTCCTTATCCAGGAATCAAACAAAAGTGGATCATTATCTTTCCATAGTCTTGTCATGGGGGAGTGGGCCACAAGCATCCCAATGTAAACCACCTTTTACATCTACCTATGAGAATTATACAAAGATGAGTTGTGCTTCCTAATAAAACTAGAACTATGTCAGAGGTCACTGTTTTTGCCGTCAAATTGAATATGAAAGTAAATATGGAATTCTAATATGTTTGTATTCCTGGACAATTTAAGGCAAAAGTGGTTTTGTGAGGCCTCATGGATATGGTTGAGATATTTGCACCACTGGAGCAGTAAACAAAAGTGACGCTGTGGTGGTGCAAACCTCTAGTAAGTATGGCTTTTTATAAAAATCCTTGGTCACTTACATTGCATCAAGAATGAGCTTATTATGGTCTACAGTTTTTCAAACACAAAACTTGTATGAGTCACTTGGCAGAGCCCATACATAAATAAAGTGGAAGCATTTTAATTCTTTTCAAGGCTACCCCCCCCCCCCCCCCCCCCCATTAATGTAATTGGTAACCAATTCTATCTCTCCAATACATTTTTCACCCCGTCCATGGTGGGGCGCATAGTTAAGCTAATAAAGATTTGAATATTTTTTCTAAAATCCAAACTCCCAGATATTTCTTAGATTTGTTTATTACAGTGAGGTTAGAAGGATAGTGGAAATTCTTCAACTTGCAATGAAAGTTTTAGATACAAAAATAAGCCTCCTTGGTGAACAAAAACAAAAGTTAGAACAGCAGGTTGTAGATGTAAATGATTCACACGCCATCATACAGGGCAATATCTCATTAATGAACAAACAAGTGGAAAAGCTTAAGTTTAAACAAGAAGACTATAAAAATCACATGAGGAGAAGCAATTTGAGGTTAGTGGGAGTCCTAGAATTCAAGGAAAGTGAGGCATTAATCGCTCAGTTGATCAAGACAATCAAATATTTACCATTTAATCAGTAACTGTGGCATATTTGTCAATTTGCATGCCTCATCAAATACCATTTAGTATGCCAAAACACAGCTCTTGGCCAAGAAGTATAATGATGAGCATCAGTATCAACACAGGTTAGTAGGATTATTCTTGGAGAGCAAAGTTGATTCAGCTGAATAACAAACACCTATCCAATGCTCAAGCAATGTCTGACACACAAAAAGATAAGCACAGATAGATATATGAACCCTCAGTAATGTATATTTACTCCTGGTACAATAGATAACATTAGAAAAACAGCATATTCTTCGCACTGCAGATGCAAACTTCCAATTCATTTGTTAAGACTGGAATGAGAACATATTATCTCACTCCTTAAGCTTCTCATGCTAAGCTCTGCAATTTTTTTTTTTAATTGTTAATAATTGAAGTCTGTGTTTGTTCATTCTACTGCAAAGCTCTTTTGATTATTACAAGGTGAAGTTGGTTCAGTTTCATAATTGTGGTCTACACACTCAGAATTCAATACTCTTGGCATTAAGTGCCACTCTTGCTACTATGTATCGTTTAAAAGCCTGGCCTCTTGCTGGAAATTGTATTCTAGTTCTACATATTTTTTCTATCTCCCTGCTCCTAGGAGTCCCAGAATACACTTTCCTGAACTACCTATTTAGTCTTCTAATGTCTCCCAAAACCCTGGCCAGCTCATGTCGTTCACTTCCTGCTAAATCTTTGAAATGGAAATATAATATTTTGTGCATTCCTATTATGTTATCAGGGATAAAAGTTCAACACTCCTATCTGATTATCATACATGTTCCTCCTTCTTGGCCAGGATAAAGTCTAAATCTTTCCTATTTTCCTGTTTTCCTGTTTTGCCGCATATCGTGATAATTTCTTCAGAAATGTTAGAAAGGGTGTCAGTGGTATCATGAGCAAACCTCTCCCACTCAATTAGCTGGTCAGGCTTTCTCAATTTTACTTCACTTCAGGATATCCCATTGGAGGGATTATGGCTGAAAAACAATTTTAGTTGTGTTCTTCCATGCATCCCTTCACTGATGATAAAAATAAATTATTTTTATTTGTTTTGTATGTTATACATAGACCTGGGTGAAGCGAAAAAGTCATTTGTTTTTACGGAAGCTGATGCATAATCAGTAATTTCAGTAACTACATATTACTGAAGCAGTTTTCATTCATTCATTCAAAACCTCAATCTCTGGTAAAAGGTTCTGAGTACCTGTATGTGAGTAAGGAAAGGTAATTAGACATGATAAAGGAAAAAAGAGGTCTCTGTGCTTACTTACTTAATTTCTTATGGCTAAATAGTCAGACATTTGAGTGCACACCAAGCACGTTGATGCATTTATTTAGGCATAGTTGGTCTGAATCAACTGGATATACATGTTTTCTTTGTATTCATTTTGATGATGTTTGCTCATGTCAATCTCATCATTTCCTTCCATTTGACCGAGTGCCATTGGGATTAAAGTCCTAAAATATGTGACAGGCCTCATGATAACCAGGACTACCTTCTACCTCTG
The DNA here is from genome assembly GCF_031143425.1 of Pleurodeles waltl. Classification (NCBI taxonomy): domain Eukaryota; kingdom Metazoa; phylum Chordata; class Amphibia; order Caudata; family Salamandridae; genus Pleurodeles; species Pleurodeles waltl. The sequence continues at coordinate 288,656,337 of NC_090450.1, forward strand.
AAGCCCCCCTTGTTTTTTCTTTCTGCTATTACAATATTTTCCTTTTTTGAATTCTGGTGACTCAACTGTTTATCCAACCTGCTGACTCTTGTAGCAATTTTTTACTGGAAAAGATTGTTTGGGGGAGTTTGTGTTCCTTACTATCCTCCTTTGGTGCTGTCACTTTTATGTGTGGCACATGCACCCAGGTCAGTAGCCATTAATTTCACAGCACTGTTCGTAATCAAGAGGACCTGATATTCTTGTTTACACCATGGCTGCGAACAATTTCTACAAGTATGGCTTTTCGCAAGAACCCAGTGGGTACCGGGGCAGTCTGTTGGACCTGGGAAAACACAGAGACCATCACTTTAGATAGTGTCCTGCAACAGTCCTTAATCAAGTCATCACTTACTGACAAAAGCCCAGCAGTTGGTAATCCAGGTACTCTCATGAGTCTGCTCATAAGGATTTCATGTAGGGACAGTCCTGTTTTTCAGTTTGGGGTGCATCGGTTTTTCATGAGCACCAGAGGCAGGGCCAGGAAATTAGGCTACTTAAAAAGTGGTGCATGCACACAGTTTTGCTAGCTTGTTCTTTATCATTGCATTCCATCACGCCACTAGGCCGGAGGACAGTGCAATCTTTAAGTGATGTCAACAGCCTCATAAATTGCTTCATTATTTCATTCTGGCACTTTTCACTCTGGTCATTATGCACATTAGTACTCCGCAATCATGGAATCAGTTCCTTCAACCACAATTTTGCCACAGTCAATTCATCACATCTAGGTGTTTTGTAGGCCTCCATCCCTTTAGAGAACATGCAAGTTACAGTCAGCACACAGAGGAACCTATTAATTTAATCTGAAGTCTCAACAATTGTCATTAAGCCAATAGGGAGTGACTTGTAATCACATTTCAATTCTTCACATTCTTTTGGCACACCAAATACTGTGAAACTTTTCGAAAATGATAATTCCTCCATATTCTCTGTTAAGTAGCCATCATTGCACCTCCTCCTTAATGTGCAGGACCCTGGATCAATTTCTCCATTTGTTTTAGCATAGAATTTAGTAACTAAAGTAACAAAAAAAGATGATTGTTGGAATACTGAAAACTGTCATACATTCACCCCAGTCACAGATCGGGGTGCTATCCAGTTTTTTTGCTCACCACACCACCCCAGTTTGGACCCAGTCATATGCAAATCAGTCTTGACCCTGCCCCCCATGGGAACAGTCTAGCCTGAACTGCCAGGCAAGATCCTCCCTGACCCGGAAATAAGCATGCTGGGACCGGTTTTGGTGTATCGCCCCTCATCAGCCACACTAGCTTGAATTCAGTGGCACACTGAACACGGGACCCATGTCCAGGCATACCCTTCCTACTTAGGGTGACTATAACAGGAAATAAAACAATGGATTAAATCCTGATCTGTGACTGGGAATGAATGTTTGACAATGTTCAGCATTTATTCCAACATCTTTTTGTGTTACTACATAATATGGTAACACCACACTCTCCTCTAGGTCCACCCATACCCCTTCTTCATTGTGCCTATGCCCTCTTCACTCCCACTCCTGCCTTCCCCTCATTCTACATCCTGTTGTAAATTCCTGACCTTTTCTATTCATGCAGGCATCTTGCAGAATGTGTCTGCTGCTATCAGTGTGGTGCATTGCATGTGTAAAACCTTGCCACTTCATCAGCAAAATCGCTGCCTCTTGAGAACCTCCTCGATGTGCTGTACACTTTAGAACAGCTATCTGGACTGGCTTTTGAAGAGCTTACAACAGATATAATGCTCAGGGCTATTGCATTTGAGAGTACCAGTACAATTCACAAATCCACTATGTGACCAGAGTTGGACATATTCATGGACCACCTCAAAACATAGCATAAATCAGTATAAATTATCACATTCATATCTTTTGTTCAACTGGAAAGCCTTCTGAGAGCTATCAGTTCTGCTACTTGTGCTGACTGCACATTAGGTAAAAAAGAGGTGTCAATCACCCTTTTAGTAGTGTGCACAGCATATGCAACTCTCAAAATTCCAACACGGTCTCTTAAACATGAGCCATCGACATAAATCACTTTAGGACATTGTTTCCCAGACTGTAGGTCAAAGCACACCAGTGGGTCACAAGATGATTGTTTGTGGGTCACAAAAGTCAGAATAATAAATAAAGGTGCATTTAAATTCTGGGGGATATTTTGGGGATGTGGTGTAGGGTAGTGCAGCAAGTTACCTTTTTGCGTTGCCCTGCATCATAGTGGAAAGGAAGGAATACTCTATGGCATACAATGCATTCTTGTCTGTTCCCCCTGTGCAGGTTCAAAATAGGCAGCCTAGCGCCAATGCATGCACGCAACCTTGCACCATGGTACAAGTGTTTGTGTTACATGCAGCATTTTTTTGTACAGGAATGGACACCTTCCTGTACAAAAACAATCTTGGGAGGCTTTCTTTCTCTTTCTATCTGTGCTGCAGAATGCAGCACACATAGAAAGAAATAATGAGGAGAAATAGTGATATTTCTCCTTGTTACGTCTCTTCTTGGGAGGCATAAGGTTTTGGCGCAACCGTAGGATTACAAGGTCTTGTAAATCTGGGGATCTGTCAAAATCTATGGATGCTGTGTGGGAACACCCACTGCAACACCCATGGAACACCTCCCTAGAGCAGATTAAGTCAAAAGAACAATCTGCTGTGCTTTACCTTACTTCATATATTTGAGACCATTCAAAGCCATGGAGAGTTGCTTTATGATTTGGTGGTTTGCGCCACCATTGCATCACAAAAAATAATACAATGGCAGTGCAAGGGGCTCATAAATATACTCCTGTGTTTAGCTTGTTACACTTGCTGTGATTTAAAGACAGGGGTCAAATGCTAGAATGCTGTATTCTTTTAACATGAGGATTGGTGTTTACTTTTCTTTCTCTAACTGAAACGTGAGAGGAGCTTTTAAAGTGAATTATGTGACAATGTAGGATGTTGTTTTTTGCAGTGTAGACAATCTAAAATGATTCACTGTATTACTGAAGTGTGCTGGTAACAGAGATTTTGATAGGATCAAAACAAATCAAGACACTTACTTGGTGCTGCACAAATCACAAATATTCACAGAAACCCGATTTCCACACATTATTATTTGAGTGGTATACAGTTTATCACTAAAACTGTATGCCTGTGCTAATTTAGTGGCCCTTTCAATAGAAAATGTGTTGATTGTAAATCACAATGTGCTACCACATAATGCTTTAGTTAATTGAAAAATTGCCCTGCCTCACGTCCTTTAAAGGTAGATTGTTAGCAAAATTGTGTTCCAAAAAGTCTGGAAACCACTGCTTTAGCAAAAGATTTCAGAGGCTCATCTTTAAGATCTGGTTGAGGCCTGATCCATGAATCAGTCACCTGAATATAGTCATGGTCTTCTTTCAAATATTGCTGGGAAGGTAAAGGTAGTAACATAAACTTCACACCTTTTTAAGTCGAGCGTACAACCTCTTGTATACTTTTGTATGCTTCCTGTGTGCGTTTCCAGCTATTTCATATGTTTCAGTTTCATTTAAAAATCCTTGCTTGCTATGGTCAGTCATGCCTCTTTGTCCCTCCTTCTTCTGTGTGGGAGCAGGGATCAACTACTGTATAATTACACTTTCTCCTCGTCATTTGGACTGTAGGGGACCATTTATTTTTACTGGAAGCTTCCCTTTTCAATTGCAGAGCATTCTTGCTCAGAGTTTAGCTGTAAACAAGGCTATAAATCAGGCTGTGATCTTGGCCACATTTGGTCTTTATGGACTCTCTCCACCCTCTCTCAGCTGCCTGGTTCCCACCCTTCCTTGGCTTGGATTTTCATTACCAAGTGTGCCTGACTAGAGGATCCCTTGTAATTGCTTATATCCTTGGCACCCTGCTCTACCAGGGCTCCGCAATCCTTAGAAACAGTGCCCACTTCTGCACCATATTGGGATCCCACTCGCAGCTCCATCAGTGCACCTCAGTTCACACACTCCAAGCCCTCAACTGTGCCAATGCCAGAACCCCACACAAGCTGTCTGCCTGAGCACCTCAGTTCTTGCAGTCAGTAAACACTGCTGTTCCAGTACTGGGAACTCGTGCACAGCTCCATCACTGCACCTCAGTTCACACTCTCCAAGCCCTCAAACGTACCAGTGCCAGGAACCCCCCAAACACTGTTTGCCAGAGCACTTCAGTAGTTCCAGTCAGTACACTCTGCTGCTCCACTACTGAGACCTCGGGCGAAGCTCCATCAGTGCCCCTCCATTCACACACTCCAGAGCAGCGTAGTTCTTGCAGTCTGTACACTCTGCTGCTCCAGTAATGGGACCTTGGGTGCAGCACCATCAGTTCACCTTTGCTCGCATGCTCCAAGCCCCCAGCTGTGCCAGTACCAGGAACTCCACGCATGCTGTCTGCCAGAGCACCTCAGTTCTTGAAGTTCGTACACTCTGCTGCTCCAGTACTGGGACCTTGGGCGCAGCTCCATCAGTGCACCTCGGTTCACATGCTCCAATCCCTCAGCTGTGCCTGTGCCAGGAACCCCACACAAGCTGTCTGCCAGACCACCTCAGTTCTTCCAGTCAGTACAATCTGCTGTTCCAGTACTGGGACCTCGGGCGAAGCACCATCAGTGCACCTCTGTTCACGCACTCCAAGCCCTCAGCCGTGCCAGGATTTCAGGAACCCCACACACGCTGTCTGCCAGAGCACCTCAGTTCTTATGGTCAGTACACTGCTATTCCAGCACTGGGATCTCGAGCACAGCTCCATCCGTGCACTTCAGTTCTACCCTGGCGAGATCACTTCCTTTCCTATGCTGGGACCCTGCTCACATACAGTTCCATTACAGCAGTTCAATTCTAATATTCAGTCCCTCTACCAAGCCAATACTGGACCCAAAAGAGCAAAACACAGCTCAGCGAGTGCACCCCAAGTGTAACATCCAATGCCACTATTGATGGGAACCACCACAGCTCTGCCAGAATCCATCAAGTCTAACATTCTGTGCACATTTCTTCTCAGTATGAAGGCTCACATACATGCCCTGCAGGACTCCTTGCTTCTGTGGTTCAGAGGCTATGCCACTCCCATGCTGGGCCCCACTCGCAGCTTCACCTGGGCTTCTCCAGGCTAACACTCGACAACACTGGCATGCCAATACTAGGTTTCACACATTGCTCCATTAGCATACCTCATATTTGACTTTGTGTGCCCATTACTCTTCCAGTACTGCAGCCCACATACAGTTCTGTCACTGGACCTCAACCTTAACCTGCAGTGCCCCATTATTCCAATGGCAGGAATTACACAGCGCTCCGTTTCTCATTTCTGACCCCTACCTTTCTGTTATTTTAGGACTGGGTCGGGACACAGATCTGTCTATAACCCCAATCCTGATCTGAAAAGCCCCAACATTGCTGTATTGGTGTTCACATACAGCTCTACTAATGCACCTCCTGCTGTTCTGCAGTGCTCCCTGCTGTTCCACACTCTGACGTCTGTTTGTGGATGTGGGGGAGCCAATTCAATCTATTCGTAGCTGCCATCTTTATTTGGGAGGGTCTGTTTCACCTATCTCACTCTGTTCTTCCCTGTACTCTGTTTACTCTTACTGTTGTCGTTCTCCCCCACTTTGCTCTTTCCAGCTCTTAAAATCCACATGTTAACAGTTTTGCTCTTTCTTTCAACTGGTTATTTATACTCCTCTCTTTCTTTTATTTCCCTTTTCTACCTCCTCTTTCAAGCTTGCAAAAAAGTGGTTATTTCTTTCTTTGTTTCAATCCTCTTTTTTCTTAAACAGGTGTTCATTCTTTCACTATATTTTTCTCTTCCCTTCATTGTTTGTCTCTTTTATTTGCTATTTCCTTTGACTTGGTATGGGTATTTTAAATTTTTATTATCTTTCTTCCTTCCTCTGGTGTTTTTCTCATCTTTATCTGTCAATTCACATTTTACTATAAATCCCTCTTTTTCCCATCTGTATGTGGAAGCCACAAGTCACTTGGGACCTGAAGTGTCAAAGTGGTTTTCCCATTGTGTGTCTGTGGCAAATGTGTCAGTACATACATGTCCTGGCTCTTTTGATGCTTGTTTCTCTCAACATCTTTCTTTTTTTCTGTAATGTTCATTTGTCTCTATCACATTTCTTTCATTATTATTTCCTCTTTATCTTTTGTTCGCTAGCTTCCTTCCTTTTTTTTCTTTTGTCATACACACTTACTCTATTCCTTCTCTTAGTTGTGTTTATTTTCTTGCTCTTTCTTTCCCTTCTTTCTTTTAATTCTTTGCGGCCTCATCGCTTTCTTCCTTTTGTCTGCTGTATCTTTTTCTGCCCCTTCTGCTTTCCCTCCTGAGGCCTAGTTATCAATGGAGCAACAGGGGCAGTGGCACCGGGGCCCAGTGACCTACGGACCTCACCCAACTCTACTTGCTGCTGTATTTTCCTACTGAAATTCCAGTCAACCACTTTCCTTTCTTACTGCAGGGCCCATGACCCCATTAGTATGCCTCACGTCCTTCATCTTTACTCCCCAATCCCTCTTTCCTTTCATCCTTCAATCTGTCTCAAATGATATGTTTATTACGGCGTTTTGTGCATTACACTCTAATGCCAAAAATGTATTTCTGACAAAGGTTTATATGATAATTGTATATGTTTTAAGGTAGAGGAAGAAGGCTAGAGAACGTTCTTTAGTTAAATGGTGGGCCACTGGAATTGTATGGCAGGAAAAGATGAAAATATGAGGCAGGGTTGACCAATTTATGCGGCAAGAAAAGTCCAGTTATGAATTTACAATGCCAATAGCTCTAACTCTGGCAAATATGAGACCTACTGCTTTGCAAATGCTTGTTACAGGCTGCAGTAGCTAGCAGATTTTATATTTCATTGTATCTCATAATGAGTAAGTCAGCCATCAATTAAATGTTGTGTTTTACACTGTGTAAAAATACTTTCAACTGACTGTGGTACATAAAATGTCCAGGAATGCCCTAAGACAGCATTATTGGATTGTTCTACTGTAACAGCTACAGTCGCAATGGCTCTCAAAACCTTATATTAATACCTTTACAGCCTCATTAGAATTGGTAATGGAATCCGGCACCCGGTTAGATCATGACGTATTAGGAAAGTGGGAGCATGCTGGATTTCGGAAAAGTTTGTGACTTTCCATCTGGTGAGAAGTGGAAAACTTTGTCAGAAATTGGGGAAGGGTTGCAGGGAGATTTCCTGCTTGTAGGGTCCTATGGATCAATGTTAAATATTTTCAGTGGCCTTAATAGTAGCCGAATGTGGTGCATTCAAAAGATAGTCAATGAGCTGGTTGAACCTAGTGCTATAAGCGGGCGGGTTAATGGAAAAGGCTTTTCATGGAAATGAAGGGCTCGGATCCCAGTTTAAAAGCAATTCGAAAATGAGAGAAGTATGAAGGGTTAGAATTAACAGAGAAAATGTGGGTGGAAATGAATCAGCTGAATTTTAACGTATTGAGAAGAGCCAATTGGCACAGAATGTTAGATTTTAGTAAATGGTTGCTCTATCGGACCCCATAATTTTTAGCGCAGGTTAATCCTAATCAGTCCAGTCTCTGCTTCCGATGTAAAGCAGCTGTTGTTGGACACTTGTTGTAGGTTGGTGTGGCCTCATTCAAGAATTTTGGGATAAGGTGGACAGGTATCTTGAAATAGCCCTACAGATAAAAATAGTTCCAAGTCTTTGGCTGCTAGCATTGGGCTATGACCCTCTGGGAAAGTGGGACCCTAAATTTATATGATTGATATATATCGCTATAGCGGTTGCTAGATCTTGTCTACTATGGATGTGAAAACCTACATACTCTGAAAACATACATCACTCAAACCCCTACCCAAAAGGAAATATTAAAATCTATTTAGATTTATTGGATATTCCTGTGCTGACAGCTGTTAACGGCTTATCCAATTATAAGGCAGATGGAGAGGATGGTTTTTCAGAGGTAATCTATTAAGTATTACATGAACTATTGTGTCCAATCCTAAAGTTATTCAATTATATCCTAATCAGTAAAGAGATTCCAGCTACCATGTATAAGTGCATATTCGGAAGAAAGGCAAAAGTCCCCTAGGCCCTAGTTCAAAATGACCACATTGCTTAGTAGTTATTGTAAAATTCAAACTAAACTATTAGCTACAATGATACTTACTTATTCATTGCTTTTGTTACATTCAGACCAAAATAGTTTTGTGCCATCATGGTAATTGCATACAAATATTCACTCTGTAGCTGAAGCTATTGATTTTTTTTTTTTAAACTTCTGGTAATCTGGTGACTGTCATTCTATTAGATGCTGAGACAACATTCAACCTGATTAGTCTAAGGGTCAGATTTAAGAACCACTAGCGCCTCCTTGTGCCATATTAACAGCATTTTATTTATGCTATTGTGGTCCAACAAGGCCAAAATCGCAGCGCCAAATTTACAAAGTGGCACAATGCATGCATTGCACCACTTTGTAACTCCTTGCGCCATATTATGCCTGCACCATGCATAATGTATGGAAGGTGGGCATTCCCCCTCTAGGGGAGCTTAAAAAATGGCACAAAGAAATCTAAGATTTTTTTTGAGTCATTTTTTTGCCACTTTTTTAACGCTTGGTTAGAGTGGGGGGAGGCACACCATTGGTCACAATGGAGTCAATGGGCTTTGCAGGAGTAGGGTCAACATTTTGGACGATGATCCTGCAAAGCTCCGAACTAGCATCAAAAACTAACTACCGCCCTGGTGCATGGTGGTGTTAGGGGGCTCTAAGAGATGCTAGAAAAGTGGTGAAGCACTGGCTGCAGCGCCACTTTTCTTAAATCTGGCCCTAGATTTTTATTCAAAGTTTTAAAAAATTTGGGCTTACCCCCCTGAATGATTAGGCAGATAGCTGCATCATATGCTACATCCTCGACCTGCCTGGTTTTAAATAAGAAGCCTCTAAGGAATATATCTTTTACTGAGAAGATTTGATAGGGGTGTTTGTAGATCTGTCAAACTTAGGGTGGTCTTCTTCCAACCTTTTGCCTTACTCCTCCATGTTTTTCTGATCTTGTTTCTGTTGTCCTTAGAACTCTATGCACTTTACAACTGCTAACCACTGCTAAAGTGTGTGTGTTCTCTCTTTAAAACATGGTACCTTTGGCTTGTCGCCAATTGGCATTATTTAATTTACTTGTAAGTCCTTAATAAAGTGGTACTACATGTACCCAGGGCCTGTAAATTGAATGCTACGAGTAGGCTTGCAGCGCTTGCTGTTCCAGCCACACTTGCTGTACCACCCAATTAAATATCCATGCAAACCTGTCTCAAGCCTAGAATTGCTGCCTCTGTGTGAAGTTGTAAACTGCCATTTCGGCAAGATAAACTGTTTGCCATATCCAAAGCTTCCTTTTTAACATATACAAGTCACCCCTTGAGTAGGTGCCAAGCACCCCACTGGGCAGAATGCAATGTATTTAAAAAGTAGGACATAAACTTTTAAGTTTTACATGTCTTGTTATTGAAAAACTATTAAATGCATTTTTCACTATTGCAAAGGCTACCTGTACCATAGGACAACATTGGAGTTACCTTATTACACTTACTAAGATATCTTTCAAATGAGAACAGTTAAATAGTTCATTTTTGGTGTCTTTGGAATTGTAATGAAAAATCCTCTTATGTTAAAGTCGTATTTTGAATTACAATTTTGAAATTGCCTCTAGAGGGTTGAGCACTGGTTAATTTGGGGTTTGCTTGTGACTTCACCCTGACAAATGTTGTGGTTCCTGTTTGAGTGGGGTTTAACTCCCTTCAACCAGTAACCCAGTTTCCAACAGGTGTCCAATGTCACTGATTCTTTTTGCTCTATTCATTGAGCCACTTGCTGTAGCACTAAGAACAAGCCCAAAATTAAACCAGTCTGTACTGATGATATGGTACTATTGCTAAAGGCTGAACAGACAAAAATTCAGCAGGCCTTCAGTTTGATATCTCACTTTAATGATTTAAGATGGTGCAAAATAAATATCACAAATACAGATATTTTAATTGTTCAATTTTAGCACACAATTCAAACAAGCATCTGTCAAAGGTCTTATTTGATTATTAAAGTACTTTGTAACAAATAGGTAGGTGTGGGAACATATTTGTCCTTGGGGTATGGATGAGAGAGTCACTGAATGCACCTGGATAAGTGAGTATGCAAGTGTGGTTGATTGTGCTGGCCTGAGTGGATGATGACTGGTCACATGGTGAAATTAATGGATGAGGGAGAAACAGCTTTGATCATCCATGCAGTCAATCATTGTCTTATCTATTCACCCATCATTGAACTAAATGATTCGTCCATCCGTCCAGGCATCTGTTATATGAACATATGGTTTACTCATTCATTTGTTCATTCATGCAATTAGTCACCCACCCATATATCCATACACTCATCCATAACCCATTAACTTATCAATTAATGCACTCACTCCTCCATTGGTTTATCTATCCTTAGTCTCAATTTAATGTCAATGTTTGTTGTCATGCATGTAACTTGTGGCATTTATGTGTGAGCATTGAAAAATAAGAGGAGAAAAGGGAACACAGAACAGTAATGCCAAGGCGTGTACATTTTTCAAATTCTGGGCAAGAGGTAGTTATCAAGTACATTGTCTCTTGACTTTCTGTTTTTCAACTCTTATCCATGTGGCATTGATAGTTTCCCAACATACCGCTTGACATAGGATCCTGAATCAGTCATTGACCTTTCATGAGTGAGCTCTGCTACCTGTCATGTGTTCTAATTCTGTGCAACATGTTGCATTTTCTGATTCTGTGCTCTTGTTTGATCGTGTTCTGATTATGTACTATCTGTGGCATATTGTGAATCTGTGAAACCCATTTGGCTTTTGTTCTGACAGCTCTCATAAAGAAGTTTGCCAGTTAACTACCCCTCCCCCATACTGATTTCCCAGCAAACAGTTGAACTATTGTTTTGTTTTTTTCTGATGCAAACCAAAGAGCACAGCAGTACTCCAAAGATAGTAGAAATTGTTAAACAGACAAATCTAGGGAAATACAAAAAAGAGGTAAATGTCTGCTATTTCTCCTGTGGGTTAATTGCGTACATCTGTGTAGCTGATATCCCCTTTTTTGCAGTTGTTAAAGGGTGAAAAGCATGCTCTGGGCCGTGCAAACAGTTATTTCTTTTCCAACATGCAAAAGAGTGGATATGTCTTTGAAGCTGAAGGAGCATTATCCAGAACTTCCATTCTATGGTTTTCATGTCGGTGGGTATCAAGTGTGGCACAAATGCCTGATGCATAAAGTATGATTGATTCTAGTTTCATGGGAATTCTGACTGGTAGGCACTATAGGAAAGAGCTCCCAAATCTAGTGATGAATCATTTTGTCACCAATGATTGCTCCTCACATTTGCTCCCCCTCCTTACCCCTGCCCCCATCCCCATACAAGAGAAATATTCCCTTGGCCAGAACAGTGAAGAGCAACAGGCACCCAGTTTGAGTACTCCTGCACAGAATGGAATTTCATGCCTCCTTGCACTATCCTTAGCTGCACCAATGCCCCCAGCCAAGTGAAACCCCTTTCCTTTTAGCTCTTGTTAAACTTCTATAGCACTTATGTTTACTCCAAGGTGACAGACTTTTTATCAAGGAACAACAGATGACCTTTTCCCAGAAGGACATTTTTAGTGTGATGGCAGCCTATAAAATTATGGCCCCCATTATGACATTGGCGGTAAGTCCTGCCTACCGCCATGCCGACCGCTGCCAACATACTGGTGCCGCGGCGGATTACCGCTACCCATATTATGACACACATACCAATCTGTCACTACACAGACACATACACAAGTCTGCCAGCCCAAAGGTCAGTGATAAATTGGCGGTACCAAAACCCACACTGTTATGCCAACAGAACTACACCCACAGCATTATGACCCACGAATCACTGCGGCGGACATTCAACCACGGCAAACCATTGGCGGTACATACCGCTGCGCTCAAAATACACACACATACAAAACTACACCACATTGGACAATTCAAACTACACACACCTGACACACATACACACACCACACCCACACCACTATAAAACACACACCCACATTACCCACAACCCCTTACAACTAAAAAATATTGCCAACTGAGAGAGGGAGACCAAGAGCACCCACAGAACCAGAGCCACAAAACACCAACACCCATATACCATCCACGCACATTACAGCACACACCCCAACACATCACCCCACACACCCTCTCACACACCACTCAGACTACAACAATGGCACCACAAAGACACCCCAGGTTCTCAGAGGAGGAGCTACAGGTCATGGTGGAGGAAATCATCCGGGTAGAGCCACAGCTATTCAGATCACAGGTGCAGCAGACATCCATTGCTAGGAAGATGGAGCTATGGAGGAGGATCGTGGACAGGGTCAACGCCGTGGGACAGCACCCCAGGCAAAGGGATGACATCAGGAAAAGGTGGAACAACCTACAGGGGAAGGTATGTTCCACAGCAGCAAGACACCAACTAGCTGTACAGCGGACTGGCGGTGGACCCCCACCTCTTCACCCACAACTAACATGGGAGGAGCAAGTCTTGGCGATCATGCATCCTGAGGGCCTGGCAGGAGTAGGAGGAGGACTGGACTCTGGTAAGTCAAATCTCTATTACTATCACCCCACCTATCTGCATGCCATAACAAACCCCTACCCTCACTCCCATCACTTCACCACCTCCCACATACCCCACCATCACAACCCCCTCATCCCAATACCAAGCCCTGCATGTAACACTAATGCATGGACACCACTCACAGACCTGCATGGACACCTATCACCACTGCATTCACACTAGAGAGAATCACCTAGCCCACCGAATAGCTACTCACTCAAAGGCAAATCTGCCAGGGCAATAACAGCCATACAGAGCAACACACCCATGCACAAGATGACACACACAGAAACAATAACACTGCATTTACATCCCCACATGTCCCCGCACCCAATGTCACTGGAGAGGAGGTGCCTGCAACTTCCAGTCCACCACCAGAAGAGGCCCACAGCGATTACAGCAGCTCTGGACGCCTGGCTCTGGATGACCAACCTGGGCCATCATGGATCTCCGGACAGTTGGTTACCCAGGCACAGTCTCATACCACCACAGAGCCTCCCCCCTCAGTAAACACCACCACAGTACCCACCCAGCGGGCCCATACCTCTGTCCCCAGGACACGTCAATCAGCAGTGTGTCCACCACTTCAGGGACCCCAGGCCACCCCACAAACACAGGACGATCAGGGACCTGGGGTCAGTGGCAGTGGGCACACGGTTCAGGGGACAGAGGCACAGGACAACAGGGAAGCTGGGAGGACTGCTGTGTGACAGGGGGAGGACATGCCCAGGGAACCGACTCTCCAGGAGGCACTTACCAACATCCTGGGAGCATACCACCATTCCCAGGAGATGATGGGCCAGATACTGGACAAGTTGCAGGAGACCCAGCGATTGCAGGAGGGACAGAACTTGGGGATCAGGGAGGACTTGAAGGACATAAACACCACCATGGTCACCTTTGCAGGGGTGCTGGCTGACATGGCCAACACCATGAGGGAGGCAGTGGCACACCAGTGGGCCCCTGACACTAGCCAAACCGATGAACAGCCCTCCACCTCCGCTGCCGCTAGTGGACAGGCGGCCCCACCACAGGACCAACAGGCCACCAGCACCCCCCCTTGCAGAAGGAGAACCATCATGCAAACAGTCCCTGTGATCCAGGCAGAAGCTAGAGAACATTGCCAAGGACCCCCACCAGGAAATAAGACTCCCCTCAATGTCACCCTTGTGTCCCACTCTGTCACCCTGTCCACCTTGAACTGCCATTACTCCACTTCCTATGTCCCCTTGGACAATGCACCTGTGATACAAATAGATTGGACTCTACCCTGGACGTTCCTCAATCGGCATCCCAGCCCATTGCAATACCCCCTACACTTATTAGCACCTAAATAAACACCCTTGGAACAAATACAAGTATGGAGTCTGTCAATTGACAGAAATAAGTATTCGATTAACAAGTTGTAAACATTGCAATTCAACTGTACAGTAATGTGTATATATACATATGACCTGTAGTTGGCAGCAGTCAACACACCAGGAGCCAGAGTGGGGCACAGATATCTGAAAATAGAGATGCCAAAGGGCACAGTAAGTGGTCATAGTAGTGGGAAAATCAGCCAGTTAGTGTCTTACCTTTGTGTCACTGGAAGTACTGTTGTATGATTTCTGTTCTGTTGTCCTCATCCTCATCCTCTGCCTCCTCTTCATTACTGTCCACAGGGTCCACTGCTGCCACACGTCTATCTCCAGCCTCATCCTCCTGCAGAAAAGGCACCTGGCCGCTCAAAGCAAGGTTATGCAACATACAGCATGCCATGATGATCTGGCAGACCTTCTTGGGTGAGTAGCACAGGGAACCACCTGTTGGATGGAGGCTACGAAACCTGGCCTTCAGGAAGACGAATATCCTCTCGATTATTCTTCTTATTCACCAATGTGCCCCATTGTAACGTTCCTCTGCCCTTGTCCTGGGATTCCTCACTGAGGTCAGTAGCCATGAGAGGTTGGAGTAACCAGAGTCACCTGCAAATATCGATGGATACCTGTTAGCCAAACACGAACCCTTCGGGCCAAAACCATACCCATACACCAACATATGCTGGGTGGGAACCATGGGCTCACCTATTAGCCACACCCGGTGCCTCTGGAGTTGAGCCATCACAATGGGATGCTGCTATTCCTCAGGATAAAGGCATCATGCACAGACCCAGGATACTTTGCATTGACATGGGAGATGTACTGGTCCGCCAGGCACACTATCTGCACATTCATAGAGTGAAAGCTGTTTCGATTTCTGAACACCTGTTAATTTCTCCAGGAGGTGGGGAACAAATGCAATATGTGTACCATCAATAGCCCCAATAATATTGGGGATATGTCCCATTGCATAGAAGTCAGCTTTCACCGTGGCCAAATCCTCAACCTGGGGGAAAACAATGTAGCTGTGCACGTGTTTAATCAGAGAAGACAACACTCTTGTCAGCACTATTGAGAACATTGGCTGAGACATTCCTGCTGCCAAGCCCACTGTCACTTGGAAATAACCAGTTGCCAAGAAATGGAGCACAGATAGGACTTGCACAAGAGGGGGGATCCCAGTGGGGTGATGGATATCAGATATCAGGGCTGGCTCCAATTGGGCACACAGCTCTGTGATTGTGGAAGTGTCAAGTCTGTAGGTGAGGATAATGTGCCTGTCCTCCATTGTCGCCAAGTCCACCAGGGGTCTGTACACGGGGGGATGTCTCCATCTCCTATTCATCCACAGCAGTTGTAATCTAGGGGGCAAAATGGGGAGCAGCTGGTCAGTATTCCACATTTCCAAACTGTACACTGCATTGCATGTTGTGACCAAAACAGTGTGTTTTGGATAAGCCCAAATGATGCCTATGTGTGCTGTGACGCAGTTAGATGCCATGGCCTGCCCCCCTGAAATGGCGCCCGGCTGCACTGTGTGGATGGACATGTGGAAATGAGGTAATGCCGCTGCCGTTGCGCGCCGTTGCAGGAGGCGGTCGAGTACCGCTGTGCAACTCCTCATTGGTTGTGATTGGGCCCTATGGGTCACAGTGGCCAATGGTGAAGTACACTGGCGGCGACGGTACGCTCCGCCGCAGACGTGACCGCCATTGTCTATCTTTTCTCTCACTTGCTACCTGACATTCAACAGGAGAGGACCTACACTGCAAGTGCTGCTGTGACCTGTGTCTGGAACCGACCATGGTTCGAGTCACTGGGGAAAGGGCCCCTGCCTTCACCGCTGCAGAGTTGGAAAAACTGGTGGATGGGGTCTTACCCCAGTACCCAATGCTGTATGGGCCTCCAGATCAACTAGTGAGTACACTGTGAGCACGATGCATGGGGCATGAATGTAGTGCTGTGTGTGAGGGCCTCGTGCAAGGGGAGGGTTGGTGGAAGGGTCCTGGGCAGCGTGCTGCATGTCTAGTGGGCAATGTCTGGGGGTGAGGGGATGTGAGGGCTATGGTAGGCCATGAGCTTAAGAGGCCGGACGGTATGACTGATACCTTTTTCTGTGTTTATTTGTCTTCAGGTCAGTGCCCATCAGAAAAAGGGTAGATGGTGTGCCATCGCCAAGGATGTGCGGACCCTGGGGCTCTACGGCAGGTGGAACACCCACTGTCACATACGGTGGGAGGACATGAGACGCTGGGCACGGAAGACGGTGGAAGCCCAGCTGGGGATGGCCTCTCAACAAGGAAGGGGTGCCCATCGAACCCTGAACCCCCTGATGTTCCGCATACTGGCAGTTGCCTATCTGGAGCTGGATGGGCACCTAAAGGGCATCACAGCAGCCACAAGGGGTTGAGTGCAATTTCCAAATCTACTACTTGCGTGTGGTGGGGTGGTCTACGGGTGGGGGATGTAGGACTGTGGGTGCCCCTAGGCCAGGCTGGACATGGCAGCGTAGGCCCCATGTTGGGCAGGGGCTGATGAACACCACCTTCTACAAAGCTTGTAGGTATCCACTACTGGGCAGGGGTCTGTGGGTGTCAGGTATACTGCTATAGGCGTTAGGTATTCCTGTCCTTGGGCTGGTGACTAGCATTGTGACTGGTAGTGCATTACATAGTGCATAGGCCTGTTCCCTGTGTGAGGATGCTGTGTACGCCAACAGTGGTGTTGGGGCAGCCATTGACCAAGTGTATCCTTTCTCTCTTCCCCCCCCCTTTTTGTTTTGCCACCTTGCCCTTTTGTGCATTAGCATAATCTGGCAGAGGAGCAGAGGCCCCGGCGACGGAGGGAGCTGCATCCCACATGGCCCATGAGGCCAAATCCACCGACGGTGAGGGCACCAGTGGGACAGAGGGGAGCACCACGGCGGAGACAGGAGGGGACAGTGATACCTCGTCCGATGGAAGCTCCCTGGTGGTGGCGGACACCTCTGTGGCCACCCCAACTACAGGTACAGCCACCCCCCTCGACCAGCACTGCCCTCCCAGCAGCCCCTTAGCGAGTTTCCCATGCCCGTTCACCCAGGAGGGTGGGCATCTCCTTCGCCCCAGGCACCTCAGGCCCTGCCCCAAGCAACCCTGCTGCCCTGAGTGAGGAAGATATTGACCTCCTGTGATCCATCTCTGTTGGGCAGTCAACCATAGTGAATGCCATCCAGCAGCTGGCAGGCCATTTGCAACAAGCAAATGCATTCCTGGAGGGCATTCACTCTGGCATGGCGGCCCAACAGAGGTCAATCCAGGCTCTGGCCTCCTCCCTGATGGCAGCCATTGTCCCTGTCTATAGCCTCCCCCCTCCAACTTCCTCTACCAAGTCCCATTCCCCTCAGCCCAACCTATCCCAAGCACACATTCAGACCAGCATGCACCCAAGACAACATACAGGAGTGGCTCAGGCAAACACAAGCACCACACATCATCCCACAGGCACTCACACAAACACCATCCAGATGCAGACACACCAACATCCACTGCCTCCACTGTGTCCCCCTCCTCCTAGTCATCCACCACCGTCCCAATAGCATCCCCACTCACACCTGCATGCACTACATCCTCATCCACTACACCCATCACCATCACGTATAGCACTACACATCCCTCACTGGCAGTCACCACTTCCACATCCATGCACACGTCCACTGTGTCCTTTCCCACTGTGTCTGTGCGTCCTCCTCCCAAAGTACACAAATGCAAGCATGCAGACACCCAACAGCCATCCAACTTGCAACAGCATCCAACCCATGCACCTGCACCCAAACACAGCTGACTGACACCTCCTACAACCACTCCCTCTTCCTCCACTCCCAAACCTTCAGAGAAGGAGAAAGGCAAGGAGGCACCACCAGCTGCCAAGGGGAAAGGCAAGGAGGCGCCACCAGCTGCCAAGGGCAAGGGCAAGGAGGCACCACCACCTGGGAAGGGCAAGAGTCCTGCGCCTGCAGGCAGGAAGGACAGAAGTTGTGATGCTGAGACTGATTCTGAGCCCCCAACGCCAACCATGGCGGTTCAGCCGTCCAAGGCTGCAGGGGAAGGGCTGGAACCTCCCCCCACCACTGGCATTCCCGCAACCAGCACAGTCACCAGCACCACTTCCTGCAGCACTGTCAGCAGCAGCATCCCCAGTGGGCAGCCTTCTGAGGCTGCAGGGGATGGGTTGGAGCCTCCCCCCACCAGTGGCATTCCCTACACCAGCACCGCCACCAGCACCACTACCTGCAGCACTGCGAGCAGCCCCACTGGGAAGCCAACCGAGGCTGCAGGGGATTGGCTGGAGCCTCCCCCCTCCCCTGCCAGCAGCCCCAGTGGGTAGCCATCCGAGGCTGCAGGGGATGGGTTGGAGGCTTCTCCCACCACTGCCAGCACTACCAGCAGCCCCATTGGGCAGCTGTCCAAGGCTGCAGGGGATAGGCTGGAGCCTCCCCCCACCACTGCCATCACGGACACCAGCACCGCCACTGCCCCCCCTGACCAGCCATCACTGCCGGCGGGCAGTGTGCAGTCCTGCCTCCATGGACTGTAGTGCGTCCTGGACCCTGCAAATCCTGTGGGTGTGACACCCAGGTGAGAGACTGTGACCTTGCACTCCCCAAGTGCTGCATCACAGGGCACAAAGCCCCCGCCAGAACCAGTGGATGAAGCCATCCACTCAACCCCTCCTTGCCAGGATGAAGCACACTAGGCACAAGGCCCCTCCAGAACCAGTGGAGAAGCCATCCACTTGAGAGACTGTGGCTTTGCACTCCCCAGGACCAAGCAGTAGGCAGACCACCCACTAGAGAGACTGTGGCTTTGCCCTCCCCAGGACCAAGCAGTGGGCAGACCAGCCACTGGAGGGACTGTGGCTTTGCTCTTCCCAGGACCAAGCAGTGGGCAGACCACCCACTTGAGAGACTGTGGCTTTGCACTCCCCAGGACCAAACAGTGGGCAGACCACCCACTAGAGAGACGGTGGCCATGCACTTCCCAGGACATCGCACAGGGCATGTAGCCCCCCCAGGGCCAGTGGTGTTGTACCATCTTCCGGCTGAGGTGCCCTCCTTTCCCTGTCCCCCTGAGGTCCCTGTGCATTTTTGACATGATGCCCCTGCGGTGTTCTCTCCATGCTGTTGCAGGAGTCAAGTGGGGCCTTGGCCTATGCGATGTGGCCTGGATATTGTGGACTGAGCTGTGTCCCTCCATTTGTATATACTGTTTTGATTTTGAAGCATGATTTTCTACAATTTTATCTTAATACACTCACTTTAATAAATTCCTTTTGTCCTTGTATTATTCCTGAGGGGTACGGGGTAAATATTTTGTATTGCTGCATCAGTTTATGGTGTTGGGGTTTGTGTGTCACTCTTTTTTTCCTCCCCCCTCCCTTGTGTGCTAGGTGGCAGTACTCACCGGGGTCGTCTTCGCCGGCGTCTGTGTTCATAGTGTAGAAGGAGATAGACGAGCATTGGGAACACCTGCAACCCGGGCTTCATGGTGGCATGGTTCTTCCTTGTGTCTCCAGGTGTGAGTCCTTTGCCTTCTGTGTACTGTTTCTGCCGTGCTTTTGATGTCGTTGGTACCGCCCCGGAAAAGGTGGCGGATAGGCCTGTCTTAGTACAATGGGTGGTACATTGTCTTCCTCCTGGCTGTTGGAGGTTACCGCTGTGGTGCTTGTTGCTACCGCCGTGGCAGTCGGTGTGTTAAAGTGGCTGTCTGTGTAAGCAGTTTCCGCTGTGGTCCTAATTCCATTTTTGTTACCGACGGCCTGTTGGCGGTATTACCACTGCTTTATCACTGACCTTCAGGGTTGTAATGAGGGCCTATATCTCTACATTTTTTTGATCCAACCACTATCATTACTGTGTCACCAGAATGGGCACTGTTCACCACTGGATTGGAGTCTATATGCCTGTACTATCCCTTTTTGGCCACTACCTTTATATAAGCCACAGAGCTCCACTAAAATCACCGTAATGTACTATACAAAGGACCTTTCTGGGACATCCGCCCAGCACTCTAAGGGGAGATGTTGGATGCACCACACTCTGGTTGGCTGAGGTGAGGCCCTATGCAGAGAGAACCCACCACTCCTGTCAGAGGTGGGTGATTACACTCGCTGTATAACATGTGCTCACCCTTGAGTAGCTTGGCACAGAGCAGTCAGAGTTATAACAGGGCAATGTGTACAGCATTGGCACAGCACACTTACACAATACATACACTGTACATCACAAGTTGGGTATGTAAAGCAGATTTATATTCAACACACACACTAACACAACATGTACATCAGGTAGGTCAGGGCATAAATTACATTCTGAAATAACACTAGCAGTACTAGGCCCAACCATGTTAAAACAACATCCACAATATGTACACTTGGGAAAAATACTACTTTCCCTCCCAGAACCCTCATGCAGTGCCAAACATTGTCAGCACAAGACCCACCCTAGCAATTATTTCCACTCAATATCATACAGTTATAGAGTGCACCCCAGTGCAGAAAGATAGCAGCAATGTGTACACACAGAGAATTACAGCACTTTAAATAGTCTTGTGGTCCTAGGCCACACCGGTTAAAACCAGTGTCAACTGTGATACTCTTTTGGCCAGGAAACAACGTGTACGGCAACACCACAGGTGCAGTGCAGTTGATTACAGGCATTCACTCCCATATACCCACTCCCCACCCCTACTCGGTGCCACAGGTACCAGGCAGACTTGTACAGCATGCACTCGCTCCCTACACACTAATGCTGTGCACTGACATTCGGCAGGTCAGTTGTTACTGTACTCGCAGACCCCGTAGGCCCAAATCCTCCTCCACCCTTCAACCAACCCCTACTACCCTGCCCCATGGGCTGGAGATCTATGAAACCTTTCCTCGGATACTAGACCAATCACAGCCAGAGTCACACTTAATTAGGGTCCAGGGGTAAAGTGGGGGAAAAAAAGATAACCGGCTGTTCAGGCAGCAGTTGACAAGTGGTGGTTTGGTCCTCACTTGGGAAGTTCACTCAAAAGTCTCTGCACCGTGCCTTCTGGTACGGGCCCTGTTATGCAGAGCACGAAGAGAAAGTCATCATAGGACAAAAACACAGTTCACAATAGCACCCAGCCAGGAGAGACATTCCAGTACACAAATCTGCTCCTCCCCATCCCCTGGAAATGGGGTCCCATGTCTGGTGCACAGTGACTTGAGTCGCAGCAGACAATTGTGATCACATACAAAGAGTTGCCAATTCTGTGCCTCTCTAGAATGAGGCACAATGTCTGATGCACTATGCCTTGAGTCACACCAGACAATTCCAGTCACATATAAAGAGTTACAAATTCTGTACCTCCCTAGAATGAGGTACAATGTCTGGTACGCAATGACTTGAGCTGCACCAGGCAATTCCGATCACACACACAGTTACCAATTTCGTACCTCCCTGGAATAAGGCACAATGTCTGGGGTGTGATATCTTGAGTTCCACCAGACAATTGCAATCATACACAAAGAGTTACCAATTACGTACATCCCGGGAATGAGGCACAACATCTGGTGCACGATGACTTGAGTCACACCAGACAATTCCGATCATACATTAAGAGTTACCAATTCTGTACCTCCCTGGAATGAGGCACAACGTCTGGTGCTCAATCACCTGAGTTGCACCAGACAACTCTAGGCATACACAGAGGCACAAGTTCAGTGGTGCCACTCTAGGTAAAATGAGGCACTGGTACGGGTATGCTCCCACCTCCGAGGGTCGAAACCTATGAATCAGACACCGCACGCAATGAAAATGCAGTTGGCGCGATGCACAATAGAAATATGGCACGATTGATTAAGCGGCCCACAGGGGTCCTGCAACCAGTGAACCTGCTCACCACCACCAAGATGCTTATGCATGTCGTGGCCCCAGAATGAAGAGCTACACTCCTTGAATACAGGCAGTACTTGAGGGCTCCGCACCAGGCAATCCGGTCTCCAGGCACAATACTTAAATCTACGCTCACACTGCTGCTACCAGATGGGAACCAGCAGACGGTGTGGGTACTTAAAAGAGCACTGTTCTCGAGATGTCATGGGTACAAGGTGTAGGTCCTTCGTGGGAGATCTTTGATGTCCCTGACACCTCCACCAAAGAACAAGGGGGCAAGCCAACAAGCCCTTGGAGAACACAATTTGCAGTACCACACAGCATCAGACAGTTGGCTCAGGCCAGCCACAATTCAGGAAGGGTGCACGCTCCCTTCCAAAGGGCAGTAACTATTCCTTGTGCACAACAGATTTCTCTGGCAGTATGCACCATGCAGTCCAGTATCACCGGTCCTGTATTACAACAAGTGTATCTCTATGTTGCTGTAGTGTCACCAGTAGTTATACTGTAATGTGCCTTTGAAGTAGGGGAAGGTTCAGAGGGTTCTCCTTTGAACCACCGATGTCTCCTCTAACTTTCAGTCCTGTCTGCCATGGGGCTATGGAATGCAGATATTAATCTTTAGTGGGGCCAAGATCTGGCCCCAAGAGGGCAAG
This sequence comes from Pleurodeles waltl, assembly GCF_031143425.1. NCBI lineage: Eukaryota > Metazoa > Chordata > Amphibia > Caudata > Salamandridae > Pleurodeles > Pleurodeles waltl. The sequence goes on from NC_090450.1 coordinate 288,678,961, forward strand.
TGTCAAAAGCCCTCCCTCCAATCTATTCAGCCAGACCCTCAAATGTCAGAGGTCTGTCATCCCAGTTGTGTGCCCAAAGTTGCTAGCTGTCGCTGGAGAATACACAGATGTGCTCCCTTAGCCTCCATTGTGGACTAAAGTCAAATTTAAAAGGCATATGAAGCAGCCACTTTCTAGAAATGAAATTTCTAAGTTATTATTGACAAAACCACCTTTACCATCAGGAAACATTATGAAGCTGCTCTAGTGCAACCCACTATTACAGCTAGGAGTAATTCTAAACTTCCCCATGTTAACCTATGGGCACAGCAGCCCTCACATGTAGTGAAATAACACATGGGTAATCTTCACTCCCTGGGCATACGTGCCTGTCCACACATACATGCCTGCAATGGCAGGCTGAACGCATGTTTAAGAACACTCTAGGTGCAAATGCGCACACACAGGCCTGCTAAGACAGGCTGGATACATGTTTAAAATAACAGTGGGCATGAGTGCACACACTGGCCAGTGCCACTTCCTAACATATGTAGGAGAGGTGCACACACTCTCACGTTGTACTTACAGTGGGGAAAGTGCTCAGGGCCCTAAGGCCACTGGGTAGAGAATCCACAAAACCTATGGTAAGAACTGATCCCCTAGGTAGGGAAAACCAACGTCTGGGTTCTTCATGACCGGCGTATGGGACATCCATGTGTATCTGCCCAGCCTTCTATCTACCAACTGCTTTACCCTTCAGGGGGTGCTCCAAGGGTATCAGAGGACTCACTCAGGATTGGCTACGAAGTTAGAAGTGCCAACCTGAGCACCAGCCAACTGCGCCTCCACAGTTCTGCATTGTCAGGCCAGATACATGCTTGATACGCTATCTGGTGGGTGGAACACTCAGTACAATGTCCCATATAGTAGCCAGGGCTGTACCCACCGCAGATATGTGGTGCACCTTTTTACATGGCACTTCTGGGTCCAGCACCTGAACCAATCATGTAAGAACCACTTCCTAACATGTGTAGGAAGGGAGTGCACCCTTTCCTACTTCAGTACAGTGGAAAAGTGCCCAGAGTCCTAAAGCCGCACAACGAGAGTCAGCAAAAAACCAGGAGGAAAAATCTAAAAGTTTCAGGGAACTCCCTAAGAAGGTCCATGTCCAACAGGAGAGCTGCTCCACATGTTGTCCAGGAACCCAGCCGTCTTGACCCCTGACATATGTATAAAAGAGGAAGAGGGCTATGAGGCAATGTTTAAAGTTGCATTCACAACAGTATGGAATCCGCTCAACCAATCAAAAATGCAAATTATGTTGCACTTTTGCTTTCAAAAGCCTGAAAATTTATAAGGACTCCTCTCCAAAATGATCAATGTTTGATTAAAACTAGTCCCGGAGGAATTTCAATTACACCAGAGTAATTTTCTGCAATTCTATATTACTCTTTGGTGTGGAATTAAAAATAATAATGTGATTACTCCTGCTCACATAGCTAAGAGTACATAATCTTAGCACAAGAGCACATTTTGCGAGCATGTGTTGCCACTCAAACTTGTTATTCATGTTCTGCTGCATTTAGCACTATATCTTAGTTAAAAATGCATCCTTGCATTCATTTTACCCATGAGGGTGTATATTGTGCTATGAAAATATAGCCAAGTGCTGGGGATAAATTGGGAGAACTCCTACCCGAAGAGCCCATTTAGTGAGTGCAAGCGATAACTTGTACTCGTTATTTGTGTTCTGTTGCATTTAGTGCTGCTTTTTAGCACAAGATGAATTCTCCCACCAATTTTGGAATGCGAGGTGACATTTTTGTGCTAAGAACTACTCTTCTCTCATAATTACGCATAATCTCACTTAATTTTGAGGTAATTTAGCCTGATTATACCACAGTGAATTGCGCGTTACTCCCAATGTTAAATGTTCTGTTTCACCACCGAATGACATTTATTTTAGTTACAAACTAGTGACCATTTTCCTCTTATGAAAATTCAAATTATCCCTTCAGTCCTATGCATGACAAATGAAAGTTCAACAGAATCCTGGAATTTTATGGCAGAGGAAGGTGCCTGTATTATTACTTGGAAAGTTGAGCACAAAGCAGCAGCCACACTTGAAGCGAGGTAGCCAATGATCAGTGGAGACACCATGATGTGAAAATGGATATTGTGGATTCTTGGTCTCTGTTGGTGCTGGTCTGGTCCAGGAAAAAAGGGTGAGATTTCTCTTGACTGCTCAGAAATGTTTCATGTAAAGTGATTGTAGCAGACTGACCTATGTAGTATGCAAAACTAGGCACACTGTGAAGGGGGTCCAGGCAACCACACATTAGTTTACAGAAGTGAAAATTAGACCACCTGATGCTCTAATTTGTATGGTAGCTTGGTCCAGCAGTTGGGCTAATCTTGGAGCAGTGCAAAGCAGTTGTACTCACAGTATCAATAAATGAGACAACACACTCAAAAGATTGATTAAAACTAGTCCCGGAGGAATTTCAATTACACCAGAGTAATTTTCTGCAATTCTATATTACTCTTTGGTGTGGAATTAAAAATAATAATGTGATTACTCCTGCTCACATAGCTAAGAGTACATAATCTTAGCACAAGAGCACATTTTGCGAGCATGTGTTGCCACTCAAACTTGTTATTCATGTTCTGCTGCATTTAGCACTATATCTTAGTTAAAAATGCATCCTTGCATTCATTTTACCCATGAGGGTGTATATTGTGCTATGAAATATAGCCAAGTGCTGGGGATAAATTGGGAGAACTCCTACCCGAAGAGCCCATTTAGTGAGTGCAAGCGATAACTTGTACTCGTTATTTGTGTTCTGTTGCATTTAGTGCTGCTTTTTAGCACAAGATGAATTCTCCCACCAATTTTGGGCTAATCTTGGAGCAGTGCAAAGCAGTTGTACTCACAGTATCAATAAATGAGACAACACACTCAAAAGATTAACTCAAGACCAATTTACAAAAATACTTCAGATTTTTATAAGCTTTTTAAGACCAAGATCATCCAAATCGGGTAAGTACTTTTCAAGCTATGAATTTTTGAAGTTTTAATAAAAGTAGTCTTTGTGCGCAATTATGCACCTTAGGAATCAAAGGAGAAAATACTTTGAAAATACACGTAAAATTAGGCAAGGGGTTTACCAATGTCTCCTTTTGCAAGTATGTCGAGGTCATTGGTGGGCACTATGGATGAGCTGGAGAAGTTCATGCAGCTCCCGGTTTTGGCGGGAGCAGATGCAGGAAGACGTTGGAACTGGTGCAAGGCCACTACAGGGAAGCCCTTGGAAAACACTGCACAGGTGGACTTAAAGGTAAGCTTAAGGGTCCCTTTGGAGTGTTGAGGTTGCAAGGGGTGGGGGACCTTTAGGGCACAGGTGGATCTTCGGTGCATGGTACAGGGCGGCTGGATGCAGAGCGAATCAGTGAGCCAGGAGCTGTGCGCAAAGGTGTCCTAGGAAGCAGGAGGCAGGTCTCTTTCAGGGTCCCTTGCAGGTCAGCAGGGGCACTCGGGTGGAAGATCCTGGTGGTTTATGAAGTCCCTCGACTGGGGTTTCCTCCTGGTTTTTTTTCAGTCCAAAGTGGACTGTCCTTCTTGCTGTCCAACATGAGGTGACCAGTATCTAGGGATATTGCACGGTTTGGCCACTGGATGGCACAGTGCCACCAAGATTGGCACAATTGCTCGTTTGTGTCCTCAGAATCTGTTGGATGGAGTTTGATCCAGCTGCTGTGTTGGGTCAGTGATGTGGCCTTCACTGGGTATTTGGTCTTGGTTTGCAGGAGAGTGATGTCTTCACTGTGGATGGAGATCTTTGGTGATTTTCAAAGAGTGAAGGTCCTCTGGGGCTTTGTAGGGTCTGTCCAGTGTCCAAGCAACCCGTCAATGGCGATTGTCGAGTCATGGGTGCAACAGGCGGGATTTGGCACCTTTTATTTGCCCAGCAGGGCTTCAGTTCTCAAGCCTTGGCTCTTCTTTGTTGCTGTTCTTCTTTTGTCCTTGGAATCTAATTTCTTTGTCTAGGGGTGCCCACTAAATACTGTATTTAGTGGGCATTTAGGGGAGTACCTAGTAGTGACCAATGAGTCATCTACCTTAGGGTGGCTGCACCCATGAAGTGACAACTTCCTGTGGGCAGAGGTCACTTCCCTACACTTGATTGAATATTTTCCTCAAGTAAACAACTTTACCCTGCCCTATCTAGCACTCACTGGCCTTGATAGTGAGGACTGCATTTTCCAGAGCCTCAAGAACCTTCCCTAGGTGAATCAGGTGATCCTGCCAGGTGGAGATTTAGACAGCTATGCCATTTAGGTAATCTCCCCTAAAGGATCCCAGCCCAGCAATGACTAGGTTCACCAACCTTTAGAAGGTGGCAGGTGCATTCTTTCATCCAACTGATAATGTCCACTAGGAGTGGAGAATGCTGACCTCTCTTTCGCTGTTGGGGTCAGACCAATATGCCCATCTGCTGATGTTAAATCAAAAGTGCTCAGATATGTGGCTGCCCCTAGTCTGTTAAAGAGCTCATTAGCTCTTGGGATTGGGTGTGCATCAGTTTTTGTCACAGAATTGAGGCCCTTGTAATCGACACAAAACCTCATGTCCCTTTTCTCTCCTTTTGGATGTGGTTTGGGGACTAAGACTATTGGGCTACCCCAGGTACTCTCTGAGGGTTGAATGACACCCAAATCCAACATCTTTTAAACTTCAGATTGTACGCCCTCCTTGACATGGTCTTACTGTCTGTAAATTTTGTTTTTGACAGGCAAATTGTCACAAGTGTATACATCATGGATACACCAAACAGTCTTCCCAAGGGTCAGGGAGAATAACTTACCAGACTGAGGATGTGCTGGAAGCAGTCAGCTGTTCTGAGAGTGTGTCTGATAATACCACTCCATCCACAGAACCATCCTGTGGGTTGCTGGGGCGGAGTTCAGGGAGCGGTTTACATCAACTCTGTCACAGCAGGGTTTTAGGCAGTTAACATGTATTCTTTTAGGGTTTTTGCAACTGCCTAGGTCCACCAAATAAGTGACTTCCACTTTCTTTTCACAGATGGGATAGGGTCTAGACCAGTTGTCCTTGAGTGCCCTTGGCGCAACAGGCTCGAACACCCAAACTTTCTTCCCTGGTTTGAACTCTACCATAGCAGCTTGTTGGTCATACCAGAGCTTTTGTAGCTCCTGGCAAGCCTGAAGACTTTGGCATGCTTTCATTATGTACTCTGCCATCCTTGAACTTAGGTCAAGTACATAGTCCACAATGTCTTGCTTGGGGTTAGAAATGGGGTCTCTAGTTAGCAGAGGTATACACCCTTGTCCACGTAGAGACCGCAATCCTAGTCAGGGTAAGACACAACACAATTCAAATAATCCTGTGCCCACCCTCTGGTAGCTTGGCACTGAGCAGTCATTCATAACTCAGAAGACTTCAGAAAAGGGGGCAAGCTCAATCCAAGCCCTTGGAGAGCATTTTGGGGGAAGGCAGTGTCCTTCCAGCACAGTCAGAGGCCAGCGGGCAGCAGGGCAACAGCCCTTCTCAACAAAGCAGTTCAGAGAGTCCTTTGAGCAGCCAGACAGGTCTTCTCACAGAGTTCAGGTGCAGGTCCAGTGTCTGAGTTGGTGGGGTCAGAGACTGAGTTTATAGATCCAAAAATGCCTTTGAAGAGGGGAGACTTCAAAGAGTGGTTTTGAAGTGCACAAGTTCCCTTTTCAGCCCAGTTCTGTCAGCCAGGGTCCCTGCAGGAGCTTATCAGTCCTTTGTGTGAGGGCAGAAAACTGGTCTTTGAAATGTAAGTGTCAGGCCCTCCACCCTTCCAGTCCAGGAAGCCCCATTCAGTATGCAGATGTGACTGAGTGTCCTGTGTTTGTGGTTGTCTGGGTGAAATGCACAAGGGAGCTGTCAACCAGCACAGACCAGATGTTGATTGGGGACAGGATGTGAGGCACAGATGATTTTGAGTACAGAGAAATGCTCACTTTCTAAAAGTGTCATTTCTAAAATAGTAATATAAAACCCAACCTCACCAAACAGTATGATTTTCTATTACCATTCTGGCCATACTAAATATGACCTGGTTACCCCCTTCAGATCAGAATCTACCCCTCAAAAAGTATATGAGAGCAGTCCTTATGGTATTCTGCGAAAGGAGTAGGCCCAGTAGCGGAAAACAAATTTAGGAGATTTCCACTTCCAGGACATATAAAACATATATGTACATGTCATTCCTTTTACCTACATAGCACCCTGCCCTATGGATTACCTAGGGCCAACCTTCAGGGTGACTTATATAAATAAATGACTAGAATCAGACGTACTGTGGAGAGGATACGATCTTCATACAGGAACTAAACTTACTGGAACAACGTTTTCTCAATAGAGGATATTCAGGTCAGGTCATCTCCCTAGCAAAGAAACCCATAATTTTAAAAAAACGCAAGACTTTACTTATCCGTAGGAAGAATACCAAGAGGGATAAACAACGAGTCTCCATGATCACCAGATATATTCCTGCCAGTATACTGTTTTTTCGTATACTTAAACGACACTGGCACTTATTACGTTTGGACCCCCATTTAAGCAGAATATTGGGTAAGAATCCATGCTTAATACATAGTAGAGGATATATTCTGAGAAACATACTGTCCCCCAACTATGTCACCTCACTAACACAGGTTAAACCTATGCCACGGTTATCGAATAAACTTACTGGCTTCTTCAAATGTTTCCTGCCAGTTTGCTCTCAAGAAGGACGACCACTTTCTCATATAACACACGCAAGATGTACTAGATAAATCAATTTATCAACTGCAATATGAAATACACGATCTGCTGCATTATCTGTGTATGTGGTCTGATTTATGTGGGCAGTACCATCAGCCCCTTAAAGGAACGCATCGAGGAACACATAAGAATTATCAAAAATAACAATCCTAATTACCCACTGGCAGGACACTATAACCTCTTACATAGAGAATCGGAAATCATAAAGATTAGATTCCAAGGCATTGTACAGGTCACTAATCACCCCAGGTTAGGGGACAGAAACAGAGAACTGAGGAAGCGTGAGGCAGGATGGATCATAAAACTACGAGCTTTGGAACAAGGTCTCTATGTAGCTAGGGAACTACATGTGTTCCTGGAATAAGTTGATGACTAAAATCACATCATGTTAAGATAACTACAGTAATGTAGATGATGTGTTATACTGTATATTTTTAGATCTTGCACCTACAGTCTTGTCACTGAACAATACATTACCTAAGAATACCATGTATGTTACATCTGTACATTTTTATTGATTCTGCATAAATATATGTAGAATTATACATGTACTTATGGTGGTTGGTACGACCAGCCCTAACTCCCTTTAACTCCTCCCTTTTTCACAACTTATCATTATACATTTATTTTTATTTCCCTCTTGCTGAATTCTTTATAACTTTTTCTTTATTATATTATATATTATCACATGTTAGTACATATCAGGATTTACCCCGTGACATCTACTGTTTGCCAGGTGCAGATATGTTCGGAACACTTTTAGATGGCTGTCACTCTCGTAGTCCTCCCTTTAATCACAAACTAGTAATCTTAGGTGAGTATGACTTACCGTTACTAAATAAGATTTTCATCTATACATCATGTGGCGCTAGCCGTACTCCATACAACACTTTGTAGGCCTATACCTTTAACTTTATAGTTCATTGTTTTTTATGGACACTTAACACTCTAATATGGCCATTAAATGGTTGGTCCTCTCTGTATGTCTGGTTGAGTACACTTAGGCTTGATACTGAATACTCCAATATGGCTGCCACACTTTTTGTCCTTCTCCTATTTTTAAACAAGCATATTCATGCTCTTTCGACACATTTTTTATGATTCTTTCCACCATTTCAACTAGCAACCTTAGGCGGGTCTACTTAACTGTTATCATACAGGATTTACTATTACACACCATGTGGCACTACCTCAGACATGAACACTTCGCAGGCCAGACCCTCTGTGTTTAGAGTTTGTTTCACTTTATGGACACTCTACATTGCAATATGGGCGCCATACTTTTGGCCCTTTTTCTATGTCCAAGTGAGTATACTTAGGCTCGATACAGAACACTCCAATATGGCTGCCACAATGTTTGTCCTCTTTCTACTTCCAAACGAACATATTTATGCGCGACTGACACATGTTCCCACGATTCTTTCCACCACACCTAGAGTGTACAATGCGCAGACCACTTATCAGGTAACTGGGCAAAAACTCACGCTTATCCAATGTGGGCCTTTATTAAGCTCTATGACCCCAAATCAGAAGCTTTTTAGTACGTGCACACTACCTTGCTAGTGACTTATGTTTTACATGCTTGATTATGCCCCTATTGGTGCTCGGTACATAGTATATGGGAGCGAGACTTTAATTATAATTTGTACTTGGGTAACTTTTCCCCGAAATTACATACAGGCTTTGCAAGCTCATACATGAGTATTAACTAGAGACAATTGATACGTGTTTATCATCATGCTAGGGATTTATCTTTTCATATTGTTCATAGTTTATGATGCCCCAACATGTCCTCTTTCACAATGTATGCTTATTAAAATGTATTTTTAATTGAACTAGGGTACTCTATTCTCAAGGTTACTACGATTTTGTACAAGCTTATATACGAGTTTGTCAATAACTACTAGGGATAAGGCTCTATCCTCACAATGGACCAACAGAGAATGGGTCTTATCATGGTCTGTTGCACTATTACTTGTACCTAAAGATTTTGAACATTGGACGCTACTTATGCAGACAATGCTACAGAACACACTACTGTTGAACCACGCTGCTTATATAAAATACCCAAATGCAAGTATTTACATTAGATCTTTATTTTTCTCTTATCAGAGTGTCCTTATATATATGTTTTTGGCTCAATATAGATTATTTAACCATGGAGCCTCTTTATCTTCCAACTTCCACGTGAGGTTGATAATTCATTGCTTTTATATTTATTACAGCTTACTCATCTTTGACGTTATCCTAGTACATAGGGACCTTACGTTTCGCTCAATCGGGTAGCTCTACGCCATACCTAGCCTCGAAATACTGGCTATTGCCTTTACCTCGGGCATCATACTACTCATTCTTCAATTTGGTTATGGTTTCACAAATAACTCCTGGCATGCATTATATGCAAACTTTTATAAGCTGTCATACTTAGGATTCATGTGTGGTGTTACTATTTTTCCTCTTTACGAACAAGGGACCCTTGGTACCACACAAATCCATGTATGGTGCTTAGTATTACCTTTATAATGCACAGCACGCTTGATTTGCACGGTGTGCTGTCATGTCCATATATCGTTGAATGTGTTTTTTATAAGCACTTGTATCCATTATTTGCAGCCTTGAAAAAGTCACTGTCACGAAACACATGTTGGCTGTTGTTTATTGGACCTCATACGTGCTCTTACTGTAAGTACTGTGTGTACATTTTTGGAAACAAATAAACCATGAAGATTACAAGGAAAAAGAATTGATATTGCGCTGCAGTTTCTACTGTGTACTTAAGAATGTGTTTTTAAATACTATCATATGCTTAACGATATACCTAACCTTCTATATCATTTTTTGATTGAGTGCTGTGGTTCTTATTACAAACAAAAAAGCTTTATTCGGTCCATTGACCTTCAAAGCAATCCACGACAGTACATAATCCTTAATTAAATACATAATCAATACAGTATAATATAAAATAATAAAAACATAAATACATACAAGCCTATACAGTATCAAATTACAGTTAAAAAAATCATCTGATTTTGGTTAAAATACAACGTCGTATATTCCAAGCTACAACTAAAAATTTTCTAACTGCTAAAACTAAATCATTAGATTTATTGGTTTTTAAGACCCTTAGTGAGGGATTACAACTGGTTAAACCCAATTCTAAGCAGGTTTTACGGATCCACTTTGACTGCGGGATAAAATAAGCAGGGCAAAAAAACAAAGTGCTCGATGGACTCTTTCGCGCAATCGCACGCAGGACACATCAGTTTTCGAGGGCTGTCCCCAATTACTCATCAAGGATAATAAGGGCAATGCTCCAAATCGAAATCTTGCATTTAGACTTTTACCCAGTAGATTAGGTATAATATCAAGATAGGGCTCATACTGCGGGAACCACTTAAAATCAAGAAAGGAATCCGTCAACCGACCATAGGAGTTACAAGTTATGTAATTGGCCCTGATATAGGACCAATAAGTTGTCTTCAGGACATTTTTATGGCGGCTTTCTAAATTATGGGGGTTTTCCCAGTAATCGGCCAAGCCCAATAATCCAAACCAATAGGAAACATGTCTAATCCAGGGGTTAGTTTTTACATTCTGTCTTTTTAGCAAGTCGACTAGTGATGCTTTGTAAGAGGTCAATTCGGGGGTAGTCCATATCCTTATCCAAAAGATTAGGGGTCTTAAAATAATCAGATCTGCTACACGTTTCAACCCTAAGTCTAAGAAGAGAGAAATCAGAGGTATACTGCGCGGACACGCTATCAGGGCCCTAGCAAATGCATTCTCTTCCACTGTTATTTTAGTACAAATACATGAACCCCATATTTCTGCACCATATAGAGCTGCCCCCTGTGCCTTGGCTATGTAAATTTTAATTGCTGGAAGAACTGCTTTAATTCTAGAACTTTGATAAAAACAAAGAATAGAGGCAGCTCTGTGTTGCAGAAGCCCAGAGCTCTTCGAAATCTGATCCTCCCAGGATAGTTTACTGGATAGTCTACCACCCAAATAGTCTATAAAATTAACCTTATTCAATGGGACTCCATCAATAGTAATGGAGCAGCTTTTACTAGGCCCAGTGTGAAACACCATTAATTTAGTTTTATTAACATTGACCTCCAGTCCATGTTCTCTGCAAAAAAGATTAAATTTATCTACCAAGATTTGGAGCCCCATTGGGGATTTTGATATAAGCAACGAGTGATCTGCAAATAAAAGAATAGGGATTTTTTGAGCATCAAGAAGAGGGGGCATCGTTTTGGCAATGGGTCATGTACTTCACTACCTCATTAATGAATAAAGTAAAGGAGCTAGCACACAACCTTGGCAAACGCCCCTCTCAGTTAGAATCTGATCAGTCAATTCACCATGGTGCCCCCATCTCACTTGCGCATAGGTGTTTTCATGGAGTCTTATTAGCAAGTGCAATAATTCAACTGGGACTCCCAATTTTCCTAACACTTCCCACAGCTTAGCTCTGGGAACCAGGTCAAATGCAGATCTCAAATCAATAAATACTATGTACAAACGCTGCTTGGCAAGGGCAACATACTTCCAGTACAGAACTGCCAACCTGAAGACCTGATCCACTGTACTGGTTTTTTGTCGGAAACCTGCCTGGAGTGGGGAAAGAATCTGATGATCCTCGACCCAATTAGTTAACCTCTGCAGAAGTTGTTTTGCAAAAATCTTCTGTAAGTTGTCTAAGAGGCTAATAGGCCTATAGTTAATCGGGAGGATTACATTGCCCATTTTGTGAATGGGTATGATTTCTGTTCCCTTCCAAGTCTCAGGAATTGGTCCCCCAGCAGCTATACTATTTGAGATGGTATTTATATGCCATGACCATAGATGTGGTTCAGATCTATAGAGATCACCTGGGAGCTTGTCGGGACATGGTGCTTTACCTGGTTTGAGGGATTTCACAGCTTCCAGGGTCTCTTCCAGAGAAAAAAAGACACAGTAATTTGAATCACAATCATCTCCCCTAACTGGGGTCAGGCTTGGACTAGAATCTAAATTCATCGAGCAGGGATATAACCCAGAAACTTCCATAGGGTCTATTGGGAGAGCATAAATACTGGTAAAGTGCTCCACCCATCTTTCTGGTTGGATGTGAATGGCTGGAAGTGTCCTACCTCCTGACTGCCTTTTGGTCAGGAGTTCCCAGAAGAGCTTGTTGTCATTTGCTCTTGAGGATTCTAAAAGTTCTTGCCACATTAAATCTTCTCACTTTTTTTTTGCTTGGGTTGTGGTTCCTTTATAATTACGTCTTGCTTGCTGTATCTCCCCCTGCGAGCCACTAACTAATGCATCTTTTAACTCAATCTTGGCTCTTGAGCAAGATTCATCAAACCAGCCACAGCGACCCTTGTCCTTTCCATGCGACCCAAATCTTCTTTCTTTATAGAAGAACTTCTGTAGTTGTTTGGTCAAATTAACATGAATGTCAAAAATTGGAATATTATCTACAGCCTGGTTCTCGTATACTGCCAAATTATCTATAAAAGCCTGGTAGATTCCTCTAATCACTGAGGGATTGGTCATCACTTTGGGCCATGTGACCTTAGTGAAATTACTGGTCCATCGCAGGGGGGGAGCCTCAGTTTTTAGGATATTAGAAGTTCTCCTAAACCTCTCCCCCGACAGTGTAAGTAGCAGAGGAAAGTGATCACTCTCACTTCTGGCTTCCACTCTCATATCCCTTAAATGAGGCCATAACCTGACATCCACCCAAAAATAGTCAATGGTACTTATAGACATGCCCCTCTTGAAGGTCGGGCAAGGTTTAGATCTGATGATGTCCTACCATTGCAAGCCCTTTATCCAAATTTTAAGTAAAGGGAGGCAAGCTGAGTGGCCACACACGAGCGAGGGCCAAGTCGAGAACTGTTTAGCTGGGGTATCCCCAAGAGCTAATCTTCCTCGTCAGTTAAGCCACTGAGCAAGGAAGAAGGCTCAAAGGTGCACTTCATATCCCCAGCTATAATCAATAAGGTAGAAGGATGCATAGTCTCCAGATAGCTAATTAGTCCAGCTAAAATTTGGGATTCAGTATTCCGCGAAACTGGTCGATTGTACACATTAATGATAGCAATAGTTAGATCTATATCTAACAGCTGGAGGTCACATTGTACATTCTTGTTTATGCATAGCAAGAGCCCACCCTTTGCACAGCCCTTACCCTTCCCCGAAGGAGTCGCAGGGACAGAGAAGGAGGAAAATCCGTCTAAAACCTTATCTCTCTCTGCCCAAGTTTCCTGAAAAAGACATATGTGTATGTGTTTGATAAAAGCGCCCCAGTCAGGGTCATCCAACTTCTTGTTGACACCTGCTACATTCCAAGACAATAGAGTGAGTGGGTTATTAATTTGATCTATATTACAAGACAGCCCGCTAGAGGCCTTCTGTTCCATATCAGTACTACTTATATCCCTCGCCAGTCCCCTGTCGCTCTCATCGAAATTAAATATCCCATGGTTGATCATATTAGGTACCTTCGAAGCTATGGACAGTCATACAGGGATTAGCTGCGAGGTACAAGATGAACCGTCTCTGCGTGTGTTACTTAGTGTATCGAAGTTTACTAAAGTAGGAGAATTACTGGGATCTATCATAAGCCTAGCCCCCCCTTTCTTCTCCTCCTACAGTCTGGTCTGCAGATTGAAGTCCATGAGCTGGGTAACCAGGAACTTAGGGCCAGATGTAGGTAGGTGGCAAATTGCGAGTTGCAATTTGCGAGTCCTTCCGACTTGCAAATTGCAACTCGCAATTTGCTATGCAGAAAGGTGTCTCAGACACCTTCTGTGACTCGCAATGGGTCGCAAAGACCCACCTCATTAATATTAATGAGGTGGGTCGCAGTTTGCGACCCCATTGCGAGTCTGGGGATTCATGGGGATGGTGGCCTGCTGAGCACAGCAGACCACCATGTCCGTGACTGCTTTTCAATAAAGCAGTTTTTTTTTTCTATCTGCAGCCCGTTTTCCTTAAAGGAAAACGAGCTGCACTTTGAAAAAACCGAAACAAAAGGTTTCGGTATTTTTTTCTGAGTAGGCAGTGGTCCATAGGACCACTGCCTGCTCTGAAAAAATACTTTTGTGATCATTCACAAAGGGGAAGGGGTCCCATGGGGACCCCTTCCCGCTTGCGAATGAGTTACCATCCACTTCAAGTGGATGGTAACTGTGAGTTGATTTACGACCGCTTTCACGGTCGCAAATCAACTTACATCACGTGCGAGTCGCAAATAGGAAGGGAACACCCCTTCCTATTTGCGAGTCGGAAACACATTTTGCGAGTCGGTTCCGACTTGCAAAATGTGTTTCTGCATTGCGTGAGGGCTTTTGCGCCTCGCAAATGGCGTTTTTCGCCGTTTGCGAGGCGCAAAAGCCTACCTAACTCTGGCCCTTAGTAGCTAGGTAGATGGTAATCTTGTCCAAATTGGAATCAGGGACACTCCTTCTGTCTGCTGCCAATATGTCCGGACGAATAATAGAAAGACATTTTCGTCAAGTACGTAACCAATGAGTCACTTTGCTGATCAGAGAATCCTGATTCTCCGTTATGCCTGGTGCTAATTTAGGAACATCTACCAAATGGATGACATTGTCACTCTTCCTCTTATCCTTAGCCTGGGACGTGTTTGCTACTTCATTTTGTTCTGTATGCAAGAAAGAGTTATAGTTGCGGAGAGGTTTAAAAAGTCTTGTATATTGAGTAGTAGCCGGGACCTCTGTTCTGACGAGGTTTCATGAATCCTAAACCCTGTCCCCTCCTCTTACTACAACACCATCAATGTAGTCTTTATTACTTGTCCTGGAGTTTAATGTTTTGTTGTAACTAATTGATTTACCAGGTACTTCTATATGACGTGGTTCTCCAAGGAGATATGGAGATAGCCCCCATTCCTATCTAAAGTAAGTAAAGGATCACTGGCTATAGGCAGGGGCATCCCTCCCGCCGTATCCCCCAATACTAGATTGGTTACTGTGGATGGTCCATCCCCTTGAATCTTCCTACTGTCTCCAGAACATAGACAGCTGCAATGGCAAGTTACTTTCCCCTTTACTAGGGTGGTTAGAGCCAGAACCAAATTCTTGACTTCGTAAACTCTCTGAAAAATTGAGGCCATATCAATTGTAATGTTCTGGGCTTCTTGGGTTTCTGAGTCAAAATAAGGACTATATGACCTCATGGCTGGAGTAACAGATCCCGGCAAACGCGGCGTTTCGTTAGTCTCCTGCAGTTGGTCAAAGCGATTGGAGCATAATATATTAGGAGCGACCTTGATCACTGGACTCAGGGGAGGGGGAATGTACTTATCAACCTCAAAAGGAGGCTCCTTCCGTGACTCCATAGAACTAGACATATTGTCAGTGGGGGTCCGCAAAGGTGCTAGTAAGGGAGATCTATGGGTATCGCTGTTCTTACCGCCGTCGGTCACAGGAATAATATCTAAGGGATGATTTTTGCCCTTCTGGTTAAATATATCTGGTATTTTCCTTGCCCTTGTCTGTCCATCTTTATGATGCCTTTGACCAATCGATACCGTCTAGCGTGTTATGGCCACTCAAGGAAGATTGATTAACATAGTTGCCAGGACGCTTCTTGGCTTTCTTGGTTCCCTTAGGCGGAGCTGGAAAGTCTACGGCCTTCCTCTTCCCCATGAAATCTAAGTGGGGAGGGACAAAAAATATAAGTAAAAGGCCTTGCTTGATTCAACACAGGAAAGGTAAAAGGCCCTGCCCAGCCTCCTCCGGGCGTTGACGGTATAATCCCCGGCCCTGTTGTATCGTGTGCAAAAGCCTCTTACTTACATGATGCGACAATAAAGAGATGGTTCCCGGCCTGGCCTTAGAAGGGCCCGTCTTGACCCGGGTGCACGCCCGGGCGCGTCCCGCGGGGGGGCGGCTCCTTTATAGTATCTGCGGCAAGTGAGCGGGCTGGGGAGAGCGTCCTGTCCCCCCGGCAACTTTTGAAGTGTGTTCCGCATCCCGCGGGGGACGCGGCTCCTTTATAGTATCTGTGGCAAGTGGGCGGGCTGGGGAGAGCGTCCTGTTCCCCCGGCAACTTTTGAAGTGTGGTTCTTATTTAATTAGGGGTGACTTATGTGTAGGATAAGGGGAGTTTACAGCTTCGCAAGTACTTTTAAATGCCAAGTCGAAGTGGCAGTGCAACTGCACACACAGGCCTTGCAATGGCAGGACTGAGACATGGTTAAGGGGATACTTGGGTGGGTTTTACAATCAATGCTGCAGCCCCACTAGTAGCATTTAATTTAGAGGCCCTGGGCACTTGTAGTGCACTTTACTAGGGACTTATAAGTATGTCAAATATGCCAACTGGGGATGAACCAATTTTACCATGTTTAAGGGAGAGAGCATATGCACTTTAGCGCTGGTTAGCAGTGGTAAAGTGTGCAGAGTTCTAAAACCAGTAAAAACAGGATTAGAAAAGTGGAGAGAGGTAAGTGAAAAGTTGGGGGATGACCACCCTAAGGCTGTCAGGTCTAACAGTTGGGCTCTTTGAGAAGCTTCTCCCAGCCTTCCCTTACAAGAGTTAGTGGTCCCCTAGCAGGATGCCCAAACAAACATTCACATGGAGAGAATCCGAATCCCTTCTGGCACTTCCCTGTAGGCAAAAAGCAGACATGGAAGTAAGACTAACCCATCTACTTCTGAGTTTTTCAGGGTGTCCTCCAATTATGTCTTTTAGTGTCTGGTTAAAAAATGTAACCAACCCATTTTTTTGAGGATGGTATGGGGTAGTAAACTTCCACATGTGTTTTAAGTATGCAGACATGAAGTTTGAGCCTGTCTCTGATACTGCCTTCTTAGGGACCCCTACTCTGGTAAAAACACCCTGGAGGGCTTTTGCAACTGCAGGTGAAGTTATGGCTGTAAGGGTTATGACCTCATGATATCTAGTGGCATGATCTACTACCACTAGAATATATTCAGTGACTTGATGCTGTTTGTGGGTCAAGGTGGCCATCGATATCAACCCCTACCCTTTCAAAGGGAACCCCAACCACAGGTAGTGGCATTAAGGGGGCCTTTAAGTGTCTACCTGCTTTGCCACTGGCTTGGCAGATAGTGCAGGACTGACAAAAGTCCTTCATTTTTTGGGAGATTCCTAGCCAATACAAGTGGTTAACAAATATACTCCAAGTTTTGTTTTGGCCCAAATGCCAAGCTAGGTGAATGTCATGGGCTAGAGTGAGGAAAAACTATCTGAACTGCTGAGGTACTACCACCCTCCTGGTTGCCCATGGCTTGAGGTCTCTGGCCTCAGTGAGAAGGAGTCCATACTCCCAATAAACCCTGTGGGTACCACTGACACTACAATTTTTGTCCGGTGCAGCTTGCTGCCTCAGGCCTTCAAGAGTGGAACAGGTTTTCTGCCCCTGTCACAGATCCCCCTAGAGTGTCCCCTTGGGTCCAAGAGCTCTGGGTGGTAAGACCCAAGCTCTGCAAGCTCAGTACCCTCTGGGAATGGCAAGTCCTCTTCCTGGGAAGAGGGGTTCTGACTTGTGACCTGTTGGGAAGCTAGTTCCCCAGTAATCCTGCTCTTTCTCTTGGGAGGTTGGACCATTATTTCAGGATCCAACTCTCCTTTCTCCCTCTGAAGTTTACTCCGTGCCCTAGTGTTAACACAGGCCAATTCTGGAATCCCAAGCATAGCTACATGGAACTTCAGTTCTACTTCAGTCCAGGGGGAATGCTCCAGGTAATTTCTAAGCAGGGAATCTACTGGGATGGATGAGGACACAACCACTTCATTTTGCCCTACTACCCCCCAATCAAAGGTTACCATAGCCATGAAATGGAACTTTGTGTCATTGTCCGCATTGGTGCCAGGATAAGACTTCCCTACCAAGTACTGATTTGAGTGGACCAACTGAACACTAGCTCCTGTGTCCGCTAGTGCTTCCACTTTCCTCCCATTAATCAAAGGGTGCTATCTGTATTTTTGCACATTATGTGACAGGCAGCATAGAATAATTCTACCCCTCCCTCAGTGACTAATGTTGCCTCTGAGGGATCACTGACATGGTCATGCCTTACCTCTGATCCCATCTGGTGATTAGCAACTGCATTTACTGCAGTTTGACTAGAGGCACTCTTTTGGTTCTTACAGCTAGGGTCTCCAGTTTGGTGCCCCCTGTTTTTGCAATCACAGCACCAAGCATTGTTGGGCTCAAAGTTCTTTCCTTTGTACCCACCCGTAGACTGTCAGGAGTCCCTAGGCCTGTAGGAAAGTACCATCTCGCCTGGCATGTTACCCCTATTTTCACTGTATGTATGTTTGCTTTTGCCTATGTGTCACTGGGATCCTGCTAGGCAGGACCCCAGTGCTCATAATGTATGCCCTGTATGTGTTCCCTGTGTGGTGCCTAATTGTATCACTGAGGTTCTTCTAACCAGAACCTCAGTGTTTATGCTCTCTCTTTTAAAATTGTCACTGCAGGCTAGTGACTAATTTGACCAATTCTCATTGGCACACTGGAACACCCTTATAATTCCCTTGTATGTGGTACCTAGGTACCCAGGGTATTGGGGTTCCAGGAGATCCCTATGGACTGCAGCATTTCTTTTTCCACCCATAGGGAGCTCAGACAATTCTTACACAGGACTGCCACTGCAGCCTGAGTGAAATAACGTCCACGTTATTTCACAGCCATTTTACACTGCACATAAGTAACTTATAAGTCACCTATATGTCTAACCCACACTTGGTGAAGGTTAGGTGCCAAGTTACTTAGTGTGTGGGCACCCTGGCACTAGCCAAGGTGCCCCCACATTGTTCAGGACAAAATCCCTGAACTTTGTGAGTGCGGGGACACCATAACACGTGTGCACTACATATGGGTCACTACCTATATGTAGTGTCACAATGGTAACTCCAAAAATGGCCATGTAACATGTCTAGGATCATGGAATTGTCACCCCAATACCATTCTGGAATTGGGGGGGCAATTCCATGCATCCCCGTGTCTCTAGCACAGAACCCGGGTACTGCCAAACTGCCTTTCCGGGGTCTCCACTGCAGCTGCTGCTGCTGCCAACCCCTCAGACAGGTGTCTGCCCCCTTGAGGCCTGGGCAGCCTGGTCCCAGGAAGGCAGAACAAAGGATTTCCTCTCAGAGAGGGTGTTATACCTTCTCCCTTTGGAAATGGGTGTGAAGGGCTGGGGAGGAATAGCCTCCCCCAGACTCTGGAAATGGTTTGATGGGCACAGATTGTGCCCTCTCTGCATAAGCCAGTCTACACCGGTTCAGGGATCCCCAGCCCTGCTCTGGCACGACACTGGACAAAGGAAAAGGGAATGGCCACTCCCCTGACCAGCACCTCCCAGGGGAGGTGCCCAGAGCTCCTCCAGTGTGTCCCAGACCTCTGACATCTTGGATATAGAGGTGTTGGGGCACAATGGACAGCTGAGTGGCCAGTGCCAGCAGGTGACGTCAGAGACCCCCTCTGATAGGTGCTTACCTTGCTCAGAAGCCAATCCTCCTTTTTGGGCTATTTAGGGTCTCCCCTCTGGGCTATTCCTCAAATAACGAATGCAAGAGCTCACCAGAGTTCCTCTGCACTTCCCTCTTCGACTTCTGCCAAGGATCGACCACTGACTGTTCCAGGACGCCTGCAAAACCGCAACAAAGTAGCAAGACGACTACCAGCAAAATTGTAACAACTCATCCTGCCGGCTTTCTCAACTGTTTCCTGGTGGTGCATGCTCTGAGGGCTGTCTGCCTTCACCCTGCACTGGAAGCCAAGACAATCTCCCGAGGGTCGAAGATATCTTTCCCCTGCCAACGCAGGCACCAAACTTCTGCATCACCGGTCCTCTGGGTCCCCTCTCATCCTGACGAGCGTGGTCCCTGGAACACAGGAGCTGGGTCCAAGTGTCTCCCCCAGTCCAGTGGCCCTTCTGTCCAAATTTGGTGGAGGTAAGTCCCTGCCTCCCCACGCCAGACAGTAATCTTGTGTACTGTGTGATCGGCAGCTGCTCAGGCTTCTGTGCACTTTTCCAGGACTTCCTTTGTGCACAGCCTAGCCCAGGTCCCCAGCACTCCATCCTGCAATGCCCAACTCGCTGAGTTGGACTCCGACGTCGTGGGACCCTCCTTTGTGACTCTGGGTCAACCGCTGTCCTCAGATTTTCTAAGTGCCTGTTTTGGTACTTCTGCGGGTGCTGCCTGCTTCTGCTGGGGCTCTCTGAGTTGCTGAGCGCCTCCTCTGTCCCCTCCTCCAAGGGGTGACATCCTGGTCCTTCCTGGGCCCCAGCGGCACCCAAAATCCTCAACTACGACTCTTGCAGCTAGCAAGACTTGTTTGTGGTATTTCTGCGTGAAAACAACTCTGCATCCTCCAGCATGCCATGGGACATCTTCTGACCAAAGGAGAGGCTCCTGGCACCTTCTGTTGCAGAATTTTTGGCTTCTTCCACCCAGAGGCAGCCCTTTTGCACCTTCATCCAGGGTTTAATGGGCTCCTGCCCCTTCCCCCCCCCCGGACACTTGCGTGACTCTTGGACTTGGTCCCCTTCCTTTACAGGTCCTCAGGTCCAGGAATCCGTCTTCAGTGTTTTGCTGGCAGTTGTTGTTCTTGCAGCATCCCCTATCTCGACTATACTGTCTTTCTGGGGCAGTAGGGCAACTTTACTCCTACTTTTCAGGGTCTTGGGGTTGGGTATCTTGAACACCCTTAGTGTTTTCTAACAGTGCCAGCGACCCTCTACAACCTACCATAGGCCTGGGGTCCATTCGTGATTTGCATTCCACTTTTGGAGTAAATGGTTTGTGTTGCCCTAGGCCTATTCCTACCTATTGCATTCTATTGTGATTCTACACTGTTTGCACTACTTTTCTTACTGTTACTTACCTGATTTTGGTTTGTGTACATATGATTTGTGTATATTACTTATCTGCTAAGTGAGGGTATCCTCTGAGATACTCTTGGCATATTGGCCCTCATTACAACATTGGCGGGCGGACTTGTAACGGCGGTGCGGCCGCCAATGCAGCCGCACTCCCGCAGTGGCCATTAAGAGATCCCCGCTGGGCTGGCGGGCCAGCGTGGATGTCGGCCGCAACACAGGAGCCGGCTCCAAATGGAGCTGCCGGTTTTGCGGCGGTGCGACAGGTGCAGTTGCACCCGTCGCGCTTTTCACTGTCTGCTATGCTATGCAGACAGTGAAAAGCTTCATGGGGCTGTGGCAGAGGGCCCCGTGACTCCCCTTTCCACCAGCCTTTTCATGGCAGTTCCTACCGCCATGAAAAGGTTGGCGGGAGGGGGACTCGTAATTCCCTGGGCAGAGCTGCAAGCAGCGCTGCCCTGGGGGATTACAACCGCCTGGACCAAAGTGGCGGTAAACCGCCCGTCCCGGCGGTGCGACCACGGCGCTTCCGCCGCGTTCGTAATACCAAGGATTGCACCACCAGCCTGTTGGCGGTGCAATCGTCGAAACAGCCCTGGCGGTCTTTGACTGCCAGGGTTGTAATGAGGGCCATTGTCACTAAAAAAAAGTACCTTTATTTTGAGTAACTCTGAGTATTGTGTCTTCTTGTGATATTGTGCTATATGATATAAGTGGTATAGTAGGAGCTTTGCATGTCTCCTAGTTCAGCCGAAGCTGCTCTGCTATAGCTACCTCTATCAGCCTAAGCTGCTAGAACACCTCTATTCTACTAATAAGGGATAACTGGACCTGGCACAAAGTGTAAGTACCACAAGGTACTCTCTATAAGCCAGGACAGCCTCCTACAGGGCCCATCATACTGTGCAGATTTTTGGAAACCTTGAGAAGAGTCTTTATTTTTGTTTTGGCTCCCATCTTTTCCGGTTGGGGGTGGAGGGTGATTTTTGGACTCTCGAGGGGAAAGTGCACCTTATTCTACCAGGTATTGATGTAGCCTCTCATTGGAACAATTACTCAGAAGATGCTCTTTCATGAATAGTTTATACAGACCATCATAATCTTGTACTTTGTTACCAGCTAACCAACCACCCAACATTTTTACTGAATAGTGCACAAACTCTACCCAAG
The DNA here is from genome assembly GCF_031143425.1 of Pleurodeles waltl. Lineage (NCBI taxonomy): Eukaryota > Metazoa > Chordata > Amphibia > Caudata > Salamandridae > Pleurodeles > Pleurodeles waltl. The sequence continues at coordinate 288,700,804 of NC_090450.1, forward strand.
TTTGGCTCTGGGTTGCTTGAGCCTCCCTGAACATTATGCAGTACCCTTCAGTTGTAAATTCAAAGCCCTCTACCAGGGTACCTTTCATGAGGTCATAGGATTTAGAATCTGACTCATCATTTAGTGTCAGGGCCTATCCCTACACTTTCCTGAGAATAACTCCCAGAACAGTATGTCTGTATGTTTTTTCTCAATTTCCCACCTAATGAAGGCTCTTTCAAAGGCAGAAAAGCATTTCCCTATATCATCCCCTTCTTTGAAGGAAGGGACAACTCATTGGGGAGTTTAAAATTGAAAGGTCTCTCTTTGAATACTTTGATGCTGCCACCAGATATGGGTCCTAGGCCCAACTCTTATCTCTTTTTTGTTTCAGTTCCAAAAGCTGACTCTCTCAGGCCAGTCATTTGGTCAGCCTGGCTAAGACCTGGTCTTCCTCTGAGGATGCATTAGTGCTGTGGTGTGAGGAGCTACCCTCCTCCCCATTTCCCAGAGGGTCTTCTTCTCCCCCAGATACTTCATCGGTTTAATCTGTGGGGTTAACTTTTTCATGCTCGTCTACCAGAAGCCTAAGCTATCTGCACTGGGGCTTTTTCCAGTACAAATTTGAACAGTCTGCAGAATTTCTTTAGCTGGTCATAGCTATATGCCTGGTAAAGGGCCAGGTTGAGCTACTGGCTCTGACTCTCGGCATCAGACATGTTTACTTTACTAAAGTTGGGACCTTTTTATAAATTCAGAACCCCTTTTTGGATAGGCCTGCCAGTGTCTGTGTGTGCAGTTTTATACGGCCAATTTGACTTGGCAAGTGGAACCACTTGCCAGGCCTAAACTTTCCTTTTTCTTACATATAAGACACCCCTAAGGTAGGCCCTAGGTACCCCCATGGGCAGAGCGCAGTGTATGTTAAAGGTGGGACATGTACTGGTGTTATTTACATGTCCTAACAGTGAAATACTGCCAAATTTGGTTTTCACTGTTGCAAGGCCTATCTCTCTTATAGGTTAACATGGGGGCTGACTTTAAATATGATTAAAGTGTAGATTCCCTTTGGGAACAGATAGACATGTGGAGTCTGGGGGCTCTGAGCGTAATTTTTTAAAATACATCTTTTAGTGGAGTTTGTTTTGAGATTGTGTGTTTCAAAATGCCACTTTTAGAAAGTAGGCATTTTCTTGCCTAAACCATTCTGTGACTCTGCCTGTCTGTGGATTCCCTGGCTGGGTTAGTTTGACAGTTTGGCTGTTTGCACCTCTCTCTAGACAGTGACACAATGGGAGCTGGGGTGTAGCCTGCGTATCATGATAAGCCATCTGTGCTAGGGAGGAGGGGTGAAGTGGCCCCTCACTCCTGAAAGGGCAGTGCCTGCCCTCACACAATGCAGTCTCCACCCCCCTGGTGTGTGACTGGGGCAAGGCCTAGGCAAGGCAGGATCTCCAAACAAGAGAGACTTTCCTTTGAAGTAGGCCTACTTCAAAGGCAGAAAGGGGTATAGGAAGAGCACCCAAACCCCTGAAAATTAGATCACTTCTGGAATCAAGAGGAATCTCTGCCAAGGAGAAAATCTGAGGAGAAGTGCTGCCCTACCTGTGACTGTGCTTTGTAGAGCTATCCTGCAGTTGCTGCTGCTGCCTGTGACAGGGGACAAAGACTGGACTTTGTTGTGCATTACTGCTTGTGAAGAATCTCCAAGGGCTTGATCTAAGTTTGCCTCGTGTTGTGGAAGTCTCAGGGCCATCAAAGACTTCCCCTGCCAGCACCTGGACTCTCCTGAGACTCCTGCCCTGCCAAATGGTGCCTTATCCAGTTTCTGGGCCCTTGAAAGGTGAAGCTGTCAGACTAAGACTGAAAATCCATGTATAGACTGCCGTGTGGGGAAATTTGTGACGCACCTTCTGTGACGCAGCTAAGAAATGATGCGCCGCTGGCTCCGCGGCTGAAATCAATGCTCCACCTGCATCACGGCTGGAAGATTGATTCAATGCGGCTGGAGAAACGACGCGCAACACCCCCCAACTGAGGCTAATAATGGCACAAAGACCACGCAGCGTGGTTTTGTGATACTGTCACCAGATTTTCAACACAACATCACTGGGTGCGGAAAAACAACCCAAAGCCTGCCCGGACCCGAGGTGCCTGACCAGATTGACGCATCGCTCTCTTGCGAGAGAGGAGAAACGACCCGCGCCGACATGACAGGAGGAGGAACGACGCCCGGTCTCGCTTGCGAGTAAGAAATCGATGCATCTTTGGCCTTTCTGACGCACACTCGCCCGTGCAGTGCTATTTTGATGCTACCCAGGTACTTTTATAAGCTAAAGGTGTCCTCACCATTTTCTAAAGGATTTAAGAATTTTATTCTTTGAAAATTCATAACTTGTCTTGTGTATGTTGGAATTTTGTCATTTTGGTCTTGTTCTGTTTAGATAAATATTACCTATTTTTCTAAACCTGTGTTGTGTCATTTTGTAGTGTTTTCACTGAATTACTATGTATGTTGGTACAAATACTTAACACATTGCTTCTGAAGTTAAGCCTACCTGCTTGTGCCAAGCTACCAAGGGGGTGAGCGGAGGTTAACTGAGGGTGATTCTCCTTTACCCTGACGAGAGTGAGGGTTGTTGCTTGGACAGAGGGCAACCTGACTGCCAACCAAAGACCTCATTTCTAAAAGGGTGGGGGACCCTTAGGGCACTGCTGGATCTTCGGTGGAGGGCACAGGGCGGCCAGGTGCATAGTGAATCTGTGAAGAAGGAGCTGTGTGCAAAGGTGCCTTTGGCAGCAGGAGGAAAGTCTATTTGAGGGCCACTTGTAGGTCAGCAGGAGCACTTTGGTGGGAGGTCTTGGTGGTTTCTGAAGTCCCTCAACTAGGCCTGCCTCCTGGTCCTTTTTCAGTCTAGAGTGGAGTGTTCTTCTTGATGGCTGACATGAGATGGCCAGTTTCTAGGGCTATTGCATGGTTTGGCCACTGGAGGGTGCAATGTTACCATACTTGGCATACTTGCAGGGTTTGTCCTCACGATCCATTGAGTGAAGTTTGGTCTGGCTAAGTCATCCTGTTCCTTGGTCAGCAGCCTGTCAGTGAAGTGCCCTTCACTGGGTCTTTGGTCTTGGGTTGCAGGAGAGTGATGCTTTCACTCTGGAGGGAGATCGTTTGTTATTTTTGAAGAGTGGAGGTCCTCTGGGGCTTTGTAGAGTCTGTCCACTGTACATGCAACCCCTCTACGGTGACTGGCGAATTCTGGTTGCAGCAGGCAGGGTTTGGCGCCTTTTCTTTGTGCAGCAGGAATTCAATTCTCGAGCCTTGGATCTTCTTTGTTACTGGTCTTCTTTTGTCCTTGGAATCTAATTTCTTGGTCTAGGGGTGCCCACTAAATACTGTATTTAGTGGGCGTTTAGGGGGTACCTGGTAGTGACCAATGGGTCATCTACCTTAGGGTAGCTACACCCACTAAGGAACCATTTCCTGTGGGCAGAGGTCACTTACCTATACCTGATTGGCTATTTTCCTTCTATGCAAGATGGAGGAAAATGAAATGGAGACGTCACCTCACATGCAACACCTTAAGGGTGGTGCAAGCTAGGGCTGACCACTCCTCCTGTCCTTTTTGTGGTTTGCTGATGCTGCTTCTGTCAAAAGTTGGGATTTGCAATGGGGGTGGGCATCTGCTGCTAGCAGCAGTCCTAGGAGTTGAGTTTCAAGGGTGGTAAGCCCTTTGAAGCTCACTAGCAGGGCAGTGCACATTCCTGAGGGAGGGGGTGTTTGCACCTCCACCCAGGAAGGGGTTTGCTCTGGGATCCAGAGAGCAGGATCTCCCACCCCAGGGTTCCACAATCTTGTCTTGCAGTGGCAGGCTGGTTATGACAAGCCAGCAACCAGACCAGGGTAGTTAGCTTTTTCAGGGGGAACTTCTACGGTGAGCCCTGGGTATATTTTGTACTAAATCTAATACTGGTAAGAGTTTGGATTCATCATTCTGAGTTGTTTGATACCAAACAACCAAGGGGTCAGAGTTGCCATCATGTAGCTGTGAAACTCATACTGACCAGTGTCCAACACATGCATTTAAAATGGCTGCTGTGTTCACCTACTATGTCCCAGGTTTGGCAAGGACACAGTAGGGGCATGTTGGTCAGGTATCTATGCCCACACATACAGCATAGTGTAACTGCCTTAGGGCTGTAAGACCTGCCAGAGGGGCAGCTTACCTATACTGCATGCGTTGTATATTGGACAGAGCACACAGGCTGTGTGCCATGTTGAGTTTGCATTTTAGGTTTGCATTAGAACACTCAGCCTGCAATGGCAGTGCTGGGTGCTTCTGGGTGCATAGCCCTAGAGGGTGGCACAATCTGTGCTGCTACCCTCAGGGGGCCTACCCTTAGTAGCCCATGCCCTGGATACCTAAATACCATTTACAAGAAACTTAAAGTGGCAGCTAAAGGTGTTGCCAATTGTGCCAATGCATCATAACAGTTTTAGGGAAAGAGATCTGGCCCAGGGAACCTGATTAGCAGGGGCCAGTAGCACTAACAACTTAGAGACTACATTAAATCCTAGACAAAAAGTGGGGGCTACCCATGACAAAAGAGGCCTTTTCTTGCAGTGATATGTATTCTGAATGCTCCATGCCACAGATGGATTATCAGTATTGGTCCTAGTTTTAGGTGCATTTTAAATGCAAAATAAAACTTTGCTTTGCTCATACAGGGTTCCTTCTCTGAATAAGAATGTTTGAGTTAATTATGAATATTTTTAAGTTCATGTGGTGCTTATTCACATCTATCAAGCAACTCCACATTCCACGCATTTAAAAAAAAAAACTATATAGGATACCTTGCAATGCACAACACTGAGGCTATGTGTCTAAGTAAATATTGTTTTGAGTTTTTATTCTACCACCTCATTTTATATCACTATTAATACTGATGAGTCTGTTTCATGTCTATGCTTTATAACTTCTGATAACCAGTTCTCTTTAGGAGCGCCTTTGGAATAGTTATATTACTTTCTAATTGGAAATGGAGCAAATGTTTTCAGTGCTGAATAATTTTATTCTGAAAGAATGTTAAGCTCCCATTCTCTTTCAAAACATTGTTTGTTCCTGCGGCTAGGAAAGCATGAAATACAATGGGGGTCATTCCAACTTTGGCGGGCGGCGGAGGCCGCCCGCCAAAGTTCCCCCGTCGAAAGACCGTTCCGCGGTCAAAAGACCGCGGGGGTCATTTCGACTTTCCCACTGGGCCGGCGGGCGACCGCCAAAAGGGCGCCCGCCGGCCCAGCGGGAAAGACCCTGCAACAATGAAGCCGGCTCCGAATGGAGCCGGCGGAGTTGCAGGGGTGCGACGAGTGCAGTAGCACCCGTCAGGATTTTCACTGTCTGCTTTGCAGACAGTGAAAATCACAATGGGGCCCTGTTAGGGGGCCCCTGCACTGCCCATGCCAGTGGCATGGGCAGTGCAGGGGCCCCCAGGGGCCCCACGACACCCATTGCCGCCATCCTGGTTCTGGCGGTGTAAACCGCCAGAAACAGGCTGGCGGGCAGGGGGTCGGAATCCCCATGGCGGCGCTGCAAGCAGCGCTGCCATGGAGGATTTTCTGGGCCAGGGGTAATCCGGCGGGAAACCGCCGGATCCCCTTTTCTGACTGCGGCTTTACCGCCGCGGTCAGAATAGCCCTGGAAGCACCGCCAGCCTGTTGGCGGTGCTTCCGTTGCCCTCCAGACCGCCAGGGTTGGAATGAGGGCCAATGTGTTCTCATAATACTTGCACCAATATCTTTAATAGAATCATGTTTTTACATCAAAAGCTCCAACAATTCTCATTTTAAGGTGTAACACTGGGCAGATCAGTGATTTGCTGGAGGTGCGCTGGGTTTGATGGGTTTATTGTTGTCCTCCTTGTCTCAGTGCAAGGGCTTTCCCTTCAGATTTAAGTTCCCAGGCGCAATACAGGACAGAAGCTCTTTTGTTGCCTCCTCACCTTAAGCAACCACATATTTCCGAGAGGTGATACAATCATGTAATATGAAAACCTTTCTTGCACACCTACCTAGCAGAGAGAAGGAATTCTACTGAAGCAATAGGTAGCAAAGAAGGTTTCCAGAAGAAAGTGCCTATTGCTACTTTGTATAGACTGTATGATCGGTGCACAGACAAAGCCAGCCTGAGAAGCCTAAAAGCAGCAATCCCTCAAAAGTGTTCGTGCCAAAGGGGCCAATGAAGTGACGCTTCTTTGACCTGTGGTCATGCCAGGTGGCAGGGAGGTGCAGTCAAGGGCTAAACCCCTTCAAGGGTACCTCTGTCTGGTGATGTTTGATCCAATGGATTAGGGGTGAGTGAAATATCTAATCATTTAGACCAGTGGTTCCCAACCCTTTTGCTTCTGTGGACCCCCACTTTATCAGTACTGGAACCCTGGGACCCCCACTGAATCATTATTGGAATCCAGGGACTGCCCCCAATGAGTCATTACTGAAAGCTGGGGACCTAGGGCCAGATGTAAAAAGGCGTTTGCGAGTCGCAAACGGCGAAAAACGCAGTTTGCGAGGCGCAAAAGCCTCACCGGTATGCAGAAATGCATTTTGCGAGTCGGATCCGACTCGCAAAATGCATTTCCGACTCGCAAATAGGAAGGGGTGTTCCCTTCCTATTTGCGACTCGCAATGCAATGCAATTTCATTTGCAACCGCAAAAGCGGTCGCAAATGAAATCGCAGTTACCATCCACTTGAAGTGGATGGTAACCCAGTCGCAAACGGGAAGGGGTCCCCATGGGACCCCTTCCCCTTTGTGAATGGGAAAAAAATATATTTTTTCAGGGCAGGCAGTGGTCCAATGGACCCCTGTCCTGAAAAAACCCGAAACTAAAGGTTTCGGTTTTTTTTCCAAGTGCAGCTCGTTTTCCTTTAAGGATAACGGGCTGCAGATGGAAAAAAAAAACTGCTTTCAAAAAAGCAGTCACGGACATGGTGGTCTTCTGACTCCAGCAGGCCACCATCCCTGTGAGTGCCCATACTCTCAATGGGGTCGCAAACTGCGACCCACCTTATTAATATTAATGAGGTGGGTCTTTGCGACCCCATTGCGAGTTGCAGAAGGTGTCTGAGACACCTTTCTGCATAACAAATTGCGACTTGCAAATTGCGGGTCGCACGGACTCGCAAATTGCAAGTCGCAATTTGCAAGCTACCTACATCTGGCCCTTAATCTGTTAATATTATTCAATTTTCTAAGCAGTCACGGACCCCCTGAGGAGGTTTTGTGGACCCCCAGGGGTCCCGTGACCACAGGTTGGGAACCACTGATTCAGACGACAGCCAGTAGCAAATGTTAACTGTTACCGTGACTGTGTGGAATGGTCCTGGGACCTTTAAAACAGGGCAAAGTAAGAAGGTGGAAGATGATAAATATTGCTATCAATCCACCTCAGCTGAATGCTTGTCTAAAAACTTAGGTCAAGGTCCCCAATTCCCCAAGTATTTCACAAAGACAAAAGTGGCATGATTGAAAGACATGTAGGGGGTACTATATTAAAAAAGCGTAAAACAAGTCCTAAAACCTTGTCTACTAAAGGGGCCAAAGTAGCAAATTTAAAAGATTCTACCTTTGGAATATTTTACAGCAAAGCCCAAAGCATTTGTCCCTCTAAATTCTTCCTAATTCATCTAAGTAGAATTTTTATCCCAAAAGGGGAAACAATTGAAAGCTGCAACCTAATATTAGAAGCCAGGCAGAAACGCTATATCAATGCCAACAGCATAGAAGAAAGAAAATTGAGGCCGATGTGATGCAATTGGAAGTTATTAAAGCATTCACCTTTTTTGGCGCAGTCTGTGCTATGTAACTCTAGATGCGTGTTTCAGGATATTTGCCCTTCTTCAGCAGAATGACACTTTGAATTTAGGGTTGTGGCAATGCAGCTCACAGTATTCTCAAGTTTCTGAACCACTACCAGAACACAAGTGCATCCCAATGAACTTGCAGCCAATAACTTAAAGGAGCCTTTCAAAAACAGGGAGAGGGTGCATACTGCCCACCCTATGATTACACATTTTGCCTAGATGAATTGTGGTAAATGCAGTACATACTTAGGGCCAGATGTATCAAACAATTTTGCATTTGCAAACGGTGCGAATAGCAATATTCCACCATTTGCAAATGCAAATTGCGATTCTCCAAATAGGAAATCGCAAATGGGGAATTCC